>NC_143140.1:83049234-83355155 GCF_059928025.1 Delphinapterus leucas | reverse complement strand
AGATGTTAGGGATTTGATCGCTACCAAGGGGAAATGACGGAAAGATGTTAGGGATTTGATCGCTACCAAGGGGAAATGATGGAAAGATGTTAGGGATTTGATCGCTACCAAGGGGAAATGAGGGAAAGAAATCTGAATGTATTCCAAGAAAATAAGCACCTCATGCTCTAGTTGGTATTGTATTTGTTTTGCAATGATGGGCTTTACAAATTTACAAGTATTCCACCTCCACTTGCGATAATTTAAGGCTGAACGCAGCAAGTGATATTTTTACAGCTGAAACTTTTAAATAATAATTTTTAAAGTTATGTATTTTTGGATGGCATTAAAATTTAATTATCATAGTGCCTGATATGATAGAAAATATAGTATAGACTTTAAGAAGTTTATTTTTACTAGTGATTGTTTTATACAATGTGAAAATTTTATTACAGAATTTATTTAACTTAAAAGAACAATTAAAGACTTCATAGTGAGATGAAATCAATTGAAAGTGTTAAACTTGTGTTGAACTTGTTTTTTGACACTTTACATATAACTATAATATTAGATGTTTGCAAAACCCTTGGTGCACCAGTGGTTCTGAGTATACTGCTCAAATGATGTTTAATCTTGAGACGGGATTTAGGAGAACCGAGTTCTGGCTATAGCTGTAAAGCTGCTCAGTGGACTTATGAATCCTGGCATGACAAAGAGCTGTAATATTCAGACAAGATCACTGTCAATGTCATCATGATATTTATGGTGCCTCTCACTAGTCATCTGGGATTGCTGATCAACAGTGGACCCTGATGCTTCACGAAGTAGTGAACTCTCTCTCCTAAAGGAAGATTTCAGATGCAGACTCTATATTGTTTGAGGATGAACCTCTCCATTCCCTTTCTTCCACCACTGTCCTACTTGCAAAGACTAATATACATACTTACCTCCAGAAAATGGTTTCTACCATGTCACTTCTGTGCCTTTGCTCAGACATTTTTTGCCTAGGATGCTGTACATGTGTCCCTTCACTTTTCTAAATCCGACCATCTTTAAAGGTCTAAGCTCAAGTCCTGAGACCTTCATAAATCCTTGTCTGGCCACCACCAAGTGGCCTCTCCCTCTACGGAAACTTTCTACATCATAACAATGACACCTGTATTCTTATCTTCTCCATGAGCAAAACCTTTCCCTTCCCATATTCTTATCAAAAGGTGGCACCTACACAGTCACCCATGCTGGAACACCAACAGTCAACCTTGACTGCCCCCCCCCCACACCCTGCTCATATCTAACCTATCCCTAACCTAGGCTTAGTCTACCTCTTGGTTACTTCTTACCTCTGCCCCGTTCTCCATTTTTGCTCTTCCAGTTAACCATCAGCATCTTGCCTGGACTACTGCAACAACCTCCTTGCCAACATTCTCACTTCTCTCCACCTGTCCTTCACACTGGCACCAGAATGACCAAACATGTCACTCCTGATGCTGCCTTATACTTAGGAAGCATGCACTATCTCCCCATCATCTGTGGAAAAAATTCAAATACTTTGCATGGCTCTGTTCCTGATTCCTCCCTGTCTGCCCCATTGCTCTTTTTTTTTTTTTTTTTTTTTTTTTTTTTTCTTTGCGGTACGCAGGCCTCTCACTGGTGTGGCCTCTCCCGTTGCGGAGCACAGGCTCCGGACGCGCAGGCTCAGCGGCCATGGCTCACGGGCCTAGCCGCTCCGCGGCATGGGGGATCTTCCCAGACCGGGGCACGAACCCGTGTCCCCTGCATCGGCAGGCAGACTCTCAACCACTGAGCCACCAGGGAAGCCCCCCCATTGCTCTTTTATTCTCAGGCACCTAATACCCCAGTCACATTGAATGAATGAATGAATCTATCTTTAAGAGGTAGGCCAAGCTATTGTAAGTCTCCTGGTTTTCGCTCATGTTTTTACGTCTAGATGGAATGTTTTACCTGTCTTCATGTACTTGGAAAATGTCACCTTACATATTGCTTTCAATAGAACTACCTCTGGCTACTGCAGGCATAAATCTGTGCTTAGTCCTCCACGAGTGAAAACTTGATAGACTTTTATGATCTCACAGCCAAGTCATAAGCTTACTGAAAGTAGGGATCATGTTTTTGGAGGGTTGCAGAAGCTTTTCTTAAAAAGCCCCACACAAATAATAGGTCTCTAATAAGTATTTATGGGTTAGCTCTCTGTGAAGCTGGAAGCTGACCTGTCAGCACTCTTTGAAATGTCATGCTTTATAACCCAGCAACAAAGGAGACACAAAGTAACATCTGTTTGCCAGGTAGCCCAAGATTAAATCGGCCTGATGCAGTAGGCATACCTGGGATGCCTAGGACGGAGTCACTGAAATTGACCAGATTCCGAATCCCATGAGTCTACTCTGCCTAAGGTTATTATCTTGCTTTGCGTGAATCCCCAAATCCTCATGCTGGCCTGCAAGGCCCCGTGTGATCTGTCCACACCTCCCTCTCCAACCTTCTACGCCTACCCCATACCTCTCTGGATCCATCACTTTCCATTCTCCCCACTTGCTGCTTGGCCCAGACATACAGCTTCTTATCCGTTCATGCAGTGAGCCAGAGTATTCCCAACTCAGACCCTTTGTTCCTCCTGCCTGGAATGTTCTTCCCACAGACATCCATGTGGCTCACTCCCTTACCTCCTTTATCTTTCTTTGTTCAAATGTCACCTTTCAGGGACACCTTCCTTGACCACTGTTTAAAATTGCAAGCTGCTCCTCTCTTTTACCTTGTTTCTCTCAATAGTACTCAGAAGTTCTGTGTGATTGTTATGTCTTTTATTCACTACTGTATCCCAGGTACCAAACAGAGCCTAGCTCAAAGTAGCCGTTCAATAAATATTGGTTTAATAAATCAATGAATCCATGTGACATTTGCAACAGCTCTTCCTATATATCCAACAGATATATTTCTCTTTGAATAAACTTTATGTCCATGATCCAATTTCAGGCCTGGTAGTTAGTTAATGTCTGACCTTAGTCAAACATGGTTTGGATTAAGAGTCATTTATCTTGGGTTTCACTCCTGGCTCTGTCACTTTCTAATTACGTGACGTTGAACAAGTCATTCCATCTTCCTGGGTACGGTTTGTCTCATTTTTAAAACAGGGCTAATAATACCTAATGAATTACTAGGAATAGGACAAACTATAAACTTCTGTGAGCCTGTTAGTTGGTAACTATTTTTATTTATTATCTGTGGGAGGAGCTGAAGAGGCAACATGGCATAATGAAGAGTTTGAACATAATAATCAAACAGATATGGATTTGAATTCTGTCTCCGGCACTTATTAACTGTATGACTCTGAGAAAATTTGCCTCCTTTTCTATAAATAGGGAAGATATTTTATTCATTTCAGAACGGATTGAAATACCAAATGAAGTAACATAGTATACCATGTTTCAACAGTTCTAAGATGCACATTTTTTCACATTTTAACATTTCAGAATGTTACTTTACAACTGATGCTGTCTTCAGTTCAGTGATGTGTGGTATGTACTTCAAAACTTTCATATGTGAAGCATGATGGTAATTATAGCTCAGAATCTTTCAGGTCACTGACAATTTTAAGATATTTTCCTCTCTTCCTTTATTGGGAAAAAGTGGCCTTCAATGAATAATGATAAAGTGGTCAATTTTGTCTTAAAATATTTAATAGCCATTATTTTGACAGGTTGTCTTTAAACTTTGTTTTTCTGATTTTACCCAAAAGAAAAGAAATTATAAATTAACTTAAAGCATTAACCACTAAGTAATTTTCTCAGTTTATTTCCTCTTAATAAGAGGAAGGCACTTTGTTTTTCTGTGTCCCTCTCCCTGTGTCTTCACCTCTAGTTTGGTTTACGCTTTCTCTCCCCTTCAGTTTGGTCATGAAGGGCAAGAATAGAAGAATATCCTGGCAACCCAGCGCCACACTGTAACATAATACGGTTGCTAGGAGAAGAGAGTAGCAGCTGCACTTGAAAAGAACATGTGGCTCTCTCATCCCAGAGGAGCCTGTGGGCTGTGGCTGAGACCCACAGATCGAGGCAGCCCTCTCCACCCCGCCTTCTGCAGAAGGGCATGGAAATATAACTCTCCTATCATGCCCTACATAAATGGCAGGAATATTTTATACCCCATTTTAAATCAAGTATAAACACGAAGGGAATAAAAAAGTTACTACTAATGATGTCATCATAAAGATATGTAACATTTCAGCCCATTATTCCTTATACACTCTTCTCTTAAACTGAAATGACTAATCCAGTTTTCTAGTCTAGCAGTAGGTCATTACTCAATGTTATATCATCCTATATACCTTGTGGCTTGTGTAGTGTCCTGGTTTTCAGTTAACAGAATTAGAAAAGAATGAAGGGTGCTATATGGGTTATTGCAAGAAATTCTGCACACATTAGCCATATTCTTTGTTCACTAAACTATATAAATTCTGAGATGGATGTAGTAAATTTCCATAATGACTTTCAATCGAGAAAGCTCATTGCACAATTCATTTTACTCATTCAGCAATTATGGTTGAAATTCTACCAAGTACCAGCCAGTAAGTGTCAGGGCTGCGGCTAAAATTAAATATTTTAGGATAGAACGCATAAAACAAGACACATACATGATGAAACTAGAATGCCTAATGTTTGCATTGTACTTTTCCTTTATGTGAGGAGGGCACCAAAATGTTTTGGGCTTATCCCTCATTAGCATTTGAAAGAAAGTTAATATTCAGAAAAATAAATATTTTGGGAACAATCCATATAAGCCAGCCCGCAGGTGGCGACTGTGATTAGATTCCTTCCCATGCACAGAGGCCCTGGAGGGACTCTAAGGGGCACTGCTGTCTGTGACATTGGGTTACAGCCACAGGAGTGAGATGGGCTAAAGAAAGCCAATGAACTATCCCTGAATCATTTCAAGGAAACCTGGATAGTTGTCCAACGTAATGTTTTCATTATGCGCTTAATGGGCCTTGGACAAAGTCCAAACTCAAGTGTACATCTATTAGATTCTATATCTACATTTTTTAGACTCAGGAACATCTGATTCTGTTCATCTATCTGCACGGCCTTTATAATTCAGCTACTTTCATTTTTCCTTTCTCTGAAGAATTTGTTAACCAGATCAACACGTAGGAAACCCTTCTAACTCATGAGCCGATGCCAACTGATTCTTTGATTCTTTTTTTCCCTTTGATCCGAACATTAAAAAATGAGAGCATTAGCTTCCATTTGGGTATGCTTCCATCCAAAATAAAAATGGAAATAGATTACAGAGTGATTGGGATATGACTTCAGCATGGAAACTAAAGACATTTTTTTTCTTTGATTAGGAAAGACTAAAGATTTATCCAATAATATCCAATAAAAAGTTCCAGTACAGCTCATTATTCTACTCCTTCAGAGCCCAAATCACATTTCTAGGAATGTAACAACTCTAGAACTGGTCTTTCTGTGTGTTCACATATGTTTGTACACACACACATTGTATTTGTAATTCTACTTCACTTGAGAGATGTCTGAGTTTTGCCAGTTTTACCCCTAGAGAAAATGACGGAGTGTGTCTCTGGTGTATTGCATTTCCTATCCTCCCTACTGGTGTCCCATCAGACCTTTCACAGCATCATCTCGTGTCTACTGTTAGGACTTAATGAAGGACTTAGGTGATAAGTCTTATCACTTCCCGTAATAGAAGGCTGCGAAGGAGCAAAATGTCTTCAAAGTACAAAGACAGGTCACTGCGTTGATGGAAAGCCAGGCAACGAATTTGATCTTTCACTGGTAGTTACCACTTCACAACCACCCAACATAAATAATCACCAAGGGAGACATATACTATTAACTGCTAAGGTCAATCCTACCCGTTCCCATTTCCATTTTATGAAGGGATTCTGCTGTATACAGCAATGACATCTGCCATTACTTTTTTTTTTTTTTTTTTTTTTTTTTTTTTTGCGGTACGCGGGCCTCTCACTGCTGTGGCCTCTCCCGTTGCGGAGCACAGGCTCCGGACGCGCAGGCTCAGCGGCCATGGCTCACGGGCCCAGCCTTTCCGCGGCATGTGGGATCCTCCCGAACCGGGGCACAAACCCACGTCCCCTGCATAGGCAGGCGGACTCTCAACCACTGGGCCACCAGGGAAGCCCTGCCATTACTTTTAAATCGATAGCATACAATATAGTCACGAATAGAGTAGAATAAGCCTGAACTTTGAAATCTATAAGACTAGGTTCAAATATGAATTCCAGCGTTTAGAGCATGGGCAAATTTGCTTTGATTTTTTGAAGCTCAAATTTTCATTTGTAAAGTGGAGAGAATATGTACCTGATAGAATTATAAGGAATAAATTAGGTAAATTAAAACATTGAGCAATAACGTCCCATATGTATTAGTACTTAAACTATTGTTTCTAGAGAAACATTGATATGGAGAATTACATTAGAATATAAACAAGAAAGGACAGATAAACTGTGACAAATAGGAGCTTATTATTGCCTCTTAGAGAAAAAACATAAAATAAAATGTATACAATGTGGCAGTGTATGACACACAAATAAAAATACTGTCTTTAAATACATAAATTGTCCGATACTACTTTCACATAAAATTTTGATTAATTAGAACACTCAGGAGACAGGAGCCTCTAGGTAAATGATCTGCCAGGTTAATTAAGGCTCAACAAGTTGCCTTTAATTTCATGGGGAAAAGTCCTGTCAAATTGAAAATGTGTTCGTTCACTTTTCTGCCCCCTCAAGGAGACTGTCCTGAATGTAGACTGAGTTGGGGGCTGGTAGCATCTCGAAAATACCATTATTAAAACTAGTTCTCGTTTAAAGGGTTATAGATTTAAAGAGAAGAAGCTGAAGGTGGAGTAGTCAAGTAACATTTGAGGAATGTTCCAAGCACTTCCAAGGGCCAAGTGCTATGACAAGTCCTTTCGTGAATATTTTCTCCTTGAATCCTCATAATAATACTCTGAGAGTATTATTCTCCTTGTGGAGTAATAACTGGACAGATGAGGAAACCGAAGTGTAGAGAATTTAGGTAATATGCTTACAGTTATTGAAGTAATGCATGGTGTAAGCAGAATTTGAATCCAGGACTTCTGGTGCAAAAGCCTCATCTCTTTTTTTCCACCCAATCCATTCTTTACTTTTCTTTATAAAGCTACTCATAAAATACAAAATCACTTGGATTCCAGCAAGCGAGAAACTTGATGTGGGCAGAATGCATATTTCCTCTAAGGACAGATACAGCTATTCTTTTTTATTTATAAATAAATTTTAGAAGAGTTTTTCTCATAATTATGCTTCTCTAATAATAGGGTAGAACCATAATTCAAATTAAGTCAGGAATATACTTATTTTAACTTCATCCCTCCCCACAGGTACTTAAAATTTAGTCCAAATCTTCTCCACTAACTGTTTAAAAAAATTAATTAAAAGTTCTGAAAGTACCTAAATGTAAATCAATAAATATTAAATATAAAGACAAAGTCACTTTTCACTAAACTCTGCTAGAAGAAAAGGAGAATGAAAGGTATTAAAGCCATGGCTTCATTTAAAAAGTGTGTACAAGGGAAAGGGTGGCTTAAACTTATTTCAGTTAAATGCCATGTGGATGTGTGTGTGTTCATCTTCGTTCTGCAATCTACTACGTCTCGATCATATCATAAAATTTATCATCCAACTCAGTTTCACTCTAGAAAGGCTGTCACCTTGAGCTAAGACATGTGAATATGGACAGTTCCACACAAATCAGAATGAATGGGTCCCCTAACAGTGACCCTAAGAAGCTTCCACTCTGGTATTTTGGGCCTTTCTTTCTCTCACTCCCTTGGTGCACCTCCTTATAACTCTTCCTAGGAACATTATGCCTAGGTCATCCTTCTTGCTCACCATTGCCCCTTCCAGACCAGTCTCTCCCTGTCCTCCTCCCTAAAAATCTCCAAATTTGAACCTCATGTAATCAGATAATATCACCCTATACCACTCATTATTGCTGTCATCCACCTAATTCCTGTGTCACTCCCCCTCATTTCTCACCAATTTTCACTCTTGGTGTACTGTCACTCTCACAGCCTTACTTCTAATCTTAATAATTTTAGAGATTCATCCTAGGGTTCCTTGCCCTCCTTTTTTCCTGGTGATCCTGTTCTCCATCCTGTGCCAGACACTCACTCCCTTGTCATGCCTCCTTAAACTGACACATGGCAACTTTCTGCAACTCCCCCATCATCTCAATATTGGGCATCAACTTCTCCGACCCCCCTGCCTACATTACTCGCTCATTCTTCTCCCAGATTTCAGCAATCCCTTGACCAAAACTTGGTTAATTCACCATCCTTCATCCCCTTGATGTCTCTCACTCCTGGCTGCTGAAGCTTATTAAAAATTCATCTCTGGATCACTATTGTCTAAGCCCTACTAAATGCATAATAGTTGTTCGATAAACATCTGTTGAATTAAAGAAGAAGAAATGTGTGTAATGAACATTTAAACCCGCAGATCATTTTCCTTTGCTTTTGTTCCTAAGAAACTTTTGACCATTCCCTCATGCAGTTACAATGCATATTTTATCAAAAGCCACAAATTACAGCTGACTTGTTCACTGCTTTTTCCATGATTTGCCAAAGGAACAAATAAGTCAAAGTGCCCGTTAAGCTATTACATTTCATTCTTAAGTTACAATCCGACAAGATACTGAGTTGAAACAGCCACAAAACAAACAGATTCTAGATGGTTCTCCTGTCACCATTGTTATATCTAAGGAGACTCTCATAAAGTGACAGTCTATACATTTGGCCACGTTTTTCAGATGTTTTCTATCATCTTTCTGAAATCCTTCAAGAAAAGTGAGTTTATCTGAACTAAACATGAAAATCAGAGGTTTTCAGTTTTAGTCATTCAGACTGAAGACATGAAGGCCAATTTTTTTATCTGTCAAATTTGAATGTCAAAATTTTATAAAGGAAAGTTTCCTTATAGAAACAATGTTTTAAGTTTTAGGTGTTAAATGAACTATTATTTACATGGCAGTGGCCATAGAGCTATGGTAACCTGTGACGTGGGAGAGACTAGAGGTCAATGTCTATCATCCAGTTTGATCTTTCTCCTGTTAAAGAAAAGGAAGGGGAAACCCAATGAGATTAAATGGCCGACTTACTGTGATAAGGAAATGAACCCAGGTTGACAGCCAGGATCTCCTGTTGGCAGCTGCCAAAGCTTATTGAGCGTGTAAGTGGGGAGCAAACACTTTGCCAGCATTTTACATGCATCACGAAATCCTCACAATAAGGTAGTGAGGTAAGTCTTATTATCGTCAACTCTGTTTTTCAAATGAGGAGACAGCCCAGAGAGGCTAAGTAACATTTCGATATTACTCAGCAAGTGAGATTCAGCCTCACTGAACTCTTGTTTCCCTAACACTTTATGTCTTTCGTAACCCTGTGCCTTTGCATATGATGTTTCTTCTGCCTGGCAGTCCTGTTGGGTTAGCTCTATTTCCTCCATCCTTATCACCCAACTGAGATGTCTCTACTTTCACAATCCACTCCAGCCTTCTCCTCTGGGTTCCAGTAACACTTTGTTCACACCTCTATCAAAGCCCTTATTTTGTAGCATTATGAATTATCTATTCATGTGTCTTTCTTCTCACAAGACTATTAGCTCCTTAAAGACCCTGTCTTATTTTTCTCTTAGATTTCTTGGACTTAACAGTTATCTAAGACATAGAAAATGTCTAACAAGCGTTGGTTGGATGACTAAATTCTACGACAAACTATGTGTTTTAGAGACCTGAACTGATATATTAAAATTTTCAGGGCTGAAAGCAGTTTGGATTTTAAGTATTGTTTGTAGTTATTTGCAAACCAAGCTACAAATATTTCTCATAGACTAAATAATCAAGTGCCTTCCCATATGGAGAGTCATGCATTTCCTTTTATGACTCAGCAAATATGACTAATATATAATTAGATCATTTTTCATAATCTTCCAATAAAATTGGAGAAATGGCATTCTGGTAAAACCAATTTGAGATTATTTCTCTTAAAATACTTATTTCAAAGAATCACTTGGAGTAGTTTTAGAAATTCAATTCTGCATATCTGTAGAATAGTGTGTATAACTCAAAAGCCTGCTGTACTACAGATTCAATTATTAAGTAGATAGATTTTCCTAGAGTAAATACATCTTATATTCAATTTCAAAATCATTTATTAAATGGCAGCATTTTTCCAGAACACAAAGTAGAAATATTTAAAATTATTACTATCACGATACCATTTCAGAAATGTGAAATGTTTCTCCTGTTTTATTCATGTCTTTTTTTGCTGCTTCTGTCTTGTTGTTGTTGTTTTGTAAATATCACATGGTGGCCAAGATATACCCCCTTAAATTCCTTTTAATAGACTCTTTAATATCAAAATATATTTCATTATCAAACATGATGATTTTCTCTCTCTGCTACTCAGGATCTCTAAATAATTTGCCAGTAATTGAACAAAACTGAATTTCATAAATATCGTTTTCCCTCAGAGAATAAGTCAATTAAATTTCTATTTTCCCCAAATTATTTTAATTATTTTTCTTAAAAAATACAATAATTACTAGTAGTCAAAATTATAGAGGCAGAAAGTAAAATGGTATTTGCCAGGGGATAGGGGGAACGAGAGAATGGAGAATAATTATTTAGGCACAGAGTTGCAGGTTTTCAGGATGAAAGAGTTCTGAAGGAGAATGGTGGTGAGGGTAGCACATTATGAATATATTTAATACCACTGAACTGTACACTTGAAAATGGTTAAGATGGTAAATTTTATGTTTGTATATTTAACCACAATTTAAAAAATTGGGGAAAAAGATAAAGTTGTAATAGTCACCTGAAAGTTTGTTCACTTTGGAAAAAGTGTTAACATGAAATAAGAGTTGCTCAATGATATTTCCCCAAAATTTTGTCAGAACTTTACTGAAAACAATTCAAGATTATGGTGCTCTACTTTCAACCCTGTCATCATTAACTCAGTTTATTTATTGAACGCCCACCATATGTCCCGCTTTCTGCTTAGATCTTAGATTATAGTTTAATCAAAAAACATGTTAATTACCTCATTGACTTCACATTCCATGACAGACATATTACTAAGGACATAGGAAAGCATAAACAAAAATAAGTAGCGTATCCACGATGGATTAATAAAAATGATATGCATATTTTAAAAAAATACAATGACTCTAAGAAATTCCCACAAAAACATACCTCACAAGTATCAAACTATTCATGAACACATCTGAGATACTGCATTATTATTAAAATTGTTATTTTTGGAGATATGTATTGTATTTCTTTTATTTATATAGATTATGTTAACCACAAAATTATATTCATCTGTGAATGTGGTAATTATTAAAAAGGTTAAATTTTTTTTTAATTGAACATCCTAATTCAAAAATATTTAACAGAGCTTTAACTGATAACACAACTGGATATTCTATTTGGGAGAAGGTATAAAAGTCCTCCACTAAAAATATATGACTGTGAGTAGATAAAGAATGGGAAAAGAAAAAAAGAAGGCAGAAGATTATTTTGAGACTTCTGCCCTTCTCCCATAGATTGCTTATACAATTTTTAAGTTACCAATATACTGAAAACACCTCAAAGAGCTACAAAAAATATCTGACAAAGAATTAAAGTAATTAATTTGAAGCTCACCTGTATTCTAATAACAGGCTTCCTGTTCTAGAGCCAGGCTTCCTAACTGTGTTCAGTGCTCTGAATTTTCTATATTTCATTTTCAAAGAATGAGTGTCATGATGAAAACATGGAAATTAGGTACAGAAGCGCAGAGAACTCAGAGTTGTTCCTAATACAATGGGGGTTTTCCCCTCTAATCATCAACTTTAAATGGGTATCACATAGATAGTTCAACATACCTACCTTAATTCATGAGTGTGTATAAGATTGTGGAAGAGGACATACAGGGAACCTCACCCCTTGATGAAACCAGATATAACATAATCATATTTATATAATGCATTTTCATACACATTGTGACATCTGGGCCTGAGAACAACCCTTCAGGTACCTAGTATCTTCAGGTACTAGAGGATTTTGTTCTTGTTTCACAGACGGAGAAACTAAGGCTCAGCCACATTAAGTGACTTGTCAAATGTTACCCAGTGATTTAGTATAGGTAGGGCTGAAGCTCAAGTCTTCTGGTTCCAAGACCAATGATCTTTTTCTAGACCACTTTGAGTCCCCAGAAAGCTATAAATTGAAATTTGTTGTATATTTATCCCCTTATCTACTAAGTCAAGACTGCATTGGGTAGGTGCCCTTCTGGGTACCTCTCTGTTCTCCACATCTCTATAGTCTCTGTAAAGTATATGCACCATGTACCCTACCCTTTGATGACCTTCTCACAACGTGTGCCAGTGTCCCCACCACTTGTCTGCTTGTTTACCCCTCATCCTTGGAAAAAGCTGAGGAATGGTCATAATCAGGAGTTGGTAGTTAAGGAGTTTGTGGAAGATAAAGTGAGCTTTCTCCTGGGAGAGAAAGAAAGATGAGCAAAACCAATACTTGAATCACGCATGCTTTATTAACTTAGAAAAAGAATCACCATACTGTGTATCAGTGAGAAGACATCCCTGGAGAAGAGTGAGTTTCAGAGATACAGAAGGAATCAGGTCAGATTACCCTGGTAATCTAAAATGCAGTTCATCTGCCTGTAGATAGCGTGAGCATACCATAAAAATATCCATTGTTGAAGGACACCAACCTCAATCTGGAATCAAATGAGACACTACGTGTGCAATAGTTTTAAAACTAAAAAGAAAAAAAAATGTCTCAAGAACATAGAACCTGGTAAGACTAATTAATTACTGTTGATAATAACATTTCCTAAGTAACATCTTCACATTTCTTCATTCCCCCGTGTTATCTGTTGTCATCTGTAGGGCTCTCTCCCCTGATAAAACGAGAGAGGAAATTTAGTACTCTGAAGCCCTGATAATGTCAGGAGTTAGCCAGTCCATTTCCCCCCCTTTTACTGGTTTTCAGATGAAAGCAAATCATACAGGGGAAATTGAAACCATAACTGCTTCTGTAACACTCTGTTCCTCAGGGGGTACTTGGACTAAAAAGAATGCACACCAGCAAAACACATTTAAGGTACAAGTTATGTGAGTCATCAGATGCAGTTTGTATAATTCCAAAACATTCAGTAGCTAAATTGTACTGGGATAATTTGTGAGCAATGTTCTGACCTCTAGCATTTCCAAGTCTCACTTGACTTTGTAGCTTAGCGGTATTTTTTTTTAAGAGGACTGCGTCACTTTAATTTTGTGATATCCCAAGCCCATTCTGCTCCAAGTCTTGTATAATTGTACATTTTTTATTCAAAAGGCAGAATGAGTAAAGATGGGGTTGAAGGTGAGTGAAGACAAGGAACACTTTATGACAAAACAACCAAACTAATGGGGCATTACTTTAGAATACTGACACCAAAATACTGTAATTTCTTGGAGAGATCTTAATAAAACAGATATTGATAAAAGCCTCATTGTCAAAAACCAAACAGCAAGACCCCTTTTAGCCGTCCTATAGAAATGTTACCTAACTCTTCAACTAGTGCCATGAAAATCATAAAGTTAAAAATTGCACTTTAATGTTTAGCTGTAACAACAAGGCAGCATTTTCTTCAAACAAAGAAGAATTCTCCAAAGTGAATAATCATATACCATGGGTTAAAAGAAGATGAATTGTGTCTGGACTTTTTAAAAGAAAAATATACAAAAAGTAAATCCAGTAAATTTTTGAAATTTTTTTAATGATTGGCTTAAATTAAGACTTTCTGTACTGTACTAGTAAATGTCAGTCTTAGGATATTTCCAGCTGAATTGGACATTATATTTCGACCAGTTTCCCTGACACACTCTTTCTTTTTCGTCTAAAACTCTCATAGCCTGATCTAAAAGAGTGTCTTGTCAAATACTGATTGAAAATTGATTTTCATTATTTTAATTGCCCCAAATTTACAGAATATTATTATTCCATGGAAACAGCATTTTGAACTCAAATATTTGCATTAGAATCATTATACTTAATGTGTTGATTTTAAGTGTTGTGTCTTTGCATAATATGTAATTATGGGGATATTCACTCAACAACTATTAATAAAGATATTTTTCTCTGAAAATATTCATAGATTTACACTGGATAAAATCATATAAGACAGTTCTCCAGCTTCATTGAAGTGTAATTGATATATCAAAAAAGTACATTTCATGCATACAATTGGATGAGTTTGGATATATGCATATACTTGTGATATCATCACCTCAATCAAGGTATCAAGCATGTCCATAACCTCCAAAAGTTTCCTGTGCCACTTTTTTTAAATTAACTTTTATTGGAGTATAGTTGCTTTACAATGCTGTGTTAGTTTCTACTGTACAGCAAAGTGAATCAGCCATACGTATACATCTATCTCCTCTTTTTTGGATTTCCTTCCCATTTAGGTCACCACAGATCATTGAGTAGAGTTCTCTGAGCTATAGAGTAGGTTCTCATTTGTTATCTATTTTATACATAGTATCAATAGTGTATATATGTCAATCCCAATCTCCCAATTGATCCTACCCCTCCTTCTCCCCTTTGGTGTCCATACATTTGTTCTCTAAATCTGTGTCTCTATTTCTGCTCTGCAAATAAGATCATCTATACCAATTTTTTAGATTCCACATATATGCATTAATATACGATATTTGTTTTTCTCTTTCTGACTTACTTCACTCTGTATGACAGTCTCTAGGTCCATCCACGTCTCTACAAATGACCTAATTTTGTTTCTTCTTATGGCTGAGTAATATTCCATTGTATGTATGTACCATATCTTTATCCATTCGTCTGTTGATGGGCATTTAGGTTGCTTCCATGTCCTGGCTATTGTAAATAGTGCTGCAATGAACATTGTGGTACATGACTCTTTTTGAATTATGGTTTTCTCAGGGTATATGCCCAGTAGTGGGATTGCTGGGTCGTATGGTAGTTGTATTTTTAGTATTTTAAGGAACCTCCATACTGTTCTCCATAGTGGCTGTATCAATTTACATTCCCACCAACAGTGCAAGAGGGTTCCCTTTTCTCCACACCCTCTCCAGCATTTATTGTTTGTAGATTTTTTGATGATGGCCATTCTGACCGGTATGAGATGATATCTCATTGTAGTTTGGATTTGCATTTCTCTAATGATTACTGATGTTGAGCATCCTTTCATGTGTTTGTTGGCAATCTGTATATCTTCATTGGAGAAATGTCTATTTAGGTCTTCTGCCCATGTTTGGATTGGGTTGTTTGTTTTCTGATATTGAGCGGCATGAGCTGCTTGTAAATTTTGGAGATTAATCCTTTGTCAGTTGCTACATTTGCCAATATTTTATCCCATTCTGAGGGTTGTCTTTTGGTCTTGTTTATGGTTTCCTTTGCTGTGCAAAAGCTTTTAAGTTTCATTAGGTCCCATTTGTTTATTTTTGTTTTTATTTCCATTTCTCTAGGAAGTGGGTCAAAAAGGATCTTGCTGTTATTTATGTCATAGAGTGCTCTGCCTGTGTTTTCCTCTAAGAGTTTTATAGAGTCTGGCCTTACATTTAGGTATGTAATCCATTTTGAGTTTATTTTTGTGTATGATGTTAGGAAGTGTTCTAATTTCATTCTTTTACATGTAGCAGTCCAGTTTTCCCAGCACCACTTACTGAAGAGGCTGTCTTTTCTCCATTGTATATTCTTGCCACTTTATCAAAAATAAGGTGACCATAGGTGCGTGGGTTTATCTCTGGGCTTTCAATCCTGTTCCATTGATCTATATTTGTGTTTTTGTGCCAGTACCATACTATCTTGATTACTGTAGCTTTGTAGTATAGTCTGAAGTCAGGGAGCCTGATTCCTCCAGCTCTGTTTCTCTTTCTCAAGATTGCTTTGGCTATCCGGGGTCTTTTGTGTTTCCATATAAACTGTGAAATTTTTTGTTCTAGCTCTGTCAAAAATGCCATTGGTAGTTTGATAGGGATTGCATTGAATCTGTAGATTGCTTTGGGTAGTCTAGTCATTTTCACAATGTTGATTCTTCCAATCCAAGAACATGGTGTATCTCTCCATCTGTTTGTATCATCTTTAATTTTTTTCATCAGTGTCTTATAGTTTTCTGCATACAGGTCTTTTGTCTCCTGAGGTAGGTTTATTCCTAGGTATTTCATTCTTTTTGTTGCAATGGTAAATGGAGTGTTTCCTTAATTTCTCTTTCAGATTTTTCATCATTAGTATGTAGGAATGCAAGAGATTTCTGTGCATTAATTTTGTATCCTGCTACTTTACCAAATTCATTCATTAGCTCTAGTAGTTTTCTGGTAGCATCTTTAGGATTCTCTATGTATAGTATCATGTCATCTGCAAACAGTGACAGCTTTACTTCTTCTTTTCTGATTTGGATTCCTTTTATTTCTTTTTCTTCTCTGATTTCTGTGGCTAAAACTTCCAAAACTATGCTGAATAATAGTAGTGAGAGTGGACAACCTTGTCTTGTTCCTGATCTTAGAGGAAATGGTTTCAGTTTTTCACCATTGTGAACGATGTTGGCTGTTGGCTTGTCATATATGACCTTTATTATGTTGAGGTAAGTTCCCTCTATGCCTACTTTCTGCAGGGTTTTTATCATAAATGAGTGTTGAATTTTGTCAAAAGCTTTTCCTGCATCTATTGAGATGATCATATGGTTTTTCTCCTTCAATTTGTTAATATGGTGTATCACATTGATTGATTTGTGTATATTGAAGAATCCTTTCATTCCTGGGGTAAACCCCACTTGATCATGGTGTATGATCCTTTTAATGTGCTGATGGATTCTGTTTGCTAGTATTTTGTTGAGGAGTTTTGCATCTATGTTCATCAGTGATATTGGCCTGTAGTTTTCTTTCTTTGTGACATCTTTTTCTGGTTTTGGTATCAGGGTGATGGTGTCCTCATAGAGTGAGTTTGGGAGTGTTCCTCCCTCTGCTATACTTTGGAGGAGTTTGAGAAGAATAAGTGTTAGCTCTTCTGTAAATGTTTGATAGAATTCCCCTGTGAAGCCATCTGGTCCTGGGCTTTTGTTTGTTGGAAGAGTTTTAATCAGAGTCTCAATTTCAGTGCTTGTGACTGGTCTGTTTATATTTTCTATTTCTTCCTGGTTAAGTCTCAGAAGTTTGTGCTTTTCTAAGAATGTGTCCATTTCTTCCAGGTTGTCCATTTTATTGGCATATAGTTGCTTGTAATAATCTCTCATGATCCTTTGTATTTCTGCAGTGTCAGTTGTTACTTCTCCTTTTTCATTTCTGATTCTATTGATTTGAGTCTTCTCCCTTTTTTTCTTGATGAGTCTAGCTAATGGTTTATCAATTTTGTTTACTTCTCCAAGAACCAGCTTTTAGTTTTATTGATCTTTGCTATTGTTTCCTTTGTTTCTTTTTCATTAATTTCTGATCTGATCTTTATGATTTCTTTCCTTCTGCTAACTTTGGCATTTTTTTGTTCTTCTTTCTCTAATTGCTTTAAGTGTAAGGTTAGGTTGTTTATCTGAGCTGTTTCTTGTTTCTTGAGGTAGGATTGTATTGCTATAAACTTCCCTCTTAGAACTGCTTTTGCTGCATCCCATAGGTTTTGGGCCATTGTGTTTTCATTGTCATTTGTTTCTAGGTATTTTTTAATTTCCTCTTTGATTTCTTCAGTGAGCTCTTGGTTATTTAGTAGTGTATTGTTTAGCCTCCATGTGTTTGTAGTTTTTACATATTTTTTCTTGTAATTGATATTTAGTCTCATAGCATTGTGGTTGGAAAAGACACTTGATATGATTTCAATTTTCTTAAATTTACCAAGGCTTGATTTGTGACCCAAGGTATGAACTATCCTGGAGAATGTTCCATGAGCACTTGAGAAAAAAGTGTACTGTTGGTTTTGGATGGAATGTCCTATAAATATCAATTCAGTCCATCTTGTTTAATGCATCATTTAAAGCTTGTGTTTCCCTATTAATTTCATTTTGGATGATCTGTCCATTGGTGAAAGTGGGGTGTTAAAGTCCCCTACTATGATTGTGTTACTGTCGATTTCCCCTTTTATGGCTGTTAGCATTTGCCTTATGTATTGAGGTGCTCCTATGTTGGGTGCATAAATATTTACAGTTGTTATATCTTCTTCTTGGACGGATCCCTTGATCATTATGTAGTGTCCTTCTTTGTCTCTTGTAATAGTCTTTATTTTTAAAGTCTAATTTGTCTGATATGAGAATTGGTACTCCAGCTTTCTTTTGATTTCCATTTGCATGGAATATCTTTTTCCATCCCCTCTCTTTCAGTCTGTATGTGTCCCTAGGTCTGAAGTGGGTCTCTTGTAGATAGCATATATACAGATCTTGTTTTTGTATCCATTAATCCACTCTGTGTCTTTGGTTGGAGCATTTAATCCATTCACATTTAAGGTAATTATCAATATATATATTCCTATTACCATTTTCGTAATTGTTTTGGGTTTGTTATTGTAGGTCTTTTCCTTCTCTTGTGTTTCCTGCCTAGAGAAGTTCCTTTAGCATTTGCTGTAAAGCTGGTTTGGTAGTGCTGAATTCTCTTAGCTTTTGCTTGTCTGTAAAGGTTTTAATTTCTCCATGGAATCTGAATGATATCCGTGCTGGGTAGAGTAAACTTGGTTGTAGGTTTTTCCCTTTCATCACTTTAAATATGTCCTGCCACTCCCTCATTTTCTTCTTTTTAAAAGAGCTTTTTATTTATCTGGAAACTAATCCTTTAAGCTATAAATTAAAATATTTTCTCCCACTTTTTCATTTGTCCATTGATTATGCTTATGATGGTGGTCTTTTTGTTTTGTTTTGTTTTGTTTTTTGGCTTCACAAAGTCTCTTATTTTTTCTTAAATTTGATCATGGTTTGTAAGACTTTCCCTTCTCCCATGTCATAAGGGAATTCACCTATGTTTTCTTGTAATACTTGTATATTTTCAATTTTTGCATTTATGTCTGGAATATATTTAGAGTAGATTCTGATATGTAGTTTGAAGATTTAATTCATTTTATCTCTTTCCAAATGGTGATTCATTTCTTCTAATACTATTTAAAAGAATCCTTTTCACTTTTATTCTATATTAAATTTCAATTTTTTTCTCTGTAAATGGGATCAATGTTGACTTGCTTTACCTGTGAATGCCAAATAAGAACGAACTTTTACAAAATAACAAGTCAAATTATTTTCAGTTTATTTAAAGCTAAGTTACCTAATTTGATTTATGTAAACCTTTGTAAATACAGCACAGTATAAAATGTGTGAATTTATTTATATTGCTACTTACTCATCATTTTGTAAATTCATCTAGTTGAAATAATCAGCCCAGTTTTGCTCTCTATTCTGATCAGCATTGAGGGAGGGCTGCTCATGGTTTCATGCTGAATTGCACTAACAGGGAAGCAGACCATGGTCTCTGCCTCAGGAAGCTTTTTTTCTTAATAGTGTATTTCAAAAGTAAATCTCAAAGAATAGATTTTAGTTCTTTTCCCAACCTGAGGTTTCCATACGAAAGGCAATCACTCAGTCAATGAACAATCTATCTTTGATACAAACAATGGATGGCTGTATGTACAAAAATCCTTTTTAAAATACTACCAATACAATTAATGATGAGACTAAAGATGGCTGACGATATCCAATTAACTAAGCCTAAGGGGGAATTTCTAATAAACTGCATTGTGTTTATAACATCTATATACCTGGCAACTAGGAAGGCAGCCTTTTTCCTGACAATTACGGAATTAAGGAGATATTTTTTTTTTCATTCTACTCCACAGTCATTTCAATATTGTTACTAGAGAACTTCAAATATTTCTGACATCCGTTCTGCTTTAACGGCGAGTTTTATTGTGAGGAAGCTGTTGAAAATGAACAGTGTTCTTAACATATTTTATGTTACTAGTTGAAAAAAAAGGCACAGAGCCGAACACAATGAAAGGGATGTATTATTAGGAGAAATGCTACTCATGTTGAATTAATTTTGTCTATGTGTTAAAACTCAGAAACACTGACTTGGGAGCAACAGAACACTGCTGACTTTTGGCTGTGCTGGCTGTGTGTGAATGAACAGCCAGGAGTAAATTGTTACACAATAAGCCACAGAAAACACTATCAGTTTTGGAAATGTAAGGAATTGTGTAAATTTGTCTTATACATAGAGGCAGCTCTTTTCTTGAGGATAGCAGAGTTCATTTCCTCCTCAAAAGTTTTTTTAATGCTGAAAAAAATGCCTTCTTTGTATATTTCAAGAATGACATGAAACACTTATCTTAATAGTAGCAAAATACATCTGAATTCTAGCACACCTCTTAAGGTATATCCAAGTTTCGTTCCCATCTTATATTAGGTCAGGGTATCATACTTAGCAACAGTAAGTAAAGATAAGAACTCCTTTCAGTACATTCTGTCATCAGTCAATCAGTACACAGAATACACATGAAAATGGGCCAACAGAGCAATCCTCACCGCTGGATAGCCATCATTTGCCCAATATCATCTCCCAACAAAGCTAGTTTTGACATTTGGTACAGACAGTAAGTGACAGAACATCACTACCCAATGTGTGGCCACATGCAATCCACGTGCTGATTTGCAAAACATTTCTTACTGGTTCACAACAAAGTAAGTAATGAAATGGAGAGGAAGCATCTAGAAATGTTCACAGCAATTTGAAAGAGTAATTTTATGTCTATTAAATCTAATAGTAAAAACTAATTGGGGCTTGTACATTGCTTTTTTTAAATTTATTATTTATTTTTATTATATTTGACCAAAGTATTGCTCCAAGGCTGATTGGAAATTTAAAAATGAAGAACAAACAAAAAAACACCCTGGTCCTTTACCATCAAGTGTGAGAGTCACTATTCTAAACCAGAGGATTAGTGAGCTGGGAAAGTGTCATAGATGAAGTAGGAATTATGATGGCAATCTGGCTAGCTAATGATACTTGACTACCTACTATTGTGTCTATCATTGTGCTTAGTTTCTTTCTCTCTCTCTCTCCCCCTATATATATATATATGTATCAATGTACATATGTGAATACATTTTACATACGTATACATATACCATATAATGTACATATGTGGTATATAAGCATATATATATATATATACAGCACCATATATATACACATATATGTATATATCTGTTTATAGAGTATTTAATATCTTCACAATAACCCTGAACTTTGAAGTCAATATATATCGTGCCCATTTGACCTGATTATGTCCTGGATATTACTGCCAATGTCCACTTCTCCCCCTAGAGTTATTCTTTGTTAAAAATTAAACCAACAGAGTTTCTTTCATTACCAACATTCTTCCACGTATTTATGAGGATGGAGAATAATTATGGTTCCCCACCCCCTCACCCCCCCAAAAAAATAAAACCTGTTATTTCCTATCTCTTTTCTGTATTTCGGAGGGTACTTGGTGGGCAGCTGGGAATAGCTGTGTCAGTGGCTCCTGGGGAGAGCCTTTATTCCTTCATCATTGTACTCAGCCTTTCTAATAGCTGCTGCCCACTCTTCCTGGAATGAGTAAAAATGTTTTCCTGTGTGAATGAAGAGAGCTGATTGAATTGATTCCATCACTGGTGCACTTCCTGGAGATTGGTGTGTTTATTTAAAAAAAAAAAAAAGGCTGAACTGGTATGAACTTTATAACAGCCACCAGTTTGCTGAGTGAAGGGAAGTAATTATTTTGATTAAATAGATATAATGTGCTGAAGGGAAAGATGACCATAACCCTCTCTGACAAATTTTCACCTTGAGTAGAACAAGGGCTTTTGAACTGGTTACCTGATTGTCTCTTTAAATGTTCTTTTAAAGATGTCTATGAGTATAAGACAAAATATACAGATACATTCTTTGGAAAGAATAGGTAATATATTACCTCATATGCTGAATATGTCTGAGGAGTTGGCAAAGTAGAGCTGTAGTTCCATATAGACGTGTTACGAAATGCAACAGAGAATCAGAGATAACCCACACTGGCTTAGTTGCAGAAAAAGATTTGAATAACATACAGGGATACAACATTAAACACAAACATAAATGGGATATATTTTGTATGTTTTAGATCCTTTTGGGGATGCTTCCACGTGGCATTATTCTCTTTATTCCCATTTAATGTGTTTATATAAACAGTGCTCTATGTTGAATTTCCACAGCAATTATCCCTGCTTCTGTAACTATCTTAAATAATTACACGAATAATTACTATTAGGAGAAACAGTCTCTGGCACACCCTTTTTCCAAATGTTGTGATTTTGTTTTCTCTACTGAATTCTTTTTCTTTTCACATTTTAAGTCTTTTTTTTCTTTCCTTAAGTTAACTTGCTTATCTTCTTTATGTGAATTGAAATAATGAGCATGTCTGCTCTCTGCAAACCAGTTTGATGAATCTCAAAATGAGTATGTCACAGAGAAGAAAGTGCTATCAGTACTTTCCTAAGTAAACACATTATGACTGCATATTAATCACTGGTATATTCTAGAATGGCACAATGACGGTAATAGACCATGCTAAGGAGTCTCACTGTCACCAGGCAGTGTTTATGACAAAATTGCTCTTACTGTAATGTAGTTTTGGTCCCATTTCTGAAACATTTACCTTAAGCTAATGCTACTGTTCTAAACTAAAGCAAAGCCTGAATGAATGAGGCAAAAATTGGATTTTTTTTTTTTTCTGGTACGCGGGCCTCTCACTGTTGTGGCGTCTCCTGTTGCGGAGCACAGGCTCCGGACGCGCAGGCTCAGTGGCCGTGGCTCACGGGACCCAGCTTCTCGGCGCACACGCGGCATGTGGACTCTTCCCGGACCGGGACACGAACCTGTATCCCCTACATCGGCAGGCGGACTCTCAACCACTGCGCCACCAGGGAAGCCCAAGATTGGATTTTTAAAAGTGCTACTTTATCTGTATTGGTCTTCTAGAATTTCTGAAATTACCAAGGAATTGAATAACCTTCCCCTTCATTTTAACTGTGCAACTCTGGCCTCTGTCAGAGAATCTATCTACTCTCTCATGCTAGAAAAGCCTTCTCTTTCTCTGTTTCACTCATTTAACAAGTGTTGACTGACCTCACTGGTTCTCAAGCTTATGTACGTGGTGAAATTCCTGGAAAATATGGTGCTTTTTACCACCTATCATTTTGATGATATTAGCATCAAAATAGCTAAATTTTACATTTATGTATGGAATTAAGCACTGGCTTATATTCGATTCCAAAATACACAAACATGAGTAGGTACCAACATTTTAAGAAGAAACAAAAGGGGGATAAACTTTATGAGAGAAATTTCTCCTCATTAAATTAACACTTTCCCTCGGAGCAAAATACAGGGTTGTTTCTATGACCTGCTCCAGCTCACAAAGTATCAGTTCTTAGTGGAATCTTAACTGAAACACATAAGTATTATTTCATGTGTATCAAAAGTACCAAGGTAAATGGCCCAGACTCTGCCCTCAAAGAGCTCACAGTCTTGTAGGAAAAACTCACAAATGGCAAAGCTATAAAACAACATGGAATTACAGGTCAGAGAAGGTCAAGCAGTGCTGGGCACCTTCCCACAGGCTGGAAGGGTCTGCAAAGATTGCCGTGAGGAAGCATCTCCACCAGCTGCTGGGGATACCAAAACAGGTGAGACTCTTTACGATGTCAGAGCCCGGTTCTAATATAAACAGGCTTGTACACAATCACAGCTCAAAGTGGAAGGTACACAGTACTGTGTGACACTGAGCGGGGAGAAAGGAGACAGAGAGAGGACGGCAAGTGAATGAACCTGACGGGGGAGCAGTTCAGCAAGCCTTCTGTGGTCTTTCCTTCCACCGGGTGCTTCCCTAGAATACACGATGTCTTTCCAACTCTCATGAATATACCTCTACACACTGATCACGATGCCTCAAGTTCACAACTTAGCGTGGCCTGAACCGGCTTTAATGTATATCCATCACTTGTAAGTCCGTATTGTTCTGTATTGTTAAAATGCAAAATCAGATCCAGTACATCTGAGGTGGGACTTGACATCCTCATTCCTATGAACCTCCCAGGGAATGTGATGCTTCTGGCCCACAGCCCACATTTTGAATGGCAAGGGCCCAAGTTTTAACTCTTCACATGAGAACCTTGGCAACTGCCAAGTAAATCTATCATCTTTGCAGTTATATTTAAAAATGCATCATACAATTTTGAAGAAAATCATCAGGTATTTTTTGGTAAATAAATATGAAGACAGGGGCTTCCCTGGTGGCGCAGTGGTTGAGAGTCCGCCTGCCGATGTAGGGGACACGGGTTTGTGTTCCGGTCCGGGAAGATCCCACATGCCGCGGAGCGGCTGGGCCCGTGAGCCATGGCCGCTGAGCCTGCGCGTCCGGAGCCTGTGCTCCGCAACGGGAGAGACCACAGCAGTGAGAGGCCCGCGTACCGCAAAAAAAAAAAAAAAAAAAAAAAAAAAAAAATATATATATATATATATATATATATATGAAGACAGGTCTAGAGGTAATAATAATAGGAACAATGATTGTGATTACAGATTATTGAGTGCTGTTTCCCTGGCACACTGCTAAAGTTAGTCGTTATAATAGCAATATATATGTTTTCTATCCTTACAACTACTGAGTGAAGTATCACTCCCCATTTTACAAACTGAGGCAGACGTTAAGTAACTTAATGCCTTGTGGCCAGTACAAGGCAGCCCTTTGTGACTCCAGTCCAGATCTCTCTTACTGCAACACTCTAAAAAGCATGGTCAAAAGAAGAAAATAGGAAGTTGATAGAAGTGCAGAATCACAAGAGTAGAAATTGTGATGTTCTGTGGAATGGAAATGGCTGAATCTTCTGGGGACAAAACGTAGCAGCTGAGCTGCACAAGGTGCCCTTTGCAAACCGCCCTGTCAAATAATGCTTTTCAGCTTGTCCGACAGATGCTCAGGAGCCAAAACAGAAAGAGGACTGACGTGGCTCTGATTCTGTACTTTAATGATAGAGGAAAGCACAGGAGGAACGAATTTTTAGTCTTTTTATATATTTATATGTTATGATACATATTTATGTGTTTATAAATATGTATGAAAGTATCATGAACATGGAGAATTGCTGACTCAACATAATGTGGCATTTTTAGCAAGCTTCATGGATAACCAAGGGAAAGGAACTGCATGGATGTATTCACTGATGGAACCAGATTCTAACCACCAAAAGAGCGGACCAAGTCCTATTTTTAGTAATTATTTTCTCTTCATGCACTAAGAGTTTACTTCTTGAATTTTTCATAGTTTAATGTAATCATAAAATGGTGATTTTTGAAAACAGCACACTAAAAACTATCCCTCTCCGCACCACCCCCCCGCCCCGGCAAAAAAAAAAAAGGAAAACTGGTTTGGATGCCACTCTTTTTAGTTCATCATCTTTTTAGATGAACAAGTCATGAGACAGGAAGTGACACTGAAAGCTTGCTCCGTGACATAGATATATGCTGGCTTAGCTGAAGCAGGGTAGTTATCAGACATTTTAAATTGAGGAGTGGGTTGTTTTCCTTCACCGGGAAAATACATCACAACTAAGAATAAATATCAGTACGTGGTGAATTGCTTCCTTGTCCGTCCCAGTGCTAAAAAGGGCCTCACAAATTTGGCTTATTTAGCAAATACCTTTTGGGGGC
The DNA here is from genome assembly GCF_059928025.1 of Delphinapterus leucas. Classification (NCBI taxonomy): domain Eukaryota; kingdom Metazoa; phylum Chordata; class Mammalia; order Artiodactyla; family Monodontidae; genus Delphinapterus; species Delphinapterus leucas. Next base: position 83,329,372 of record NC_143140.1, on the reverse strand, counting down.
TAAACAGTGAATCAACAACTATATGACAAAACTGAATGCTTTCACTAAACATGACAAAATGGCTACAATTATAATGAAGTGTGATTGTGGGGTAGGAGTTGATTGTGGATACTGTGAGTCACTTGAGACTCGGTTCATTTACATGTGATAAAAATTACAGTGTTAGTGGTGAAATGAAAACCCAACCATTTTTCTTCACTGAATAAGCCTTTGTGTAGATCCCTGAGCTAGAAAGAGTCTAACCAATGGACACAAAAACTGTACAACCCATCCTATAAGAGGTGAAATGAGCTCTCAGCAGGAAGAAAGTGTGGAAATCTTCAACATCTGTAGCCTGAAAACATTGTATCACACCAACTTTTGGGCGACATCGTGAACAATGCTCTCCAGCATTACCTTGAGAGAGCTGCCACTATTAAGTACTTACTGTATGTACAAGGATTTTTTCCAAGTATTTCACATGTTCGATCCACTTAACCCTTACAGTAGTAGTGGGGTGCTGATGTGTCCTATTACAATCAATAATTATCTGCAGATAAGGACACTGGGACACAAAAAGATTAAATAACTAACCAAAGGGCATCCAGTTGATGACAGAGGCAAGATCTGGACACAGCCCAACTCCAGAAGTTGTTTAATCACCGTATTGTAGCGCAGCTTGGCCGTGGGGATGGAGGATATTGTCATTGGTGCATTTCTAAGTTTGAGTTCTAGAAATATTGTTACACCAAGAGTGAGATGATAAATCAGTAATATTGAGTGCAGAGTCAGTTCTTTTCCAATTCAGCCTGATTTTCCAAAATTGGTAATCTCACAGCAGCAGCAACTTGACCATTAAGAAAGATGTAGGAATATCCTTTTTCTTCTAAAGTTAGGATATGTAAAATAATTAGTCTTATGTTTATGCATTAATATATCAAAATACCAGGCAAATTTTCTGTGGGTCTCTAAGATAAAGTATGAATGTTTCATCTAAGATAAAATGTAAATGTTCACATTACAGTGGGCCATTCAGGCTTCAATTCTCTAGACGTCCTGAATATGAGTTTACTCCCATCCTCTGTGAAAGATGATTTGGGAAAGGACATGGAGTCCTGTTGAAACTTAATAATGTGTCTTAGAGCTATAAGAATTTGTATGCAAATCTTCCATATTTCTGCCTTAGGTAACTTCCAAAACTTCCCAAATTTCTGCCTTGGGAAAATAGATATTTTTAATAATCAGAGAAATCATTCGTACTCACCATCATCAATACTCAAAATTTATTGTGCATCTAATATTTTGTATTGAGGTATAGTTGATGTACAATATCATGAGCATCTATTGACAGAAAACATTGCTAAATTCCAGGAAAACCAATATATGAGAAATATATTTTTTCTCTCCTTCCCCATTAGAGTTTTACAACCCACTTGGGAAACAATACGTAAACAAAAAAGATGAAGAAATACCAGGAAATACTCAAGGACTGACAATATGATCGACAAGAGTACAAATTGAAAAAATAACAGGGGTTCCTCATCTCCCTCCCAACTGTATTTTGAAAAGAGTTCTCAGCTTGGGCAGCCCATTTTAAGAACAGTAACTTCAGAACTAAGAACAGTTCTCAGTCTAACCATCCATGTAAATTTAAGACCCCTGTAGATCAACCTCTTTCCGAATGTCCAGCCTTGGCTTGAATGCTCAAGAAAGCTTGACTTGATACTAACCTCACAGGTAAATTAAGATCTTGCCTGAGTACTGGACAGACTTTCTATTTGTGAAAGCAAAACTCTCTCAGTTGCTTCTGTTTATAAAGCCATCTTCTAACATTTGGGATCTTACAAAGCAGACTGACATTGTCTTCTACTTGGTATCACTTCAAACGCTAGATAATTTAGTTTTGTTTTTTTTTAACTCTCCTTCTAGTTTTCTAAGCAAATTTCATTTTCGTTCTTAAATTATGGGGGCCAAAATTGAACATAATCATTTAACCAGCCCAGAGAAGACTTATCACCAGTTTGTTTTAGAAAACATGTTTTTATTAATGCATTTTAAATTTCCATTAACTATTTTGTTTACATCATACTGTTGATTAATACTGAATTTATTGTCCAGTAAATCACCTAGATATGCTCCTATTAAGCCATGTTTCTCCCATCTTAGTCTTCTGCAGTTTTTTAAAATCTAAGTTCATATCCTTATATTTATCCTTTTAAATTTCATCTTGTTTTATTTGGCTCATTGCTCAAACTGTAAAGATTTTTTTTAATTGAGATATAATTGACGTATAACATTGTAAATTTAAGGGGTACAGTGTGTTGATCGGATACATTTATATGTTGCAATATGATTACCTCCGTAGTGTTAGCTGACACCTCTGTCCCATCACATAATTATCATTTCTTTTTTTGTGGTGAGAAAAGTTAAGATCAAGTCTCTTAGCAACTTCAAGATTACAATACAGTAGTGTTAACTATAATCACAATGCCATGCATTAGCTCTCCAGAACTTATTCATCCTCTTACTTCAAGTTTGTACCCTTTGACCAACATCCCCCCAATTCACCCACCCCCCATTTTCTGGTAACTATGATTCTACTCTCTGTTTTTATGAATTCAGCTTTTTTGGATTCTACACATAAGTGATATCATAGAGTATTTGTCTTTCTCTGTCTGCCTTATCACATTTAACATAATGCCCTCAAGGTTCATCCATGTTGTCGAAAATGGCAAGAAGTCCTTCTTTCTCATGGCTGAATAATATTCCAGTGTGTGTGTGTGTGTGTGTGTGTGTGTGTGTGTGTGTGAGACACCTTCTTTATCCATACATCTGTTGATGGACACCTAGGTTGTTTCCATATCCTGGCTTTTGTGAATAATGCTGCAATAAACATAGGAGTGCAAATATCTTTTTCTTTTTTCTAACATCTTTATTGGAGTATAATTGCTTTACAATGTGGTGTTAGTTTCTGCTGTATAACAAAGTGAATTAGATATACATATACATGTATCCCTATATCCCCTCCCTGTTGTGTCTCCCTCCCACCCTCCCTATCCCACCCCTCTAAGTGGTCACAAAGCAACGAAGTGAGGGAGTGGTATTGACATATGTACACTACCAAATACCTTTTTGATATCATGTTTTCATTTCCTTTGGACATATACTTAGAGGTGAGATTGCTGGATCATATGCTAGTTATATTTTTAATTTTTTGAAGAATCTCCATACTGTTTTCTATAGTGGCTGAACCAATTTACATTCCTACCAATACTGCACAGTCGTTCCCTTTTCTCCACATTTTTGGACAACACGTTATCTCTCATCTTTTTTTGATAACAGCCATTCTAACAAGTGTGAGGTGATATCTCATTATGGTTTAGATTTGCATTTCCCTGATGATCAGTGATGTTGAGCATCTTTCCATCTGTTTGGTGGACATTTATGTGTCTTCTTTGGAAAAATGTCTCTTCAGTTCATCTGCTCAATTTTTAGCCAGATTGTTTGTCTTTTTGTTATTCAGTGGTATGAGTTCTTTGTGTATTTTGGAAATTAACCTCTTATCCATGTATGGTTTGCAAATATTTCCCCCATTCTGTAGATTGACTTTTCATTTTGTCTATTTTTTTCTTTTGATGTGCAGAAGCTTTTTAGTTTGACGTAGTTCTGCGTGTTGATTCTTGCTTTTGTTGCATAAAGATGGTTTTGATCATTGCATCCAATCCTGAAAAAAGGGAAGAAGCAACGTGGGGTAAAATTGTGCACAACTGGAAGTGAGATCAGAATTTTCTCTTCATTTCTTGGAAGATACAATTAATTCACAACAGAAGGAAAGCCCTCTCTGATCACTGTCTCATATAAAGCTATATTGTATGTGTGTGTGCATGTGTGTGTGTGTGTGTGTGTGTAGAAAAAAATATATGTAAGTACACAAGACAATAAAAAAATACTCCTGCATCCAATACCCCAATTTAACAAATATTAGTATTTTGTTTTGCCTCAGATTTTTAAAAAAATTATCAGATAAAGTTAAAATCCTGTCTCCTCCAATCACATTCCCATCATAATTCCCCAGTATCAACCAAAGTCATGGATCTTGTTCATGAGTTTTTATCACTTTGCTGTATATATTACCCAGAAAAAAAATACGATTTACATTTTGTATACTTATGAAAATTTTGTTAATGATACAGGCTGTATCTAATTTTTGTTTTTAATTCTTTTTATTACTTTTTTTTTTTTCTTTTTTTGCGGTACGCGGGCCTCTCACTGTTGTGGCCTCTCCCGTTGCGGAGCACAGGCTCCAGACGCGCAGGCTCAGTGGCCATGGCTCACGGGCCTAGCCGCTCCGCGGCATGTGGGATCTTCCCGGACCGGGGCACGAACCCGCGTCCCCTGCATCGGCAGGCGGACTCTCAACCACTGCGCCACCAGGGAAGACCTGTATCTAATATTTTGCAGCTATTTTTTCCATTCAACATTGTTTTACGGTCTTCCCAAATTGTTTCATATAGATTTAAATTATTCATTTTCAGTGCTGTTCTATGTATCACCATACAGTGACTTCACCATTTTGTATTCATTCCTGAAAAGATGAAAATATAGATTGTTTCTAATTTAAGGTAATAAAAATACTGTAATTAGTGTCTTCATATGCATATGAAGACACTAATTACAGTATTTTTATTACCTTATACAGTTTCAAAGTATAAACATGAAAGTGGAATTTGTTATAAGTTATGTATATTGTTAACTACATTGTTACATAGTCAATGCTACTCTTCAAAATGACTGTATGAGAGCTTTTCATTACCCAAGTTCTCTCCCCAGATTGGTATTGTGTGACTTTTTACCTGTCAGAAATTTGGATATGAAATAATTTTTTTAATTTAAATTTCCCTAGTCACTAGTTTTGACCATCTATTCATTTAATCTGGGGTATTTGTATTTTCCTCTTCTGTAAACTGTCTGCGCATTTCCTTTGCCTATTTTTCTATTAGGTTATTTGTATTTTTAAACTGTGATGTGTTACGTATATGCTATAGATATTAGTCCTCTGTATTTTCCAGTCTGGTTCTCATTTTTTTTACTTTATGTTCTTTTATTTGTTCAAAGGTTTTTGATAAATTAGCTGTATCAAAAATCATCTTTTCCCTTTTGGCTTGATTTTGTAAGAAATCCTTTTCCTGCTCTGAAGCTATTAGTGCTTTCTTCTATATATTTTTTCCCCCAATAATTAGATTACATTTATTTTTAAAAACATTTTAAAATTGAAGCATAATTGATTTACAGTGGTCTGTTAGATTCTGGTGTACAGAATGATTCAGTTATACGTGATTCAGCTATACACACAGTTATACAGTGATTCCCCTATACATGTACATATATTCTTTTTCATACTCTTTTTCATCATAGGTTATTACAAGATATTGAATATAGTTCCCTGTGCTATACAGTAGGACCTAGTTGTTTATCTATTTTATATATAGTATCTGCTAATTCCAAACTCCTAATTTATCACCCCCCTTTTCCCCTTTGGTAACTGTAAGTTTGTCTTCTATGTCTGTGAGTCTCTTTCTGTTTTGTAAACAAGTCCATTTGTATCATATTTTAAATACCACATATAAGTGATATCATATGATTTTTGTCTTTCTCTGTCTGACTTACTTCACTTAGTATGATAATCTCTAGGTTCATCCATGTTGCTGAAAATGGCATTGTTACATTCTTTTTCATGGCTGAGTAGTATTCCGTTGTACATAGATACCACATCTTTATCCATTCATCTGTTGATGGACATTTAGGTTGATTCCATGTCTTAGCTATTGTAAATAGTGCTGCTATGAATATTGGGGTGCATGTATCTTTTCAAATTAGAGTTTTGTCCAGATATATTCCCAGGAGTGGGATTGCTGGATCATATGGTGACTCTATTTTTAGTTTTTTAAGGAACCTCCATACTGTTCTCCATAGTGGCTGTACCAATTACATTCCTACCAGGAGTGTAGAAGGGTTCCCTTCTCTACACACCCTCTCCAGCATATATTGTTTGTGGACTTTTTAATGATGGTCATTCTGATTGGTGTGAGGTGATACCTCACTGTAGCTTTGATTTGCACTTTTCTGATAATTAGCAATATTGAACATCATTTCATGTGCCTATTGGCCATCTGTATGTCTTCTTTGGAGAACTGCTTATTTAGGTCTTCTGCCCATTTTTCGATTGGGTTGTTTTTTTTTGTTGTTTAGTTGTATGAGCTGTTTGTATATTTTGGAAGTTAAGCTCTTGTTGGTCGCATTGTTTGCAAATATTTTCTCCCATTCTGTAGGTTGTCTTTTCGTTTTGTTTATGGTTTCCTTTGCTGCACAAAAGCTTATAAGTTTGATTAGGTCCCATTTGTTCATTTTTGTGTTTATTTCTATTGCCTTGGGAGAACGGCCTAAGAAAACATTGCTATGATTTATGTCAGAGAATGTTTTGCCTATGTTCTCTTCCAGGAGTTTTATGGTGTCCTGTCTTCTATTTAAGTCTTTAAGCCATTTCGAGTTTATTTTTGTGTATAGTGTGAGAGTGTTCTAACTTCATTGATTTACATGCAGCTGTCCAGCTTTCCCACCACCACTTGGTGAAGAGACTGTCTTTTCTCCATTATATATCATTGCCTTCTTTGTTGAAGATTAATTGACCTTAGGTGTGTGGCTTTATTTCTGGGCTCTCTATTCTGTTCCATTGATCCATATGTCTGTTTTTGTGCCAGTGCCATACTGTTTTGATTACTGTAGCTTTGTAGTATTGTCTGAAGTCTGGGAGGGTTATGCCTCCAGCTTTGTTCTTTTTCCTCAGGACCGCTTTGGCAATTCTAGGTCTTTTGTGATTCCATATAAATTTTAGGATTATTTGTTTTCGTTCTGTGAAAAATGTCATGGGCAATTTGATAGGGATCATGTTAAATCTGTAGATTGCTTTGGGTAGTATGACCATTTTAAGAATATTAATTCTTCCAATCCAAGATCATGGGATAGTTTTCCATTTCTTTAAATCATCTTCAGTTTCCTTTATCAATGTTTTATAGTTCTCAGCATATAAGTCTTTCACCTACTTGGTCAGATTTATTCCTAGGTATTTTATTTTATTTTTTTGATGTGATTTTAAAAGGGATTGTTTTTTACTTTCCCTTTCTGATATTTCATTGTTAGTGTAAAGAAATGCAACAGATTTCTGTGTGTTAATCTTGTATCCTGATACCTTGCTGAATTCATTTATTAGTTCTAGTAGTTTTTGTGTGGAGTCTTTAGGGTTTTCTATATACAGTATCGTGTCATCTGTATATAATGATAATTTTACCTCTTCCCTTCCAGTCTGGATAACTTTTATTTCTTTTTCTTGTCTGACTGCTGCACTATTTTGCTGTCAGTGCTTGTTACTCCTCTGTGGGTAATTCAGCTTATATCTTTATTTTGGAGTTCTGTGGTTCTATTTTTGTGCATATACATGTGGATTTACTTTTATTTTATAAATCCTGCTGAGCATGTGGTATGCTCTTTCAATGTAAGGCTTTTGTTTGTTTTTTCCTTCCAATTCTGGAAAGTTTCCAGCCAGTATCCTTGAAAATACTTCCCATTAATATTCTCTGTTAATACTCTACTGATGATGAAAATCTTGTTGGACACATAGGGGAGTCTTTCAATGTTACTGCTATGCTTGTCTCAATTCCCTTTTTTATGTTTCATCTTTTCATCTCTTTTCACTGGATTCTGGGTACAGTCCTTGACACTTATTCTCTTGGGGGTGGCTTTGGGAAATTATTATTCCATCTGAATCTTTTTAATGGCTATGTGTTTTGTTTCTATATTTTCCATTTTTCATTCTGTCTATTCTTGTTTCATTTTTGCCTATATTCGTTCTTATAATTTCTTGTTCTCTTATATGAACAGTTTTTTCCTTTATCACATTGTTTACATTAAACATATGTTTATTACACTAATTTTGGATGATTCTGTTATTTGCATTTGCTCAGGAATATATTCATTTCATGATTGTTGAGTTGGCTTTCTGTTTTTAGTGTTAATTGGATTTTTTGCTTTCAGGCAACACACTGAGTAAGAGGTGTATTTCTCACTCTCACTCTTTATAATGCTTCTCAGTTGTCTCCACTAGTCCCCCAAGACGTTCAATCCCAAAGTAGCTCTTTCACTGGCACCTCAGGATTTCCTCCCATCCAGGAATGGCTTTGGAGACATCCTTGGCCCAGTCACAGAACCTGTGGGCTGTTTGGCTTAGGTCAGGTTTCATTGGCTCTCTATGCATCCCCTCTCTCCTGCAGCTAGGTACCATTGATGGTACAGATAGTTTTTTTAGCATCTTTTTATGAGTGGCAGAAACCCAGCCGCTGATTTTATTCAGGTAAAACTCCGGTCTGAACTGTGGTCTCCCACTACTCGTGGTGGAGCATTTTTTACCCCACTAGAGTTTTGAACCTTTGCACCTTTCTGTTCCCATACCTGAATTACAAAATGACTGTGACTTTACCCCCATTTATCTACCATTGTGGTTTTCTCATCTGTTTCTGGTCTAAAGAGATGTTTATCTTATTTTTAAGAATACAGTGTTTTTTAAAGTATCTATCATTGTATTCAGAACTGAAAATGTGTTTTTTAAAGCATGAGCTCACACTGCCAAAAAAGCTCAAAGTACTTTATGTTTTTAACAAGTACTGTTCTCAGTCACACATATGACAATATATATGTGTGATTTACGTACATTGCGTATTTGTGAAAATATTATTCAGTAGAATTCATTCCTTTTTCTAAAAGTTTGTGCTAAATTTTATATTAGTCTACTAAATAAAACTTTATTTTTTTTATCATCAACTAACTCCTAGATCAGTGTTGGTCTTATAAATCTGTAGCAACTCACTTGGCTGCATTTGTAAAGTCACAGGTAGGGCAGCCTGCACCTCAGTATTTTTCTTATCTGCCATGATATATAAATTCCACCAAAGTGATTCTCCTGGATTTGATAAATGTTTAGTCTTTCCACGGTTATCTACTAAATGAAAATAAATTTTGAGCAGTGCAGGACAGGGAGGTGATGCCTTTGCTACAGGGACACCTAACACAGAGTAAGGCATTTTGCCCATACTATCAAGAGAAGGCCCCTGGACGGTGAGCCAGAGTACCAAAAAGGAGACTGTATGTTTTAAAAGGAGATGAGAGAGGACCAAAAACAAACTGTTCTTCACCATGTTGTAGAGTTAGAAACCTTGCAGCAATGATTTGTAAAGCTCAAATAGCTGTATTGTAAATAAGAACAGAGAAACGAGTTATTCATACCCCCATAACCATTTAAAGGTGTTCATAAAGGCAAGCAGGTGTAATCATTCTTGAGTACAGAAGGAAGTTAAAAATAAATTTTCAAACCTTATCATATTTACCTTGCCAACTGATTCTGATTACGTGGCAACACTTACCAAGATTGTATGTAGCAGATAATGGTAGAAGTTCGTTCCCAAAGTTTTTAGAATGTTCGCCTTAAAAAATTTCTGGGGAATTTTCAACTTGACTGCTAACGCTTATTCATTTTTACCTTTTCTCAAACGATCTTTTCCTGACCCCTCAATTAAATTATGCTTCCTTCAGCACAGGTGACTTACTCTTATCATAATTTTTTCAGACCTTATGTTTTCTCTCTTCTTTCAGCCAACTGGGCACTGCAGTAGCTGAAATGCGAAAAAGGCAACAGTCACAGAATGAAGAAACACCTGCTGTGTCTCAAGCACCTGGAAACCAGAGGCCCAACAATACGTGTTGCTTTTGTTGGTGCTGTTGTTGCAGCTGCTCCTGGTATGTCTTCTTATCTGTGTGATACCACACCTGAGCTGGGTCATAACTGGCGTGAACCTGCACGTCAGCTCTCGGGACCACAGAAACTTCTCAATCTGTCCTTTTTTCTTCCTTTACAAGTAGGAATTACTGGAAACGATCGTTGGTTTAATGCACACATTTCCATAAGCAAAATATCATATTTCCTCAAAATCTACAATGAAATTGGTAGTAAGGTAAAGAGTGAAAAATTGTTTTATATCATGGTTTTCTCCACCCGTGCTTCTTAAAGGTATGGGTAAAGATAAGATTACGGCTGTATATTTACTGAACAGTAAACAACATTCTCCCATGTTACAGAGGGTGCAAGAACACTAATATAATCTCTAGTAGTGTCGTATGTAGTATTCAGGGTAGTGTTTCAGCTCTCTGCTATTCCGCGTGGTGTTGATTGTTCTGTCGCAGAGCTGGGTGGCAACTTCAGCCATAGACTCCTGAAAAGGACATTAAGAGAAGCGCCACAGACTCAGGTCCACAGATCTAAAAGGCCAGGGGCTATGATGGGTATGAAGGCCAAGTCAGTTCATTCAAAACTCTGAACTTAGAGCCAGAGAACCTGCTTTCCATTGCGGTTTTGTCCCTGACAGGCTCTGGGACATCAGACAAAGTTGTGATCTCTGCTTTTTGGTTTTCTCACCGGCAGAGTGATGAAGAGCCAGACAAGTTGGTTTTCAAGGTCCTGTCTCGTACTAAATGTCCATGGTTCAGGCACCTTAGAAAACCTGCTTTAGTTCCAAATTCCCAAAGTCTTCAAATAAGAAAATCAGTGAGACCCAGAGTCCTGAGATTTACAAAGATGAGATTCCTCGGGGCGGGAGCGGGGGGGATGCTAGACTTAATGGAATTTCCATAGAACCACACGTTTCAGGGTACTGTAAGATCCAATTCACAGGTGGATCTTTTGGGTTAGCAGTGGTCTGTTGGATCTCCATGACCTGTTTCAAAACCCTAAAGAAAGGCCCAGATGCTTGAGTCATCTTCTCACACATGATCTCTACAGTTTCTCAATGTCCATATTATGACGGTTGGTGTTATGATATAGTGGCATAATGTTCTATCACAGTGGCCAAAAGAGAAGATGAAATATGTAATGCTCCAGTGGCAGCCTTGGTGTTGAACAAGCTCTGAGCTCTCTAGGAAACTTCATTTCCAGAAAAACCATCCGATACTGTAGCAATCTGGAACGTTTAAAGTAGTTTTTATAGATATCAAAATTGCTTCCCAGATGATGATTCTTTTTCGGGGAAAGTCATGTACGATTCCTTTTTCTTTCATTCTTAAGCCTCAAATTCAGCATTTCAGATGGAGGCAACAGAGTCCTAGAGGAGAGAACTATTTCAATGCAACCGTGTCACATTTTTCTCTCTCGTTCCTCAAGAGATCAGCTAGCTCTGGTCTTAATCTGTGAAATACGGGGTAGTGACTTAACACGGTGGTTCTGGAGTCAGACTGCCTGGGTTCCAGCTCTTCATCTTTCACTATTTGTTTGACCTTCAGCAAGTTGCTTAGTGTCTGCAGATTCCTCATCTATCAAATGACAGTAATAAGAATCCCTACCTCATAAGATTGCTTTAAACATTAAATGAAGTAAAACCCATACGAGCTGAGAACAGCGCCTGACCCATAGTATGCATTTAATAAGAGTTAGTTACTGGGCTACGGAACACTTCATATTGGGAAAATAAAATCTCTTTAAAGAAGATCTGGCTTCAAACCATGTATATTTTTTTAAAAAGATCAGCTTGTAGATACAATACAAAAAATTATCTTGGAAAGGAAAACTATTTTATTTTAAAGTTCATATGAAAGGTCACAAATATATTGTTACATCGTGTTGAGGATTATATTCCTAGTTCTCACTTGCTCTGCGCCATGTTCCAGTAATTAGTATATGATTTTGTTTGCCTGCAAAAACTTATTTCTGAATTGCTTCAGGATTAACACACCAAACGCTGAAAGGCTTCAGGATTAACACACCAAACGCTGAAGGTTTTTTGTGCAATATTTGCTGTCAAACAGATGCGTAGTGAGATTTGCTTTGATCTGTCCTACAGATATTTAGCAAGACTTGCTTTTACTAATTCTTAAAGTGCACATTAAATAACAAAATAGTCAACGTGAGCTCGTGAGCATCAGATTGTCACAGAACACAGACTATGGATGGAGAACAAAACAGCTTTTGGAAGCTGCATTAACTCTCCACACGTCTAGGGCGACAGGTATTTGGACCCTAAACACGTGGTGCCTTGGATGCATGTTCTATTAGTTTTAGACGAGAGAGTATTGTTAAGAACTATGTTTGCTAATAATGAGTCATGGACACTCAAGTCCAGGCCATAAAACGCAGAGTCTGTAAACGTATGCCTTCTTTACATGATAAATGATAGGTAAGGTAATTTCTAACGTAAGCAACTATTTTAAAAAACAAGAATGAAAGTGAAATTGCATTTTAATTGTAACTCTGTTATCTCAGTATAAATGGAGATGTCCTTTACACATGCATTTTTAGAGCATCATAATTTTTGCATTTTGAGTTTAGGGGAAAAAAATTGTAAAGTCTTATTAGAGTGGAAAAAAAAAAAAGAAAGAAAGCAATGTTCTTCAAATTTTCCAGGCTAGGGAAAAGGAGTATAACAAAAAGAAACACTAAAAAAAAAATGTAATTTAGGGACAAAAAGTTAGAAATAAAAGTATGAAGTAACTGTCGTTCGTAAATAGGAATAGTTACCATGTAGCTGATTTTACCTCCTTTTAAGGGAACAGAGTGCTAAGAAAATAAATTTCTATATCTAGTAATAAATATAAATACTTCACTCAAGCCTCACATGATGGGTTTTTAAAACAACTTAGTATTTTCCTCAAATTTGCATTTCTCATTCATATTTCATCGTCAGCTCCTCTCTCATGTTTAAATTTATTCCTGCCTTTATAAAATTACCACTATGCTTTATTTTGGGTGGTGATACAGAGCATAAATACATAACTGCTGAATAGTTCCACAGTTTCCTTCAAAACTCTCAAAAGTTAGGATTACTTCACGACGTCCTCTGTCCCTGTCAAGGAACCACTTCCTTCCCCAAATCCATCTATCTCCCTTTTCTCCCCAGAGCCCTCCATTTCAAGAAGAGAAAGCAAAGGAATGAGGTTGAGACCGTTTAACCTGTGTTACACAAATAAGTCATGGATGCCCGAGTCTTGGCCATCAAGCAGACAGTCTGTAAGCTTGCAAGCCCTTCTACACATGGGACAAAGCTGTTCCCAACCAGGAGAGCTTTGTCAAGATCACGTGTCTAGAGATTCAGAATTGTCAAAACAATGTTCCCCTTATATCAGGATTCAAAGAGAATGACCTGCCTTTTCAGGTTGTTAACCCTCTTCCCTTTTCTTTATGAGAAAGAAACCTTTCAAAGATGTGGGATCCTTGCAAAACTGCCGACAGTGTGAATCCATGAGGTAGTTCAGACACCTGTGAAAGTGTGTCAGAAACCAGAAATTGCGTTGTGCTCACAAAACAAGGTGCCATAAAAAGGAGGTAGAAAGGGAGCGCTTCCAAAATGCATTGCGAGCTTAAACCTAATTTCCAACTTGTCCCTTGAACCCTCCTCTCCTAACATCAGAGGTTAAACTAAAATAACTCAGAGTATTTTTTTCAAGGAAATCTCTAGGTGCTAATCCACTTCTGCTTTAATTCCTCATTGCTCCCGGGGGTGTCCTAGCAAGAAAAACAGATTGCTTTGTTTACTTAAAAAAAATGAGAACTCAACAGACTTCAGATACCATGCCTCCAAAACGTTCCATTGGCTTCTCATGCTGCTGCATGGTGGTGAGGGCATCACTCGGGTGGGGCAGCCTTAGGCTCGCCACCTGCAGTTTCCGAGGGAATGGGTTCTCTCTTTCGCTACTTTACTTACTAGATTAGTGTATAAGCTTTTGTTTGGAAGCAAAAAATGTCCTCACTTAAAAACTAATGTTCAGAAAACTCTGTGCCTCATTTTACAGATAAGGCAACTGAAGACTTGCCTACTGTCACTAAGCTCATTAACGACAGAAGTGGGACTAAAATGCAAGTCTCTTAACATCCCAGTCCATTGTTTTGTCCATTTTAAGAGAACACTTCCAAACTTTTCATTTCCAGGCTGGATATGAACTGATTCCAAAGCTTTTTACTTTGCAAACTCTTCAAGAATTATATTAAGTAACACTTTTCAAATGAAATTCACAATCCCATGCACTACTATGTATTGCCTACAAGATTTCATCCACTGCATCGGATGGTCTCCATTCTTCTCGGGAGAAATGGGCCAGAACGTTACTACATTAAATAGTCCTGTGAAAGCTAAAATTATCTCCCTTTTGACACGTTAGTTTCCAGACCACGGAACAGATCTAAGTAAACTTTAAGCCCTTCATAAACATACTTTTGGTTGCCCCTCCCTCCATTTTTAACAAGTACCACAGCCTCTATAATTCAAAACAGTGCAAAAATAATGTCCTATTTTATCCTCTGACACTGTCACACTTTAGCTCTTTGCTAGTGGAAACACTAAAACGCATGCTTTAAAAGCCAAAGGATATTTTTTCAAAGGAAGAACAAAATCTGCGTCTGCTCCATGGTAAAGAAACCACCCCCTGGAAATAAACTGCTCACACATGCAAGTTGAATCATTTCATCTAAGGCACCAGTGAAGGAGCAGTCTTTTCTCTAGCTATCACCCTCAGAGACCTGATTCATCTCACATGGGAGCACAACTTATCTGCATAGGATTTCCAAAGGACGTGTAACCAGACCATCAAAAATATCACTTACAAAGAATTCTAGTTTTGAAAACTCTATCTCACCATGTCATAGGTAAAATTTGTCAGTAGTTTCTATAACTTATACCATCTTTTAAAGGCACACAATCAGAAGACATGTACCAAAATGAACCCAGGTTTCCCAGGCCATATACACAAAACCAAAAAGTGGACGTTGGCACAATGGACCATCTCTGTGTCATGCACTTGTTTATTCACTCCTTTACAGCTGATTGAATGCTAATTATTGCCTGGTACCGTTGATGTCATTAGCTTTCACCAGATTCTCCCTGCCTCTACATTGACAGGGAACAAATGCTCAATAAGCAACTGAACATGGACATGAACATTTGGTTTACTCCCTAGGTCACCCTCCAGAAAAGTTTAAGATTCAAGCTGCCTCTGCCAACAGAATGCCTCGACCCTTTTCCAAGGAAGGCACACCGTTCTTCTTTTTTTAAATTTTATTGGAGTAGAGTTGATTTACAATGTTGTGTCAGTTTCAGGTGTACAGCATAGTGATTCAGTTATACATATACATATATTCATTCTTTTTCAGATTCTTTTCCCATTTAGGTTATTACAGAATACTGAGTAGAGTTCTCTGTGCTCTACAGTAAGTCCTTGTTGGTTATCTGTTTTATATATAGTAGTGTTTGTATTTCATCCCAAGCTCCTAATTTATCCCTCCCCCCTATGTTCCCCCTTTGGTAACCATAAGTTTGTTTTCAAAATCTGTATGTTTCTGTGTTGTAAATAAGTTCATTTATATCATTTATTTTAAGATTAGTTTCCACAAATGAGTAATATCATATAATACTTGTCTTTCTCTGACTTACTTCACTTAGTATGATAATCTCTAGGTCCATTCATGTTGCTGCAAATGGCATTATTTCGTTCTTTTTATGGCTGAGTAATATTCCATTGTAGATATGAACCACATCTTCTTTATCCCTTCCTTTTTGACTCTGTTTACTGTAAATGTACATTTTTTCTGAGTGTCACATTGCAGTGCCTAGACCATCAATGGAAAAATGGATGTGAAGACAACAAAATACTAGATGAAAATATTATACCCAATTTCATTTAAGAGAGTAGAAAGAACCAAAACAGAATGGAGAAAGAAGATTAAATTAATTCCAGCTAGAAGAAAGCAAGAGCCAGCCCCCGCCTGGCCCTGTGGTGAGTGGAGAGGAGACGCCTCGGAAAGACGGAGTGCCAGGTGGGGCGGGGAGAGGACGTGGGCCTTACCAGGTCGAGATGTAGGAGAGTTCTGACATGGAAAGGGCGTTCCAAAGAAAACAAAGATGGGTCCTCAGGAGGGGAGAGGATGGATGGTGAGAGGAGCCTCGCTCTGTGAAGAAGCCCAGAATTCTAAAGTGACAGGAGGAAACAGACTGTAGGCGAAGAGACTGGGCAGCGCGTCCAAGGACAGCACTTGGCACCGAGACTTGAGTGCCGTCCGCGGGCCCACATACCCCAGTTGGCTTCGAGTCATTTCAGGGTCATATCCGGGGAGGATCTCTCAATCTCAGCTGACTGACTGTATGTTGTGGTGGGGTGGGTGAGGGCCATCTGGGTCTCAAAGGGCAGGATGACCTTGGCAATGGGCCGATGCTGGTCATCCCCATGGCCACGCCTCCCTCTGCCCTGCACAAGGCTGCACACTTGGGGGGCTGGTCTGACGCCCAGCTCACTGTGCTGGTTTTCATACTAGTGACTCTCCTTCTGTTTGACATGCGTTTTTGTTTTCTAGGTGAAGGCCTTCAGTAAAATTATGCTATATGGATTTTATAGTGGAATTCACAGCCATTCATATCAGTCAGTTGGCACTGGGCCTTTTCCTAAACGTATACTAAAGTTTTAAAATAACTAAAAGTATATTTTGGCTTATAACATAGTATTTGGCACATAGTAGGTGTTTAATTAATAATAAGGTGTTGAATGGTTGATGGAATTTGGATTTTCCAATTGAGTCTGCTTTATAAAATATGGAAATTTGTATCACAGGTTTTGTTTCTCAAAAATTACAGGTACATTCTCCTCTCATTAGCATAACGATGCAGCAGCTAACGCACGTTAGGGAACCACCAGATTTCTTCTTATGCACCATGTTCTTCATTCCCGTGTGTGTGTGTGTGTGTGTGTGTGTGTGTGTGTGTGTGTTAGTAGCAGTAGTAGCAGTTAGTAGTAGAGAAAGGCCAGGATTCCAGGAGGGAGTGCTAAAATCTGGTTAGTACTACTGGGATATAAAGTCAAGAAGGACAAAATAGAAGACTAGAGACACAATGACAGGTAATAAAATGCCTTTTATGGCATATTAAGACGTTAAGACTTTACACCTTTTTTGGTTATGGGAAGTGACTGAACATGCTTAAGTGAGAAGGGGACAAAGTCCATTTTATGTTTGAAGTATATCCCTGTGGAGACAATGGAAAGTGTGTGGAAGGACAGGACAGAAACAGGAAGCATGTCAGAAGACTTCTGTAATAGTCTTGGTGAAAGATGCAAGGGGCTCAAAATGAAAGGTGATTAAAAGGAATGGAGAGATTCCAGTTTCAAGGAAAAGGAAGTACTGTCAAGAATTTGCAGTAGACGTAAAGGAGAAGGGAAGGATAACGCCATTGCTTTGCTTGAGGGGCCGGGTTGATGGTAAGCCCATCAGATGAGAGAACGCTGGAACAGGAGGTGGTTTAGGCCAGGATAGGATGGTGGGTTGGGCTCGCTCCGTGTGTGGTACCCAAGGATTAGCTGTGGAAATGATTTTGAAGCTTGCAGGGCATGTCTTGATTAGATATAACAATCAGGGAGTCAACAGCATACAATATACAGGAGATAAAAAGGATGGCCCAGCATGAAGAGCAGTGAGCTACAGGCTGAAACCTCAAATGTAAATCCTTAAACCCACTACTGGGCATATATCCAGGGAAAACTATAATTCAAAAAGACACATGCACCCCAATGTTCATCGCAGCTCTATTTACAATAGCCAGGACATGGAGGCAACCTAAATATCCATCAACAGAGGAATGGCTAAAGAAGATGTCGTACATATATACAATGGAATATTACTCAGCCATAAAAAGGAATGAAATTGGGTCATTTGTAAAGACGTGGATGGACCTAGAGACTGTCATACAGAGTGAAGTAAGTCAGAAAGGGAAAAACAAATATCGTATATTAACACATATATGTGGAATCTAAAAAAATGGTATAGATGATCTTATTTGCAAAGCAGAAATAGAGACACAGACATAGAGAACAAATGTATGGATGGATAGCAAGGGGGAAGCGGGGAGTGGGATGAATTGGGAGATGGGGATTGACATATATACACTATTGATACTAAGTATAAAATAGATAACTAATGAGAACCTACTGTATAGCACAGGGAACTCAGTGCTCTGCGGGGACCTAAATGGGAAGGAAATCCAAAAAAGAGGGGATATATGTATACATACAGCTGATTCACTTTGCTGTACAGTAGAAACTAACACAGTGTTGTAAAGCAATTATACTCCAATAAAAATAAAAATTTTTAAAAAGCCTTTAAAGAGAAAGCAGTGCAGCTCTGCAAACACAGAATGCAGAGACTAGACAGTCTGGGAGGTAACATACAAAACACACCACTGCGCTGGCACAGAAGCCCAGACAGTAAAGACTTTCACACAGGAGGGAATGAGGGATGTTGCAAACACACGAAGGAGGTCTGATGTGATAAGAATCATAAAACTTCTCGTCATCTGGCCTACCAGGAAGTTATCAGCGAACTCTGTGAGAAGTAAGCATCTCCTTAGGGTGCACGAGGAAGAAGAATTCGGAGAGAAAAGCTGCTGAGCGCAGCCCTTTTCAAAGGCACTGAGACACCCTGATCTTTGGGGGGTGAAGATTCAAGTTGAGGGAAGCCAGCGTTCCCTTTCTGATTTAATCAAAGCCAATTATTCAATTTCTAAAACAATGTGAAATCCAGCCCTTCTAAATCCTGGCCAAATATATTAGCTGTCCGGACAAAGGTTAAGAACTGCCCACCCATCCCAGCCTCTGCAAATCAATAATAATACAAAAATGGAGTTTATGACATTTTGCTACCCCTAACCTATCTATAAAATGTCATAGTTGTGCTACATCTGATTGAAATTAATAATTTTCATCTCTCTCATTGGAACTCTTTTTTTTTTTCGCATCTTTACTGCAGTATAATTGCTTTACAATGGTGTGTTAGTTTCTGCTGTATAACAAAGTGAATCAGTTATACATATACATATGTTCCCATGTCTCTTGCGTCTCCCTCCCTCCCACCCTCCATATCCCACCCCTCTAGGTGGTCACAAAGCACCCAGCTGATCTCCCTGTGCTATGTGGCTGCTTCCCACTAGCTATCTACCTTACGTTTGGTAGGTACTCTTTATTAATCCTTTTAAGCCTAACTTATTTAGGTCTAGGCCAGGTAGACCTATTAAAATCTGCCTGATGTTTTAGGACATCACTCAAGAATTACTAATTACTTGTCAGATAAGACTATAAAATCCACTTCTAGCAAATATGAAGTTGACTGTATAATAATTCTGCTTCATTGGGTTTTATAAATATTATAATTTTCGATGCTATAAAATTCATATCTTTGTTTCAGATATCGATATACTACTATATATTAATGTACATTTCATGCCTGGGAGCATGTGCTCCTAAGTAGAAAGCAAATTTCTGCCATTGCTACTTTTCTGTATACAGAAACATAGCACAAAACCCTTTTAATTGACCAATTTCATAATAGTTGAATAATAACTTCATATGTTTCATTGTAAATAGATGTGGTCTTGCCATATTTAAAGATTACACACAAATTGTAATAACATGCCTTCCTCATATAAAGCCTACTTTCAAGAGGCAGCACTGGGGAGGGAAGAAAACCACACTGGAATTAGACCTGGATGCATCTCAGTCTCATAACATATAACTGTGAAATGTCTGGCAAGCTTTAGTTTCATCTGTAAGATGGGATTCACAACAGTTACTTTAGGGTGCAGTTTCTTTCAGGAACCCCTGAATAATCCTTTATTGATAGATATTATTTGCAAGTCTCAGGCTGAAAGGAAATTACCAGACTTTGGCCACTGTATGCTTAGCATGTTCTATTTCCATGTTGTCAGTTAACGTAACAGAACCTGTTTTCTGCATTTGGTATCCCTGGCCCTTTCTCCCCAACTCTCACACGAACCAGCACAGGTATAACTTGGCATTCCCGGAGCACGGACCACACGCTCATTGATACACAGAGTGATGCGAGTTCATCACATCCTGGGGTAAAGTCTCCCCACAGATCAGGACTGTTGCCTTCAATCATAGTTGTTCTCAAGGATGCTCCCACCTCAGCCCAAACATACTCACACACACAGTAACTGGAAAATCCCCAGGGAAGAATGAATGGGTGGATGGATAAGTGACCCTGCCAGCAAGCAGATGTTTTTCTGAGTCAACTGCTAGGGTTTTAACATTTTCATTGTCCTTTTTATAATAGAGACACAAGTTAACTAAAGCTAGAAGCTTGAGCTCCAACTTAACTGATGCATTTAAAGATCTGGATGATTACATGCCATTTTAATAACAGTGTCTACTAACTAAATAAAAGTCCATTTGGCTTTTTCGCATCCAAGATATTTGCTTTCCCACAAAAGCATCCACTAACTTAATTATGACTTACAGGGAAAATTACAGTGGGTTGAAGGAAGAGCTTAAAATAGGATTTCAGTCAACCTGAGAACTGAAGTAGAGGATTCTATTGATTGGTGTACGTTATAGAAAGTACATCTAAATATTCAATCCTATAATTCTCTTAATGTTAAGGCGGAAAAAAAGAAACTCTATATATGCCAAATAGGAGGCTTTGGTTATTTAACTGAACATCAGCTGACATAGTAGATCCAGATTTTAACCAGGTAATAACTTGTTAAATGCAGTTGGCATTTTAAACCAAATGAATATCCATGAACTTAAAATACATGGCTTAGAGTTTGAAATAAAAATTTAATACCAATAGAAAAAGGGAGTTTTTGAAACCCATCTTTTCCAACCGAAGCATGTATAGAGGGAAATTGGTAGCGCAGAGGGCGAGTATGAGAAGACAAAGTGATTTTGTTTTCAGTTTCCATGCAGCAAAAGAAGCAATTAGCATTTACATACAACCCAAACTGGGATTGAAATCCTTTGGAGAATCCACTTTCACAGTGGCTCTTTGAAAACATTTTAAATAACAAAAAAATTTCCTGCCTGTTGGTAGCTAAAAACCTTTTCTAATTAATTTGTTCTAAGAATGTATCACCCAAGATCTATATTACCCCAGCAAGAGACATAACTAGAGTTCAAACAGCTAATTATTGGAAAGGATAACTACGATGTTAATAGGATTATGCCTGACCCTTTTTTAAGACTAAAGTATTCCTATATTAAATGACCTAGGGTGGGAAGTATCCAGAACATTTCCTAAATAGCAAAAAGGAAAACTGGGTGTAATTATGCACACCTGTCAAGATTAAATTTATCCCTTTTGAGTATATTTCACTCACAGAAAATTTGATGACTCTTTTCAAAGTCCTTAGAAAGATGTAATTATCAAAACCCCATACATGTAAGAATAGATTTTTTTTCCAAATAAGGGTAAACTTAGATTCTCTTTCAGTTTTATCGAGTTGATTAAAATATTATATTTATAAAGGCAACATAGCCCTCTAGTGGACAGATTTTTAATAGCGGGTTATTTTACTTCTGATAGGCTTTAAATCTATGAAATAAAAGCTTAAACGAAATGAAACATTTGTTTTATAATATATGATACATGATTATGAAAAATAGGAGTACTTCTAGGGGCAATGTTTTTCGGGTTTTTTTGCGGTACGCGGGCCTCTCACTGTTGTGGCTTCTCCCGTTGCGGAGCACAGGCTCCGGACGCGCAGGCTCAGCGGCCATGGCTCACGGGCGCAGCCGCTCCGCGGCATGTGGGATCTTCCCGGACCGGGGCACGAACCCGTGTCCCCTGCATCGGCAGGCGGACTCTCAACCACTGCGCCACCAGGGAAGCCCTAGGGGCAATGTTTTTTGAGACAAGTGTTGTATAACATTCCAGACACACGTTTCTAACCACCATTCCCATCCTTACATACCCCATTCAAAACCAAGCTGTTCTACCAAAATGTAGAAATGAAAGAGATGAGGTTCAAGACATAGGTTTGATTATAACTGAGTTTTTATATGTCTGAAATTATAGATCGTATATGGCTGTCCCCCCTGCTGCTCCCTTTTTTCTTCCTTTTTATAGCCCTTTCTAAGCAATGCATCAGTGCACCTCTCCTTTCCCTTCTTCCCAAAGTTGTCTTTGCCAGTGGGAGCGAGTTGTATGTCCCAGGGATGCTCTTTGCAGTAACAACATCTGTTCTGGAGTCATGAGTGGCACCACCTCTTCTTCCCCTTGTCAGGTTTTGTTGTCAAACCTTCTGTAACAGCTCCTTTTTCCCTGGCAATCTCAAGTTCCTGGCAATCAAGAAGTTGCTCCTTGCCAATGTCTGCTGTATACTCAGTCCTCTGGGCAACACCTCCTGCAGACTGGCAGCTGTGGGGTAATGGCGTTAGAAGGGGCTGTGCCCTCAAGACATGGGTTTGTGATAAGAGGTTTACCCTTTCCAGACATTTAAGAGCAATCCATTTCTCTAAATACCTGAAAAGGTAAAATACCACAATTAATTCTTCTATATCAAGAGAAGAAGCATTGCACAGCGAAAATGAGCATGAAATAAGACGTCGGAAGGTGTGAGTTCCATTGCTAGGCCTGATATGTTTTAGTTGTGGGTATCGAGTAAGTCAACCTCGGCGACTGCTTTTCCTTAAATCAGATGGGAACGATTAATAACAAAGCCCCTGCTTACCTTACAGGACTGTTGTGAGGAAGAAATGGTAAGGTGTTGCATGCGGAAGTGTTTTATAGTAACAGCACGGTGTAAGTTTTTATTCCCTCTGGTTGAAATAAAAAACTCTTCGGTAAACTTGGAATTGCCATTTTAATATGCCACCAATTTTCCCTTCCACTGAATTAAGCATGTGTAATAATTTTCCTTTTTGTCACAAGTGTTTAGTCTTTGCTTTCAACCTTGTGTAGTAGGTCACTACCTTTGTCCCCATTATGAATGGGGAATATAAAGCTTGGAAAACCAAAATCGTCATAAAGGAGATATCTTTGAGATTTGGAGTCCACTTCATTGTTTTCTTGGCCCATTACATAACCACACCTCACTGACTATTCTAATTTATTGCTTCTATCCTGAAACGTCTGATTTGTCCATTTTGCTCTGCATTGATATCATGCATTTTTACAACTCTACACGATTTTACCCGCTCTGCTTGGAATTCTCCTTGTCTAGGTCTCCATCTGGCCAACACATTTATTTCATCTCTCATTGCAATGCTCTGTGATGCCTATTTAACTGTCAGAGCTCCTCAGTTTCAGAGCCTCTGTCTTGTTCATCTTGACTTTCCAACCCAGACACCGTTGCATAAATCAGGTGTCTCATACATATTTGTAAATCGTTGTTGACGCCTAAATAAAGCTGTAGTATTATTTTACCATGGTATTTTGACTGAGAAAAATGACACATTTAAAGAATAACTTACCAATTTTTTTCAGAACCTGAAGGAAGTTGATTCCATTTTTGCACTGGGAAATTTGAGGTAGAATTGTTAAATATAAAGGAAAAGCTGATAGTACAATGTGAGACTATTAAAATAATGAATTGCCTTTACCAATGACAGTGGTTCTTTCTTGAGCCTATACTTTAATACAGTATAATACAGTCATGCTGTATTAAATTTCAGCATCTCATTAATTCCTCAGCTGAGTGTTTGTGTAAAGATACGTGGTTTTGTGATCAGCCTCTACCCCAGAGTTACCATAGCTACTGCAAAGTTTTCATCTTATTTGCAACCATTTCAAGGATTCTCCCTAAGAACCAATTGTTTACTCAAAGTAGACTGTCTTCCAAAAGAGTCCCCACACATAGCCATGATGATGAACCAGTAGGTAAGCTCGTTAAAGGGCAGTAGGTAATGTTTTCCGTACCCCACTGCCCAAACTCCCCTGTAAACAAACAAAAAAAATCCACCCACGCACAAAGAGGGCATATTTCCTTATTTTCTGAAGTATACCAAATGTGTTTCTCTCTTCTCAACGTCACTATTCGAGACAATCTCTAATAAGATTTTATATGCTTATTTTAGTATTCTTAGCATAGGCTATTGGAATTTTCTCCCATAAAATATTTCAGCTTTGATCAAGACTCCCACAGTAAGCATTGTATATGCATTCTGTTCTCTTCGTGGCTTTAGTTGTTTAAAAAGTGGAATTGTTAGTTCAAAATATTACAAGAATTGTAAAAGTGAAAAAAAACATGTCTCTACATGACCCCTCACGTTAAGCTTGATGTTTTCCTTTTAGAGCTTTTCTCCAGCACATATATATATATATATATACGTTGATCCAGAGCAAATAAGTCCTGTATTTTATTACCTTAAATGAACCCACTGTATTACTTAGAGCAGGACCAAGTAAAATTGGGGACAGACATTAGTCATGCCTAAGACAGATGGCAAACAGTCTAGCACCAAGTCTCCTATCATTTTCTCCATTTCTCTTCATCTTAAAATGGCATTATTTTAATGGTTCTTGATAATGGAAACTTTGAAACCAATTTTTAAAGAACAGTCCTAAAGGACAGTTGATTAAGAAGGACACATCGATTGCTAAAGGTCAGGTTCTTTCTACAGGGCAATGTTGTGTCCAATATTAGATCAAGAAATGGAGGAAACGGTGAACAGTTAGGCACTTACTGGATGTCTGTTATAAGTAGTTTTAGTACAAATGTGTGTCCATATTTTACCATCTGTAGAAATCAAAGATATAAACACAACCCAATATTTCATAAGGATCACTCTAATATGGTGGCATTTGGGATGTTTGTAAATATCACAGAAACAGATACAAGAGCCAGAATTCATCTTCAGAAACTTGTGAATCATGTATGTAGATTCCAGATTTGTTGCTCCACAGCAAAGACACAATGGAGAACACATTTTTTCAACGATGTTGTGTTTTAAAGTTTTTCAAATAAGGATACCTGCATTGGTGTGGCATGCTCCATAGGATACTGTGTGGAAATGTAACTGAAACAAATTCTCAAGGAGTTTATTATTTAATCAGCAAAGCAAGCTCATTTTCCAGTCTTTATATAGTCCCTCAGTATGTGTGCACACACACACATGAGCTCGGTGAAGCTTGGCAGAATGAGTACTAATTTCCTATTTAAATGTGATCTTTCTAGGATTTACCCCCCAAGTTGCATATTTTATACATTTGGCATCATTAGTTTCTCCCAGGAAATTTCACAGAATATTGTCAATGGTGTCTTCCTATCTCCTCCCACCCACTTTCTCATAATTACCGGAAATACATCAAATTCCAGAGAGGCACTCTTACTCAGAGACACTTTGAGAAGTTAATGATGCTGCCCTCCAACACATTCCTAACCTGCAGACACAGTCACAGCTCGGCAGACAGAGACTCAACCAGCCGCTCTCTGAATCCCCACTCGCTGCTTCCTCGCGGCTCCCCACGCTGAAGGCTGAGAGGGGTCTGGAATTGCTGACTACCATGCAGAGCCATCCTCAGTCTTCTGGACATTTGAGTAACAAACTATAGTTTCTGCTTCCCAGAATTCCTTGGGCCATACCACCTTTGTGAGAGGTTTCTCCTTTTCTACACCAGTAAATCTGCCACGTTCCCTAGAAACTGGTAGAGGAGAACTTAATTTACTTCCCTCTGACATTTTATTTTTTTCATTGACGTGTCCTGCTTCTGACTGAAGAATCCTTTCCACTTCCTACTGAGTTCTCTTTTCTCCAGGTGGTCCAATTTCACAACTAAATTTTCCATCTAGTCCCACTTTCAGTTGTAGATTGACCCCTTTGCCTTCCCGTCTTTGCTACATTCTCTCCATCCTCACCCTTGCACCTGAGAATGAATGAATGAATGAGACATCTCTCCTCTTCCCTTACCGGATGTTCCAGATCAATAATAGCTAATTGTTGGAAGCTTTCGCGCACTAAGCCACAGCCATGTTTGGTGCCGCTTTTCTGCATTCACATAAGTACTCTATTGCCTCAGTGCCTATCAGACAGCATGGTTCATAATAACAATTACAGGGTGGCTCAAGAGAATTGGGTTCAAATTCCAATCATACCGCATATTTAGTGCCGGCCTTTGGGCCAACCTACCAGACAGCTCTGTGCCTCACTTTGCTCATCTGTAAAATGGGGATAGTAAAATTAAAGTAAAAGAACAGCGCCTGGCACGTAATAGGTACTAGGAAATAATAGTTTCCATTTCCCTTTGTTGAACAGATAATGAATGAACAACTGAAAGAGACATCATCTAACTTCTTTTGCTCTCTGACAGGCTCTCGTGAAGCTTCTCGGCTTCTAGACAGAGGGATCAATTTGCTAATTCAGTAGCTTGGCTCTTCCAAGGCCACTGAGTTATCCTCCCCGCCCTGCTTCTTAATATCTGCCCTCAACCCCCTCATCACGTTGTCTGCACCTAGAACCCCACGACTCTGCTCAGCTACCGTTTACCTGAATCAGACAATTCTTATTCTTGTTCTGGGTTACTAAAGCCGCTCCTGTAATCCTGTAGAATTCCCAAATTTATGTCCCAGAGACACAGAGACGCCTCCCACTCAATGCTCTAATATCCAAACCCCAAACCCTCAGAGTGACTGGCTTTTCCCTCTTGAGATGTTGGAGGTCTACTTAAAGGGATGAAAGGGCAAAGAAAATCAAATATAAATCCCGTCACTCGAACTTGAGTGGATGGAGGAATGATGACAGAAAACCTGGTCTGCAGAGAAGGGTGATGTGAACTTAGCGAATTCTGTTGTAGACTCTGATACACTGTATCTTTTCAGCAATCAATGGGGGAAAAATCAATGGAAAACAAACTATGAATAGAACTAACCAAAAATCAAAATGGCATTACACTAAGGAGTAATGTAATGATATATATCAAATATTAAAGCATATAATCATGTAAGTTATCTCGGAGATTTTAAGTAATTTGAATTATGCATGGATGAAGTCCGAATGTATAACAGTATCCATTTTCTGAGGTTATGATTTACTTTATTTTATTAAATAATGATTCTCTTTCCTTTAGTTGACATGGGCTTACCCAACATTTAAAAATGGTATTGCTCTTTTTGTACTCTAAATACTCTCACATAGTTGAAAATAAAATTCTTCCATGAAATATTTTCCTGGAATATTTTTCTTTTCTTTAAATAATTGGTTTTCCCTCGACAAAATAAAGTGTTATACTACATTACAGCCTCACTGTTAGGAATGAAGAAAGAGGGGAAAATGCAGGAAGACCCACACATACCACAAAAATGGAGAGTATCCAGGTCCTAGAGGAATGGTGAGTGTGATTCACGTTGTAATTGTGTCTTGCATGTACGTGCTGTGTACATCTACCCAATGCTTAAACATAATC
This sequence comes from Delphinapterus leucas, assembly GCF_059928025.1. Lineage (NCBI taxonomy): Eukaryota > Metazoa > Chordata > Mammalia > Artiodactyla > Monodontidae > Delphinapterus > Delphinapterus leucas. Next base: position 83,302,131 of record NC_143140.1, on the reverse strand, counting down.
TCTTGCTTCCCGGTAACTCCTCAAAATGGTTTTGTGAAATGAATGCATACTTAGTCTGGGAGATCTTATTTTGTGATTGCAACTGCTTTTTATCCCTTTTTTTTTTTATTAGCTCTGTTAAACTATCAGCTAAAACATTGCTTAGGTTTATCCTTCCCTTTCAAAAAACAATGATTGATACATGAATTAACCTCCCCCCGCTAAACTGCCTAGTTCTCTACTTCCCTTTTCTAAAAATATTTTTAAGTTGTTCTTTTTATAGAAGAGCCTAAAACACACACAAAAAAGATATGGAACTACCTAAGTCAGTGAGAAAGGGCACCCAGCTCTTCCTCAGTCCCATTTCCATTGGAAGGGACTCTAATTAAGTATTTTCTCCAAACTGAGAAGTTGAAATGCAGTATCCACAGAATAGAATTAAAATACAAGCAGATTATTTGTATAATGATATGTGCTTTCTTTTTCTACTTCTTATGAGAAGGTTTCAATTTTGATGCTTCATAGTAATTTTTCTGTCTTTTACACTTTTTTTTAAACAAATGAGGAAGTTCAGACATTTTGGAATAATAGCAAATCTATATAAAATATTTGGTCAAAAAGGTAAGAAAAAATAAAATATCAGAATTTTTTGACCAAGCGTATTTTAGGTTGGAAAATTATTAAACAGACGAATGAATGGCAAAGCAAAATCAGGACCAATTTAACCATAAGAATCTCCAAGCTTCTCTCCTTTACGTCTTTGAAGTAATAATTGGTGGTTTCTGCAGGAAAGTAGTCGCTGAAAACCTGAATATAGGTATCTAAAAAGTCCCTGATGTCATTATAATTGTCCTGGGCTTTTTAATTGTGATAACTCCATTCATAGGTAACAATTCGCTCATAAGTTACCAGAATAATTATTAAAGTTTAGGAAAATATGTGACAAGTGCACACAATGTATTCTTATTTTGATTCAGTGAAAAATGAAAAGACAGCGACCAGAGATGAAAAGAGAAACAGTATCTTATGGCTTGGAAATGAAAATCTACATCAGATGCAAATAAAAAAGTTCAGTTTGCCTTTCAAAGTAACGCATAGGCTTGCAGTCGATTGTTTGGGTTCAAAAATGCCCAAGTTTCATTAGGAATCTATGATGACCACGTGCAGAGTGTGTGTAGCCCCTTGCTACTTGAATGCTTGACTCCCTAACACATAGCTTGTACCTACACGAATTTTTGTCAAGACCCAGAAATCTCTAGCCCAGTCCTGGCAGGTGTTTGCCAGGTCAGGCTGGACTGAGTCTCAATGACCACTAGATGGCAGCAATTGAATGGCATTTCTATCTGCAGCTCCCCATCCCCGCACCAAAGTTGCTTTTGATAACGGCCCCGTTCTGTCTCTGCAGCCAAAACCCCACTTCAGATGAAGTCTTGTCCTGGTCTCAAAATTTTGACAAGATGATGAAGGCCCCGGCAGGAAGAAACCTCTTCAGAGAGTTCCTCCGAACAGAATACAGCGAAGAGAACCTACTCTTCTGGCTTGCCTGTGAAGACTTAAAGAAAGAGCAGAATAAAAAAGTAATTGAAGAAAAGGCCAGAATGATATACGAAGATTACATTTCTATACTCTCACCAAAAGAGGTAAAAATCTGGAAAATATTGATGTGAGCTTCTTAGACCAAGGATGAACCTAAAAGGACTTCTGTCCAAATTGAGTAATGAATGCATGGGGTGTGGACAAGCTAGAAGGCTTGTCTGGGTAGATCATCTATATTCCATTCTACCTGAATCTACCTGAACACGTGTTTCAAGGTTAGGTCTCCCCAGTATGCTTTGATCATTTATCTCTAGCTGAATCATGTGACAGTCTACTTGCTTTTCAGAACTACCATTAGGAAGCCTGGTAATACGATTTGCCGTGACTTAAAGTGGAAAAGAAGAACTTACTTTGGGGCAGTGTTTCTCAAAGTGTGATCCCCAGATCACCTGTATAGGAATCACCTGGAGCATTTGTTTGAAAAGCAAATTCTCGAGGCTGACCCAGGACTTCTGAATCTGAATTTTGGGAAATAGAGCCCAGGAATCCATACCTTTAACAAGTTTTCCACATACGTACTAGTTTGAAAACCTCTGGTATAGGGGAAAAAAACGAAAACAAAAGAAACCCTGCCATGTTGATGCTTATGATAGAAGTTTTACAGAACTGAAGTATGACCCTTTAGGACCCATTAATATTCTTGGGGGAGAGATGTGTAATGGCAATCATTTTACTTGTTCTGGTTTTCCTGTTATTTATAAGTGCAAGATATTTTTCCCATTGCCAGAATGTACCTGATAAACAAGGAACCTTCCAAGCAACCGGATTGACACCGTTCCATTAGCTTTCTAAAAATCGGTTTGCTCCTGAGAAACGGTCCCGCTACCAGAATTAACAAGCATTTGGTGAGGGAGGGGCTGAGAGTGTGCCGAGTGACTGAGTTCCAGCAGGGCTTTTCAGAATTTGAACTTAGAATTTCCTAGAATGCCTTCTCTTCTGCACGCCACCCTCTTGCTGTCTTTTCTGTCTCTCTTAAGCCACTGTGATTTTACCTGTGCATTTGACCTGGTGTTCTGACCTGGTGCTGTCTGCCTCCGGACTTTATCCTCCACACCCCTCTCCTGCACGCGGACGTTTATTACATCCCCTAGAGACAGGCATCTGTCTCCTTCAGCGTTTGGTGCGGCCCTTACCTTTAAATCTGTAAGATGAGTTTGCGTCTGGTCTATCAGCTCTGTGCTTGGGATGCTATATAAGCTATTTCACTTCTAATCAGATGTACCTAAGTAATTTTTTAAAGATGTATCCGTTCGTGCCATTGGTATTCCAGAGTACTCCAATAGCACTGTCTCTGCAAAATGAGAAACCTTGAATTGGATACACAAAAGATTGTCTTAATTTTTATTTCCTGCATTAACACAGAAAAAGTATTCATAGAAACAAGGTGGGGAGAAATTTTTCTATAGCCTCAATACATTTATTACTGATGCCACTTTGTATTTCTAACACCATTAAAATTCTGCATCCTAAAAATACATTCTTCAGGTTCTGGTCTCTCTAGAACCTCAGCATCTAACCAGTTCTACTTGAATTTTATTAGTATATTAAGCTCACCTTCATTTTTATTTAATATTGCAATACATGGCAAATATATCAAATAATCCAAATGTGCCCCAAGGTGTGCTTCTCTTGTCCATAAGTACACATAATTACAGAGTCCTTGGGAAGATTATCTATCCCATTTCTCTCCCCCAAATATGTAACATGTATCATTTGAAAATGATTATTGTTTAAATTATCTAGTCCATTCCTTTGTACTATGTATCCTCTTAAAATGATGACTGTCCCATTTTAAAATAATGTTAGTAGAAAAAGTGCTCTCTATATTAAGTACATACAATTCCTTTATTTTACAGTCTCCATGTTCTAATTTTAAGTTTTGATGGGAAACACTTCCCCACTGTTCTCACAGCTCTTGAGTTTCAGATGTTACTCATTGATGGAGCTTTGTAAAATACTTAATTTTCACAAAATTACTTCTTCTCTGGGCCACAGTTTAGAGATATCATAGTTATTGATAACTGAAATATAAATTATTGGATCTTCATTATTTTGCAAAAGTAATGGAGTTTTGTTTTAACCAAATTTCTTTACTTTGAACATGAGTTTCACCAAAAAGTCATTAAAATATTATTTCCTGAATAAGAACATGACCTTTCCTAAATTAAATAGACTAATATTTACTGTAATAGCCTCTCTCCTTTAATATTCTCTAAATACCAGAGGCAGAGGTAAAATTCAAATTTTTATCATTTGGCTACTTGTTTGCTGATATATAAATAATTCTCAACATAGAATCTAAGTGATTGGACTGTATGAAGTACCTCTGTTTAGCCAACTGATGGCTCTCCTGTCAACATAGTAATTACACTTATTATTTAGCAGCAAAATTGAATAAACCCAAAGTAGGCAATTATAAAAGATAATTGTTAAGAAGTTATATTTTAAGCCCACGTATAGATATATTTACTTTTGAACCCAGTCAGATGACTTGACTCACTTATATACTCCCAAAATGGCACTCACTTTCTAGCTATCCCAGGGCCCTTTCCAAAATATTATATCTCACTGACCTTCTATGCAAAAACTTGTCCATTTCTAATCAACAATACACTGCTAACCGTTTAATGATACTGTGTTATCACCCTTCAAGTTTTGTTTTCCACCACTGGAGAGAACACATGTCCCATCCAGAGAGCCCTGACTATACAGTAGTAAGAACACTGAACTAACACTCGGGTGGGCAGATTCTAGTCCATGCTCAGCTCCAACTTAATTGTGTGGCCTGGGATAAATTAGTTCACTTTTTCTGGGCCTCGGTATTCAGTTGATTTGTTTATAAAAATCAAAATTCAAAGGGGCACAGAGGATAGTAAACCAAGTCCAGAATGGCAGCTGTAAGGCCCTTGTGGTACTACTGCATTCTCCCCTCCAAATGTCATGGCCAATTAGTCACGGTCTTCCTCACTGCTGTACCCAGATTCAACCTCAGAGCCTGTCTTAACATGGTGCTCAGAGCAACCACTGCAAGGCCATCGGAGTTGGGAATCTACTTCCCACTTTGGAGCCAGACAATCTGTTTCTACTTAGAATATTTTTAAAGAATATGAACATTTGAATCATTTGTAAAATGGTAATAACTAAGTAACTGAAAATTGTCAGGACTTTATTCTTAACCAGAACCTCAGTTTTCTTCACTAGACTTTCATTTTACTTTAATTAGATTGGGTCATCATGTTGCCCTTTGTTAAATGTTAAGGAGGTCTACATTCTTAATATTATATATACATTGGGGCTTCCCTGGCGGCGCAGTGGTTGAGAGTCTGCCTGCCGATGCAGGGGACGCGGGTTCGTGCCCCGGTCCGGGAGGATCCCACATGCCGCGGAGCGGCTGGTCCCGTGAGCCATGGCCGCTGAGCCTGCGCGTCCGGAACCTGTGCTCCGCAAGGGGAGAGGCCACAACAGTGAGAGGCCCGCGTACAGAAAAAAAAAAAAAAAAAAAAAAATATATATATATATATATATATATATATACACACATAGCATATTTCCTTCATGAAGCCAGAGTGCTGAATGTTACATTTCGTTGTTTTAAGATCATGTTATATGCATTTTTAATAATTTGGATGTTATGTTATAAAACAGATGTTTACAACCAGGAGGCAATATAACTTCCACTCTTGGCATAGCATGCATTTCAAGAGGGGAAATGACCAAATTTTAAATTAAAAAAAAAAAAATCTAAAAACAGACAAAAATAACATTTCTTTCAAAAGTGAATTTTCTTCTTTGTCCTCAAAGGGAAAACAAATGGACGTAATAAAGAGGAATTTAAGACTAATAGTAGGCTTGCTATGCATCACAGATGCCAGTGGCAACTTATATTAAGTATTGAAAAGACAAACCCAGCAAAATAAAGAACTTTAATAAAAAGTTTGCTTAAAAGTTATGACCAACTTAAACAGCATTGAGCTGTTGAATAAAGAAATATCTATAAATGCTGAAACAACTGTAAGACTTATTGGAATTGAAGAAAACTATGTGTGTTCAGATATCTAGTGACAGCATTGTCCTTAACCAGGGCTGTAATCCAGCCCCGCCACTTAACCATCTGTTTAACACTAAGAAACTCACTTCAGTGCTCTGCAGCCTTAGATACCTTGTTCTGTAGAATGCGGGCATGGAAAAAGCTCAAAAACCCACTAAATCTATGACTTTCAGGCTCTGCTGAATGACAGTTTTTATAGTAGTAGGAACTGTTTGCTTCTTCTGATTTCACCCTAAACTTCCAGTTGCTATCAGGGAGAAAAAAGCAAAAAGCCTATTTAAACACCAGAATTATCTAAACATAATGCATATGTGAAAGACACGTGGGTCCTATGTGTGCACATAGACAGATGTTTCTTCGTGCAAAATCATGTGAATTTAGCACTCTCAATAATTTAAATCAGTTTTTCTAAACAGGACTCATGATTGTACTTTCCTAGATTCATTTCTTTGTGCATGCATATTATCATTCAAAAAATATTTATTGAGTACTTCCTATGAGCCAGGTACTGGGCTAGATGTTAGGGATATGATGGTGAACATTGGCCTATACCTTATGGAGCTTTCATTTTAGGAAGACAAACAAATCATGTCAAAAACAAGTAACTAAAAATCGTGATAAACATTATGATGGGGGTGGAGGTCAAATGATGTAGTTAGAATAGGGTTAGTCAGGTAAGGTCACTCTGAGAAGGTAAAATTCAAGTTGATACAAAGTCTAAAGACATTGGGTTTGAGGTGTCATTACACATATGCTCAATTATTACTATCATTACTATTATTACTTTACACTGGGCTTAAACTTTGTTGTTGACAAAATGGTCTTACGTATATTATTACAGTATAAGTCTCACAAGAATCCTTTAGCCTCTAGGACAGATGGCACCATTTTATAGGAAAGGGAATTGATTTTCAAAGAAGTAAAACAAGGATATTAGAATTATATCTGGTAGAGAGAGAACACAACCCTAAGATCTTCTGATTCCAAGTGTGATGCTCTTCCAACTACAATATGCTGATGAGTTGTTCCATTCATGATACTACTATGGATTTCTATGAACCCAAACTTGAACTTGAGACACGATAAGAACTAGTAACCTTAACCACATGTCTGAACCCTCCTTCAGAAACAAGATTAACTTTCCCATCATTTGTACGCCATCAGAAATATGGCTACTCCACTTTATCCTACCAGTGATGTTTGGTCCAAGAAACACATTCCAATAATCAATCTTATTTGTAATTTATAATCATTTTCAGTAGAAATAACCAACACAAAATAATATGACTAAAAACACACGTGGTAAAAGTGTATTAAAACAGATAGGAAAACCAGATAGCCTTCAGATCTGTAAAATTTTACATGAGAAGACCTAATTTAGTTAAAATTATAAAGAACATTTCCAATGGCAAAAACTATAATTGGTAAAATTGAATGTGGACTTATAAAGGAAAAAGAAAAAAATTAATCAGAATTTTACTTAGAAAATAACACTAAGTAAAGCAGCTTCAGTAAAATTAGAAATAAAGTGGAAAAAATGGGAGAAAAATTAAATCATTATGTGTAAAAAAAATTGTTCAAGGTATTAATTGACTTCGGAGGGTCTTTATGAGAGTAAAAGACTTTTAGTGGTAATTCATCATCTTCAGTACAATTCCACCGAAAAAATGTCCAAAGAGTCAACATTTCCATGATGACTAGAAGGGGAAGACGGTCAAAACTTGGTGTGCTCCCTTTTGCCAATACTGACCTATTTTACATGAGTTGGCTCCACTGCTAGGAAATCTATCAAGCATAATATTTAATTCAATTTGACGCATGTTTGCCCAACCACACTAGAAAGATTTCTGTTTTCACCCTCCCCACTTTACCCCCCATACTCTTGTTGAACCTTTAGCTTTCATTTCATTTTCCCCCCAATTAGTTTGTGGAGTTGCTGGTGCATATTTTTATGTTTGCACGCCACGTGCTTTTCTTCTTCTCTGTCTCCTACTCCCTGTGGGAATGGATGCTTCCAAGTTCATTGAGTCCTGTCACAAAGTCACTTATGCCTTTTTAAAGCTTCAGTTACCACCTCTCAACACTGCCAACATTTCCAGCACTGCTAAAACTGCCAGTTAAATGCTGCCAAGTCTCTCAGTGCCCTCTTGTGCCCTGTCCCACAGTAGTAGATCGTTTTTTAACTGTTATTGCTGCACTGCGTCCCTCCCTTCACCCCACCTAAATGGGAGTCTGTGAGGACTGAGTAAGAAAAGAATTTCCATTGCCCAAGGATAGCTCTTGTCTTGTGCTACTCAACTTTCTCTTCCCCTAGCATGAGTTCTTTATAGGAAACTCCTCAGTCCTATGCATTGGCCTTACAAGCCATCCAATCATGGGTGAATCCTAGGGTGACAATGGCTCAGGCCCATGCTGGGATCCACCCACACTAACTTGTATTATAGATGTTCCACAATCGAAGCACAAAGATCCTACAAGATGAAACTATAGACTGTTATGCTCATGGGGTTTATCCTTGTTGTTTGACACTTGTTTTGACTGACAGACAACGTTTTCAAACAAACAACCAGATATTTAGGAAAATATTTTATTTTTCAAATGGAAATAGCAAATGTGTTTTTGTTACAGATTACTAATGTTGAATGGTACTACTTTCTGTACTGCATTTCACTACTGTTTTTAATTAGCCAAGAAAATGTTTTAATTATACAGTGAAGACTCAACACATTTACTAATTTAAATTATTTTATTTCACTGTCTTCAGATAACTAATATTATTCCAGCTACTGATAAACTGTTATCAGTTTATCACATGTTAAATATGTTAATTATATGTGTTAGGGAACATATATGTTAAATAGCATATATTTCATTATGCTATTCTTTAAGAAATAAATGACCTCTTTATCACTAATCTAATGTTTCTCTCTCCAATGAAAGAAAAATTTCCCAAGTTTGAAAGTAAGAGCACCATTTACAAAAATAGTAGAATATGTTTGTTAAGATTCACTTGACCATAACACCACATTTCAGAATAAGATCTATCACTTTAAACTCCAATGTCAATATTTTCCTTTTGAGTAGAAAAACTAATGATATTTTTAAAGAGAAAGCTTAGATAAAAATTCTGTACTTTTTATTACTTGGTACTTGACGATGACCTCTTATGGCAGTAACACAGAGAATAAAATGTAAACGATCCATTTCCAGAACATCTTTTCTTTTTTTCTTTAGAATTTAGAGAGAAGAATATACAGTTCAGCCAAGAAACGTTTAATTTTTTCTATATATGTTAGTCTAGCTAAACCACAGAAATTTAGTCTGGATCACCATTTCCCGACACATCCTCCCCTAGCAGCCATCCCTGGTGTATATCAAGGAACCCAACACCACATGGGCTGTTGAGCTCAGGCATCTGGGGACACCAAATGGAATATGAGTGGCTTCCGTCATTGGGACTGTTTCAGATCCCAGGCTTAGTCCAAACAGTGGGTGGGAAAAGAAGCCGAAACCAAAAAGGCTTTTGCAAAATGCTTGTGACGAAACGTTCAGCTATAAATATGAAAGGTTTGTATAGACTTGAGTACATCATGAGACAAATAACTGTGGATCACAATGCCCTAGTCTTTGTTCAACAGTGAGAACTATGGACACCAATCAAGACTCTGAGGTGGTTTTCCTCTTAGAGGGTGTTGCTAACATGTCATTTCAGAGCAGGCCTTAGTTCTTTTCCCAGAGTGTACATTTATTGGTATTTAATTTCCCCCCCTTCCCATTTCAACATGCTCTACCAGTTCCAACCAGATTAGCATTTAGGGAGGAAAAAAACAAAACAAAACAAAAAACAGAACTGAATCACTTGCAGAATTTAATTTCTTTACACTTTTCAAATAACACTGTATGATTAATGGGTACTCTGAATTCCTACTTACATTTCTCCTTTCAGAGATTGAATTTCAAGTAAATATTCTGCTTAATCTTTAGTACAGAGACCTTTGGATGTATTCCCAAGTATGGGCTACAGAGTGTCCTATGCCATGCCAGGTAGATAGAAGAGCTGAAGAGTGTGTGCTGTCGTTCTGCTCTGTTCAGCCCTTCCACATTCCTGGTGTCCTCCTTCTGACACGGGAGGACTTGTTGGGATTTGAAACTATCGGGAATCAGCACTTGATATACGTGTTAAGTTTTGACAGAGAACTACTCTCCACCAGATTTTTGCCTTGTTCCATCAAGAGAGTTATTACCCCAGCAGTCTCATAATAGGAGGACGTCAATTTGTATTCTGGCCAGGGAATTCTCTAGCACCGCAACAATGAATAGAAATTGTCAAAAAAACTCCTGAGTGAATGCGTAGAAAAGATACATCCAAGTAAGCCAAGATATCTGAACTAAAATTCTGGTTTAAAAGTTGGTTTTTGTTTGTTTAATTCAACTTTTGAAGGAGAAAAGTATGCAGGGTTATTACGTAACCTTTGAAAACATAACCTCAAGATTTTGTTTTTTTGTTTTTGTTTTTTTTTGTTTTGCGGTATGCGGGCCTCTCACTGTTGTGGCCTCTCCCGTGGCGGAGCACAGGCTCCGGAAGCGCAGGCCCAGCGGCCATGACTCACGGGCCCAGCCGCTCCGCGGCATGTGGGATCTTCCCGGACCCGGGCACGAACCCGCATCCCCTGCATCGGCAGGCGGACTCTCAACCACTGCGCCACCAAGGAAGCCCCTAACCTCAAGATTTTAGAGTTATTCTGTGAGGTTCCTCTGAAATGTCATGAATCTATACTTACTTAGTTGAGATCTTTTGAAAAAATATTATTTAATGTATCTGCTCTTATTTCTTTTTAGGTCAGCCTCGATTCTCGAGTTAGAGAGGTGATCAACAGAAATCTGTTGGATCCCAATGCTCACATGTATGAAGATGCCCAACTTCAGATATATACCTTAATGCACAGAGATTCTTTCCCAAGGTTTTTGAACTCTCAGATTTATAAGTCATTTGTTGAAAGTACTGCCAGCTCTACTTCTGAATCTTAATTTTTATTTTTAAAAAATCATTTTGGAGGGCTGGGATGAGAAATAAAAGTAGTTAAATAACACCTGAAACTGAGTTCCTGGAGAACTACAGTTTAGCATTCCTCAGGCTACTGTGAAAATACAACCATATGGTCTTTGTCTCCATTTTGTATCAAGGAGTTACGTTTGGAGAAAATACCACCTGAAACAATGAATTGCCAAATTAAGTTTGTTTCATTCAACACGCATTCTACTTGCAAGCAAACTGTATTTGTAGTCCTATGAACAGTCTCCTAGTGTATCCAGAGACTGCATGTGCAAAGTAAAACTGCTTCATTTGCCATGTAGTTGTTGTTAATATTTAAGCCAATGGCATAACTTATATCTGTATTTAAGGACTTTTGTGCAATATGGTCTTATAGAAATAATTGCCAAAAAGTTGGCTGTGGTTTGCATTTTTAAATATAATCTAAGACAGAAAAAGCCAATTTTTAAATTGTAACTATGATATTCAACATGCTATATACTGTGTTCAGTACACTAATTTTGAAGCCAATATTTCTGTACATGAAAAAAGAACTATTTATCTCTGTTTGTTGGAAAATCCTAATGGGGAATTCCTCTGGTTGTTCACTGCCAAAACTGTGGCATTTTCATTACGGAAGAGTTTTCTTCATATATATATATATATGAAGAAAAGAGAAAAAAAAAGCACAAAACAATCTGAAGATATTCTATCTCAAAGACAAATCAAAGAGTGATATTGTTTTTAACTGTAATAGAGGAAAATGAATCTATGTATCAGATGTCCAATACTGTAATTAATTTATTAAAGACTGGCTCTCCAGTTCTAAAATGGTTGTGTAAAGTATGTACTTTAGCAAAAAAAAATAATAAGCTTGATAACTTAGTTTTGGAATATAAAGAAAGGATTTAATAAAGGAATGCCTATATGTAGCATCATAAAACTTTTGATGAATAGCATCTGTGCTGTGGCATATTTTCCTTGAAAGTGAAATCCAAGAAAAGCTAAGTTTTTAAGCAAGAAAAGTTTTATAGGGGTTCTCTAGAAGACAATTCTCTACTTCAGACCTTAACTGTTTTCACATAGTATCTTTAAAATGACTTATTTAAAAAATGTTAAAACCAAACCATTCTGATCCATAATTGAAAGGCAGTACAGTGCTCAAATCTTTTAGCTGCCGTATTATTTTTTATATGTACTACTAAATCTTTAAGACAAAAAATACTTGCCTGACATTGGCACGTACTTTTGACATTCAAGAAAACAGTATCCTATCTCGCACACACACACAAAAGTCAGTGTCATATTTATATCAAGGTGTTACATTTGAATATTAACATCCCCTGGAGGCTATTTTTTTAATCTTAAACTTAATAAATATTGAGTAACCTAAAATGAAAGTTTTAAACATATTTATATCCACTAAGAATACTGGCCTTATATTAAGGATATTAAAATTATAAGTTTCCTTTGTCATTTTTTTAACTACCTCTCATTTTTTTAATTTATTAAAGTTTTTTTAAAAAAATCAAGTTTGGGGTTTTCTTTTTAACATTTATTTTACTTGAAAGGTTGACATCGTAATTTTCTTTTTCCATAAACTTAAAACATTTCAAGAATTGCTTTTTTAAGTGACTTTGATTTTCTAACTTATACAGAATTCAGGAGATATGATTAAAAGGGCTATTATCTATTCCCTATGCAAATATTTTAACTGTTGCAGTGTTTGACAAAATGGGATTTAAAAAAAAAAGTTTGCAGAGTAGAAAACAAAACGTTTCTGTTTACACTGGCGTTGCTGACTATCCTACTATATTCAGCACTTTTAAATACATTATTTATGAAAATGTAGTTAAAATACAAGATAGAAAATATTTATAATAATTATTTCTTTTAACAAATGCGTGTTTCTGTCTGAAAGTGTTAGTGTGTTAAGACATGCTTTATCCATGTCAATTAGATATTTACTATTTGAACAATAGTTTTCAGTAATATGGTGAAAAAGATAGCTATGAAGATGTTTACAAAATGTCGTATTTTTTTCCTAACGAGTGAAGAAAAAGCTAAAAGAATAATCATCACTTCTATTGTGAAGTTTATTGTTCCTAAATTATCTAATTTTTTTCTTGATTAGAATTGTTATGCTACTATGCTGTATACACATATATGTTGTAATATCATACTTGTTGCTGTGTTTGAGGCACATGACTAGAAAATATGTAATATGCTATGATACACTGCATGCATCAATCTTTTTAAATGTAGACTTTATATTCTTGTTGTTACTATATATGATGGTGACTTGTTAGTCGTAAGTTATCTTTATAAGATACTTTGGACTATTAGATGAATTGTCTGTTTGACAATACCTTTAATATTTTACCAAATGTAAAAGATAAGGGCCCTTATAAAGAGTCCTAATCTCTAACTCTGGGCATTTGTAGTATACAGATTTTGAAGCTAGTATATCCTTTTGAAATCTGATTAGGAAGTTGTGTTGAGAATGATTCTAGAGTAGATTTACACATCAGATGTTACGTGAGATTTCCCTGCTAAATTCCTATTTTCAGGGGAGGGGAGTGTTTCTCTTTTAATTTCAAAATGTTTAAAGTTTCCATGTAAGAGTATGTCTGTGTACTTGCAACTCTACCAATTTTTAAAGTATGGTATAATTCCTTCAGTTTTAATTACAGAGCTATAATAAACAAAAAAAAGCCCTCAACTGGTGTCTATGCTACCATTCCAAGAGCACAATATTTGTTTTGGTAGAGTTTGATTTTTCCTAGTGAGTAAATTCCTCCCTGGGGAAAAATTAGCACTTTAGAAGGTACACTTTATATTTTACATTGCCAAGATATCTTTGTATACTGTTAGAATCTGCTAATGCACACAGAAAGAGGTTAATGCTCTTTAAATAATGCCTAACTTCAGATGTGTCTATAATGAAAAGTAGAGGATATAGATTATATATGAATATGTATACATATATTTATATAAATTGGAGAGATTTCTTCAGAGATGGATCTTGAACATAGATCACACTAATAATGAATGCATGATGCTTCTTTACTCTGGATAACTATTATTATGTTACCTAAAGGTAATACAGATGTCCCGACAGTGTTATAGGGCAGCTCTAAGCACAGCAGGTGCACTGGCAAGAGAACAATAGCAAAACACAATCTTGATATCAACACTATGAAGTGCAAAAATCAAGACCATAATGTGGTCCTTTTTTTTCAATTTTAAAATATGTACATAGGATGACCAGTTCTGATATTTGGTCATGGTGCATGGGGTGTTTATTCGTATCCTTTAATGCTGCCTAGATTCTTACTTGTGGAATGAAATGTGTATCATATATTTACCTGATAGTTCAGTTTTGCAAAAAGATTGTAGAAATAAGTAAATAGTATTTATTTATTAGGGGCAAAAAAATACACTTTCACCCCATTAAGCTGATTTAAAATAACACCTGATTCTTATTTTTTGAATTTATCCATTTTTTTCTATACACTTTTAACTTACATTGAAAAAAATGTCATATTGTAATTGTAACAAACTACATTTGCAAAAAAATGCAATATACCAGATGTGTTGAGGAAGAAATATACAAGGAAGAAATTTAACATACAATCAGAAAATAGGAAAATAAGCCACCTAAAATTTCTTAGGTCCAAAATGTCTATAGATAGAACCCTGTCAAACTTGAGTTTTGAAAACTTTGCATTAGATACATTGGCAAATTATTCTGAAAAGTGGTAAAGATATTTCCAGAATTTTTTTTGCCTGTGTATTTATGTTGACAGTTTATGACCTTAATTTTCATAGTTTTCAGACACTTATATTTGCATGCTCTTTTCAGTTTTTAAAAAATTTCTGACCAATATGTTTGTTCTCCTGAGAAAACAATACTCAATCTGCAAAAAGTTTAGTTATTCCTTACTTGCTGCAACTTCAAATATTTACCAATGAAACTGATACCAAAAACTTGCTTCAGATCTTCTCTGCAACACTCTTAGTAGTATCCTTGCAACACACAACAGTGCACAGAGCGATAAGTTTTGTTTCCAGATACCAGCCTTTAATTATAAATTTGGTTTCAAGTTACGTTTCTGTCTCATATGACTTTGGGCAAATCACTTATCCTCTCTGAGCCTGTTTCTTTATCTTCAAATGAGGAATATAATAATTTACAGGATGGCCATGGGAATGAAATAAACATGGAAAGAATGAAGTGTTACATATGATATTACTATTTTATCAAAGTTCTCCAGCTCAATAATAATTCCCATTTTCAAGAATGTATGTATTAAATGCCATTTTAATGCACTTTCCCCCGATTTTTTTCAAACTATACTTTAAAAATCTGATTTAATTATTCATTAAAAAATACAAGCAAGCTTATTTTAAGACAGAGGAATATATGAATATGTTATTGCTTTGTTCAATAATGTGATTCAAAATCACTGTTCTCAGTTCACCAACATCACACTGAAGCTACAAACAAGAAGTATGTTTCTTTCAATGACACACACACAGATATATTTAGATGTGCATATGCATATGTGTGAGTGTGTGTATAATATTGTAGGTTTAAATCAAAGTTTAAATAAGAGAAATCATTTGAAAATTTTATTTCCACAGGAAATAAAACATTCCCAAGGATAGGAAGAATATAAATATCAGTTAATTTGCCAAACAAATATGTGGTGGTTAGAGGTAAAACTAAACCAAAAGAGACTGGCCTGTAGAAAACATTGACTGGCACGGAACAGAAAGCATTCTTTTTACTATTAAGGAAGTATGATTTTTTAAATAATTTTATCATGAAAATAAGTAAATAAAAGGCAGTTGTATGTTCATAAAAGTTTTCATTAAACCTTTTATTTTAGAATAGTTTTAGATTTACAGAAAAATTCCAAGGATAGTATAGATAGAACCCATATATGACACACCCATGAAACATTTGTCACAATTAATGAAACAATATCAATGCATTATTAAGTCTACACTTTATTTAGATTCCCTTAGCTTTTAACTGTCTTTTTTCTGTTCCAGGATTCAAGATGCCACATTACATTTAGTCATCATGTATCCTCTTAGCTGTGACATTTTCTCAAACTTTTCTTGTTTTTGGTAACCTTGATAGTATTGAGTACAGGTCTAGTATTTTGTAAGATGGCCCTCAACTGGAATTTGTCTGATCTTTTTCCCACGATTAGACAGGTGTTACCAGTTTTTGGAAGAAAGACGGCAGAAGTGCCATTCATATCACACCATTCAAAGGTACATACCATCATTCATTACGACTTATTATTGTCGATGTTGAACTTCATCACCTGGCTGAGGTAGTGTCTGTTAGGTTTTTCCACTGTAAAGTGATACATTTTTTAAGAGGGTATACTGGACGTAAATTTACTGGACATTTACACTGAGATAAAAATATTCTGAGCAGATTCCTCAGCATTGCTACTAGGTTCCATTAAATGACTGCTAACCAATACTATGAAGAAAATATAATGAACTGGAAATTGATACGGGAAAGTAAAACTCCAAAATGGTGTTAGCTTGAACATTCACTTAAAGGAGGTGAAAGTTAACTTTTTCCCTTGAACTACCTGTATGATTACCTTAATCCTCTGCATCCCTTGGATAGTGAAGATTTTAGTTTTACTGTCATAAAAGGTAATCTAAATTGATGATGATTTTGCTGAGTACTTTTCTATATTGCCTTCCACTGAACAATGAACACTGAATACTGGAATAATGTAAAAGGCTTGATTTTTCCCCCCTTGCTTTAAACTATTTGTCATAAATACAGTGTATCTTGTATATGATTTTAGGGTGTTTGCTAAATATTAAAAAGTATTTCAATGTGTTTGGTTCTGTAAAGTTTATATTGAACGTGTGTAATTTTTTCTACCATGTTCATTGTACTTAATAATCTATATCCATATCTTGGACTTTACCAATATTTATTAGTGGACCATAAAGAAATTTTGAATGCATGAATATAACTTGAGATGCCATGTTTGGTTATTTTGCAATGCCAGAATAACTGTAGGTACTTATAAATTGAATAGATAATCCAGATTATTTTTCCACCAACTTAAGTTGTTTTGGGTTTTTATGCCCCCTTCCTTGAATCTATTTTATTATTTTACCTATGTACAATATCAGACTTCCTGAAAATGCTAGAATTTTCAACATGTAATAGAATTTAAGCATGACCATAATGGAAAAAAATGCAGAAATCTCGAACAGTGTATATTTCTTTGAGTTTTCAAAGTAAAACTAAAGCTGTTTTCATTTGACTATATTGTGGAAACCTATGGATATTATTGTAAAATGCACATGCATTACACTGACTTTTTAAAAATGTTTTGAATAAAGAATTCACCAATGTATCCTTAGAAAAGTTACTGTTTCCTCATTGGTGTAACACTATAGGAGTAAAGGTGCACTTAATTATGTTGCTTAAATTGCTTACACATCTGAGGGAAAATAATTGCTGGCAGGATTCTTTACATAGTTCTATAAGGTTATCACTTGTTACATTTTTGCACCTTTTATAAATAATAAACTATACTCTTGAAATAACTCGTTTTGAGAATTCAGCTGAGAGATTTATGTTGAGTTCAAGTAGCTCCCACAATTTCTATGCTTAAACTAATATTCAAAGTTGAGTTTAGACTTGGAAAAAAACTATTCCTAAAAGAGATACAGACAACCTAATCAGTCCTGTTCTATACTCGGATTAGAATTTTTAAAATTGGGTTTGGATCACTTTTAAAGCAAAACAATTTTATAAAGTAGTGTGGCTTAATACACATTCAAAGTGAAAGAAGATTTGAGTTAGTTGAAGCTTCTAAGTGGCAAAACCTATTTTTGTTCTATACTATTTGGAGAGTCAGCTCATTCTACTTTGCATTTGTATATAGAGAGCAAAGAAACGATGCAAGCTCATTTTATAAGAATTTATACTTAACCTCAACAATTCTGATTAGATGACTTAAGAATGACTTAACCTTGTCAAGGGCTCCCGTATTTTACCATTTTTTTACAAGAATAAGTAAGAAGATTTTGGGTATATTAGGTCTCTGTACAGTTACACCACCACTTAGTAAATCCTGCTCAAACCAGTTAGGTAGAGGGAGTTCCCAGATTGGACGTTCAGCCCTTGCATCGTCAGGCCTGTCTAGATTGTATCATTCCCTCATATACATTCCTCTGGTGGGCTATGAAAAGGTCTTTTGAAAAATGCAAAAGCATTATACCAGTAAACTTAAGTATTCCTGGCACTAATCCACTCTCAAGTTTGGGGGTGGAGGTTGGTGGTTTTGGGGAGACGGGGCTACCGGAGGCGGGGCTCTGAAGGCTTTGCTGGGCTGTGATTAGTTGCAACATGGAACGGCTCAACCACCTTAAAAAGAAGCTAACAAGCAATAAGTGAGAATGGGCATGAGACTCGGTGTGGAAGGAAGCCGTTTTAAAGCAGGTAAATTAAGTGGCAGATAAAGGGCAGGAAAGCAGACTGCTAAATCACTCGTGGTTGCCTTCGAGTCTACTTGTCACGTCTTTGTTAATACGAACCTTAACCACCGTCGAAAAGAGAAACATGAGCAGGAAAATTGGAAGAGTAAACACACGTACACACTGATAACCATCCTACAAGTCGCTCTTGGAGACGACAGTCCAGGCTGGCAAGAGAGAGGACAACCGTGCTGTGACCTCAGCCCCTATAGCGGACAGTAGGCTGCCCTCCATTGCTGTACTTTAAATTCTGAGAGCTTGGGAGACAAATCTTCGACGTCAGAAAACGTAACGACAACCTGTTGCTTTCTCCTTCCGGTCTAACACTCCGCCCCCGCTCGTTCAAGGAGGCGTGTCTGACCTTGCCTTTAGAGGAGGTGCCCGAGGTCTCTCGGACCCTCCCCTATCGCTTCCGGCTCTGCCCCTCAACTTCCGTCCTCCCCAAATAATACAGCGTTTAATAATAATTGGCCGGAAGTTCCCAACCAGGCTTCCGGGAGGCCCTTTTAAACGTGCGCGTGCGCCGAACGGGGCTTGGCTAGGTCTCGCCCCTATTGCCAAGCTGCGCGGTGTCGCGAGACTTGCTCCGTCCGGAATTTCCGGCCCTTGTCCGCTTCGGACATCCGGCTGTAGCTATGCGGTCAAGGTTTCTTCGGAGCGCTTTTCGGTGGGCCCGGCAGGCTGCTGGCCCGGCCCGCCGACACGTAAGCTGCGGTAGCCTTCCACTGGAGGAGCTATTCGCCCGCGGCGGACCCCTACGGACCTTCCTCGAGCGCCAGGTAGGGTCTGAAGTCCAGTTGCAGGTCAGGCGGCCTGAGCTGGTGGCGGTGGCCAAGCTTCTGAACGAGAAGGAACAGGAGCTGCAGGAGACCGGGCACCTGCTACACGGTAAGGGCCGTGCCTAGGGGAGCGGAATTCAGAGCAGATTCTTGACTCTTCATTTGCCCTTGCCACTAAGCCGCTGCTCAGATGTCCACACTCTCTCCGAGTCTGAAGTCTTTGCTCGGTTGCAGCCCTTTTTGATTGCATCAGAGATCAAGGCATCTGAGTTCTTGTCCCATCCTCTCCTTGGGCTCCCTTGACAGTGCTCTGCGCCCTTTTACAAAACTTAAGTTGACCTTTATTGGTTGCGTATTTAATAGCAGGAGATTAGCTCGCCAGACAGATAAGGCACTAGTCCTGTTATGGGCTCGAGAGCAGCGTTTCTAAGTGTGGTACAGGGACCACCCGCAAAAGTGACAGAAGAGGTTCGTGCTAAGTAAACCCAGACTCGGAATCTGAGACCTAGAAACATGCGGTTTTAACAGATTTCCCAAGTGATTCTTGTCCATTCGAATCTGGATGGGGCCTATGTTTCTGCATTTGCACAAGCTTCTGGGGATGCTTAGTTGCTGGTCTGTGGCCCACACTTTGGAAAGGCTCTAGAGAGGGTCACAATCTATTGGGGGCAAGAAAGTTAATTATAATACAGATGATAAGTGAAAATATATATCAATAAAAACCTAGGAGAGCAAGGAGAACTTGTTGGGAAAGACTTGTACAGGGATAAAGGCCCACCCTTAGATGATTTAATAATAATTTAACCTTTATTGATCCTTTGCCATATTCCAGGCTTTGCTTAGCTTCCTTTATCTAATAACTCATACAATTCACGTAATAAATTATGAAGTAGGTTCTATTAGCCTCATTCAACAGAAGAGGAACCTGAGACATAAAGATAAAATAACTCAGCTCGGGTGACACCACTTGTAAGGAAGGAATGGAGCTTGGATAGGACTGACCCCAAATCTCATGCTCTTAATCACTGAACTCTATGTTAACCAAGAAAGGGGAGCTTGGAACCATTTTGTAAGGGGGCTCAAGTACTAACCTACAAAGTTTGATTTCATCCTGTTGGCAGAATCCAGCCAGCAGAAGCTTTCAGATTCGGAGTGAATGATAGGAATAGCTTTCTTGCTTAGGAATCTTGATTGGTGGCAGTTTAGAAGCAGCCTGGAATAGGACTGAAGATGCCATGGAAAATGGGAGACTAATGCAGTTGTATAGTTGTGACATAGTATCCTTTGGGAAAAAATTAAATCGGTTTCATTCCTTAAGCAAAGCTTAAAGTCCAAGTAGCAGCCACAAAGCCTTAATATTAAAAAATATATTTTTATATTGATTACATGTTGAAATTGGTAGTGTTTTGGGTATACTGCATTAAATAAAATGTAGTATTTAAATTAGATTACTTCTACACTTTAGTTCCAATCTTCTTAGCCTTACCAGAACACTGCATTTCAGAGCTGAAAGGCCCCTTAGAGATCATCCAGCTCAGATCTTTCATTTTATTCTTGAGATTACTGAGACTCAGAAGTTAGGTGTATTGCCCTAAGAGAACCTTGGTTGTTGAACTAGGGCTAGAATTCATTTTTCCTTTTTCTAATTAAGCACATTTTACATTTCACCAAATTCTTGCCAAAATAATTCCCTGCCATTCCACCAACACTCCCTATATTCACCTATCTCAGTTTTGCTGTTGTCATTCTCTCTCCTTAATTCTTTCCTTTTTCTGCCCATCCCCAAAACAAACAAAAAATCCTTCAGCATGCTGTTATTTTAGTATTTAATCACATAATGTTTTAGGTTATTTTTTGTGAGTTTTTCTCCCCTAGAATAATATAAGGAAAGTAAAATGATCTAAAATCCTGCCTTGAGGGCAGGTCTTAACATATTATCCCCAGCTCCCAGCATAATTGGCTGTTAATACATGAATAAACATTCCAGCTGATAGAGTTTGTTCTTTCAACAGAAACAGAAAATTGTAATAGCTAAGAAAATTTCTGCCTGTCTCCTTTCTATAGGCTGCATGTGGTCCATAGGATAGAGGAATGAGGAGGTATATTTTGTACGGTAAAAATGAAAACTGAAAGATGAAATAAGAATTAGGTAAAGCCTGAGAGAGAAGATGCTTCATGTAAATATTCTGTCAGTATTAGGCTGGGTCTAAATGTTTATTTAGGTGGACACTTTTATATTAATGAAGCATTTACTAGTAAGACAAATAACTTCCTACTTTTTAACTCAGTTTTGGTCTAACTGGTGGTACCTTCTCTTCCCCTTCCGGTCTTTCTAACTAGCTCAGTGTATTCATTTGTTATTGTAGAGTCTGAGTTGGAAAACTAAAAGCATATTTGTTAATATGAACATTTTGGGGAGGCAGAATTACAGAAAAGCTTTGTAGCTTCTTTATATTTTTCTACAGAGATTCTTTTTATTTTGAACATATTCTTTTGTCATCAGGAAAAACTTTAAAAAAAATTTTTTTTAACTACATGCTTTTGAAAACTAATGCATAATATGCTTTAAATTAATAACAGTTATTAAAAGGACAGGATAATTGTTATTTTTCCCTTAAGCTACAATAACAATAAAACTACTACCTTGAATTCTGTTAGCAATTTAATACTAATTAAGGAAAAGTTAACCTGCTGCCTTTTTTTCTTAGATGAAAATGAAGACTTAAGGAAACTTGCAGAGAGTGAAATAACTTCATGTCAGAAAGAAATAGCTCAATTGAAGCATCAGGTATGGTATTTGTGCAAGGAATAAAGCATCCGTGCATGCTATTACTTCTAATGTATTTTATTAGAAGTTTATAAAAGCAAGTCAAGAACTAAGCAGCTTGCTAGTATTTATAATTATAAACTGGTTTTTAAAGAAGGAAAAAGCATACTCCCCATGGCCCTGTTTTTTATCATACTAAAAGGATTGTATTGATAGAACTCTGAAAGAAAGATGACTGTCACACTAATAGGATTTGCCAGAAAGGCAGTGAAATGTTGGTAGTATATTTTCCTTCTTTTGTTTTTTGAAGAGAGGTGAGGATGGGGATGGACGATGAGAAGAGGTTATGGAGTGATGGTAGGAGGAAGCAGGAACATTTCTTTATCTTTGTGTCTCTGACACTATTACAGTGCCAGCCTAGAATAGGCCCTTAGAATTTTTAAAATGGAATTGCATTGCTTTGGCTTTATATCTAGGAGAACTGCAGAACATACGGAGTTAGACGAAGGATCATGAAATTAGATCCACTCTTCATTAATTCTGTAAAGCACAGCTTAAAGGTTTACAACAGATATATCTGGAAATATAAGTGAAAGAACATGATAAGGTGAGGAAGGATCCTAGAAAGGAGGTGCTTAATTTAGAGATTCCCTTTATCCAAGTGTAGAACTTACCAAAAATTAATGTCCCCACCACCAGTCTAGAAGAAGAGTTCCACTACAGAGTGAAAGATTTCATGTAGCTTGCCTTCTACCCATTTTCTAAATTTTTTGTGACCTAGAAGAACGTACGTATTAATGGTTTCTGTTCATTGGCTAGTAATTAACAGATGTAAACTCTATCATGTTAGTTCAAGATTTGAGTGGTCACATTCTACTGGCACAGGCCAGAGAGATGGAAAAGTAGGAAAGCAAGTATAGCTCCTGACCAACACAAAGTGATACTTCAGAACTCGGGTAGCCTTGGGTTCAAATTCTGGCTCTTCCGCCTTCTAGTTGTAGGATACTGGGCAACTAGAGTTAAACTTCGTTTTCACTTCTTAAGGTGGAGCTGTTAATAGAAGCTGCCCAGGATGTTTTAAGAATTAAAGTACGTAGAGTGCTTAGCGGAGTGCCTGTCAATATTAAAGAACCAATAAATGTTGGCAGCTTTTTTTCTTAATTCACCTCATCTAAGAAGTCTTTTTTCTGTATCTCCTTAATGAGTACATACTGCAGTGTGAAACACAGAATTGTAATGAAAGGAAGACTGATTTAGGCACAAGGGTCTGAGTTCTCGTGCCTGTTAGGGCAGTAACTAACGCGTGGCTCTTTAACGAGTCATCTCACTTCTATTCTCATTTTCTTTTACTTGTAAAATGAGGGAATTGGACCAGATCTTCTCTAAAGGCCTCTCCAGTTCCAAAATTGCAAGTTTCTCTTCTATGTTAAAGAAGCTTAGAAAAAAATACAAATGCAATTTGAGTGTTTTTTTCCTGCCATACTAGGCTATAAATTTCCAGGGACAGAGCTAGAATCTTTTTGTATGCTGTACACAATATAGTGTACTACTCACAGCAAGCACTGAATTATTAACTGAGTAGAGAACAGATATGTATACATGAACACCAGAAAGAAACAGAAACATCTGTAAGTGTCGGCTGAACATATATAGCATTTATAATGTAGTTATAACATTAATATCTTTGGAAATTATGCATTATATGGTTCTAATTGGCAAGATAATTGAACAGTAATATTAAATTGAATCAGCAATATTAAATTATTTGCTTAGGGAAACTTTAAATATTTAAAATCCTACATCTAATCATTGAGGGTTTTTTTAAATTATAGGAGGGGTGATATTTTTGTATTTGCAGATTATCTTACTTTTGGTTCCCTCAGAAGAAACGGATGAAAGTGATTTGATCCTGGAGGTAACTGCAGGAGTTGGGGGTCAGGAGGCAATGTTGTTTACCTCAGAGATATTTGATATGTATCAGCGGTATGCTGCATTTAAAGGATGGCATTTTGACACCCTGGAATATTTTCCAAGTGAAATAGGTCAGTAAACTGTTTTGAAAAAGTATAGATTTAATTTATCTATCTACATATATTGTAGGAAAGGGTTGGAAAGTTCATGACTAGGCTTTATAATTTATAAGGATGCTTAAGTAGTTTTATGCTTATCATTTCCTTAATAATTTTGAATGCAAATATATCAAGTTTGAAATGGCCTATAAAACATTAGTCATTCAGTACTAACCACTGAATGACTAATAGTCTTTTAAAAGTGGTCCTTTAGAGGTGTTACTGAACAGTTAACACCATAAATGCTTTATGTTTAATAATTATATGAAATAAAGATATTAAGTGAATATCATAGACTTGTTAAAGGTTTTCAGTATGTTTTATAATCAATATGCTTATTATGTAGCTCTTTTAAATATATTTCAAGATGGTAGAAGTGATGGTCAGTTGTTATAAATGGTAGGAAAAATAAAATAATTCCCTTTCCCCAATGTTTTCAAGGTGGCCTTAGACATGCATCTGCCAGCATTGGGGGTTCAGAAGCCTACAAGCACATGAAATTTGAAGGAGGTGTGCACAGAGTACAGAGAGTGCCCAAGACAGAGAAGCAAGGCCGCATCCACACCAGCACCATGACTGTGGCGATCTTACCCCAACCCACTGAGGTGAGGCACCACAGGCCCCTCTCCTTGGAATCCTGGGACCAGCACAATGCCTTGCCCCCAGAGTAACACTCACTTTACTGAATTGAGTGTCTCTTTTGCATCATGTATTTTGAGTTGTTTTTACAAATACATTCTCACAGTCCAAAAAGTATGATTTTAACAGTAGATGGTAAGAATTAAGGATATATAAGTGATCTAATCTTACATGGCCTATTTATTATTTTTTCTCCACCACTAAGCTTCAAGTAGCTATTTTGAGACCATGTACAGGAGAAACGATATTAAATAGAGTTCGAGAGTGATTACCTTTATAAAGACTTTTGCTTTGTGTGACTTGTTCCCAGAACATTAACAGCGAGAATCCTGTTTTGACAAAGGATAACTATTACTTAACAAAATTGCTGCTTTATAACCCAATCATATTAAAATGGAAATATATTGCTACAGTGTTCATAATGAGTATACTTTATTTTCACAGATAAATTCTCAGACTGTATAATATTTTTAAGGTAGCTTAGTTGAGAAGTTCTATTTTGCTTATATCCCTTCTGCTGAAAAGTGATAGGAAATATATGACTTGTTTTTCAGAATGGAGTATGAATGATTTGAGAAGGAAGTTTGAGGGTTTCTCTCTAATAGGGTTAATGGAGTTCCTTTCTTCATGTCTAAGTTTTATGTGAAGCCTAGATGAGCAACAGAACAGTTAAGGGAGAGAGTGAAATGGGATAGATGGGAGGAGCCACACCTAGATATAGTCACTTTGGCTTAAGCATCTTGGAGATGTAAGGAGTTTTCAGAAAAAGATGGAGACTGAAGACTGAGGTCCATATGTCATCTCATTTCATTCTTCCAGCAGCGGTAGGAAGGAGCCACCCAGGGAGACATGGAGGGCCTGTGAATGATAGGATTCCTGCTCCTGGGGTTGTGGACATCTCACAGACTGGGCTGTAATGGTTCATGAAAGAGCTTTTTAAATACAGTGCTTTGGATGGTGACTCGCAGGACAGAGCATTATCCTGATGTCAGACCCCAGTGTATTTATGAATTGAGTCTATACCCTTGACTTCTTGGCCTTTAACATTTCCGTTTGTCTCTCCTCTGCCTCTAAATATGTTTAAATCCTCCTTTATTTAAAATTAAACAAAATAAAACCTTCCTATAGTTCTTAAGCTAGTGTCATTTTTTTTCCCCTCTGCTAAAGTCTTTTTGCACTCAAATCATTTAGCTATTATATTCACATTTCTATTACTCACATTTCTGAGTTCTGCTCTTGGTAAGAAGAGGGTAATTACTGAGAAGTCCAGTTTCTGAGGATGAGGGAGGGTTTGTTTTTCTTTTACCTTATGTTTTGATAATGTGCTCTTCCAATAAGAAAAGTTTAAAAAATGGTATCCTTCCAACTACTTTCTGTTCTTAAAATTAAACCTTCTATAAACCTTATATAAATTCTATACATGACATGTATTTATATTTATAAATAGACAGTTCTTCCCTTTGAAGAGATCATACATGTAATTTTTTTAAATCCCAACTCTTCTCTTACATATAGATTAATCTGGTGATTAATCCTAAAGATTTGAGAATTGATACTAAGCGAGCCAGCGGAGCCGGGGGGCAGCACGTAAATACCACAGACAGTGCTGTCCGGATAGTTCATCTCCCGACAGGTATGTACTTATTTCTTCAACATAAAACAGTGAAGAAAGAAATTGAATTCTGAATGACTTAATTTTCTACTGACACAGGTCGTCAGTTATCAGAGGAATACAGTTGTTATTTAATACTTGATTTATCTTGAATCCTTAGCTGAGACTCTGCAGGATAATTACAAAGCCAGAAAGAGGGAGGGATCTAAGCCCAGGTAATTTCCATGTTAGTGACTATATCATTAATTTAAAAAAATCCTCACAATGACATAATATCATGGGTTCTTCTTTATCAAAAAATGGTCTAAATCACTAGTTCTAACCCTTTTTTGGAGGGAGGAGGAGATGGATTCCTTTGAGAAAATGAAAGCTTGGACCTGCTACCCAGAAAAACATGCTTATATGCAAAGTTTTGCAGGTAATTTCAGGGGCTTCTTTCCATTAAGTCCATCTGCAGACATCTAGGGGTTCTGTCTTAATTCTGGACAGTAAGGCAATAGAGCTGTAACTCAATATTCCTTAAGACTTCAAAATACTATTAGTGTACAATACACTATTATTAAACGTGTTTTTACTGTTGGTTTACATGTGAGAAAGAGCATATGGTTAACAGACCTCCGTTGTCTAGAAAGAATACAAGAACCGCCTACTGTAAGTGATCTCAGTCATAATTCCTGTTGACTGAGAGTGGCTGAGGGGAGTGCTGGGTTCATTTTCTTCTTTTTTAATATGAGGAAATCCTCACATTAAACTTGAAGATGATGTCTTATGTAATACATATTATATAAACAGGAATAGAAAAAAAAGTGGATGGAAATACTCAAAAATATTAATAGTGACTAACTCTGGTAATAAGATTAACTTTTATAATTCAGTTTGTATAATGAGTAGTTATTACTTTAAAAACAATTATGGTGACTAGCTGAAAGTACCAGAAAATAATCCATTTTAAATGACTCATGCTTATTGTTTAGTATGTATGCCTTCAATATGGAAATACTTTGAGCTATAACTCAAATTTTCAGTTTTCCGATAACTGTAAAAGTTACTTGTTAAGTTTACAGTCTTCCTTTTTTATATTAGAGTCCTATTTTTTCCCTTTATAAAGGAAGAAGAAAAAGAATGAGAAGGAAAAGGAGTATTCCTTGATAATAAATGAAGATTTCTCTATTAAAACTCTTTAATTCTCATAACACTATTCAGGTGTTGTTTCCGAATGCCAACAAGAGAGATCTCAACTGAAAAATAGAGAGATGGCTATGAAAAAGTTACGTGCAAAACTATACAGCCTGCGTGTAGAAGAAGAAACAAGTAAACGATACAATGCTAGAAAGATTCAGGTAAAACTGAAATCTTACAAATGCTTCTAAAAGATAAAAATATTTTTAGATAAACAAGTTTTTGTATGTGTTAACATCACTTCAATGTATTTGTCGAAATTAGAGTATAATTCAAGTAGCTCAACCAAGGGCTATACTTGTTTTATAGCAATCTTACACCTCTGCCCTGTTTTTTATATTCAGAGGTGTCTTTCTCATTCACCAAAGTTATTTTAAAAAGGTATATGGAATTCCCATTCATTTTGAATCCTTTGAAAATTATGGAAGAAAGTTGCAAAGCAAACTGAACTTACTTCCTGTTTGACATTTGACTTTATGTTAACTCCTTATTATAACTTTGTCATCACTGATGACAACCAGATTAGTTCACAGAGGTCATATGTGTTCAGCTACAGCATCTGAATATCAGCTGTGCGCCAGGCTGTGTGTGTGCACCGTCACTGTGCAGTAGGTATTGTCTGTATTTTACAAACGGGGGAAACTATAGAGTTGAAATAAATTACCTGAAGTCTTAAAGTATTAAATGGCAGAGGATTCAAAATTCAAATACTAATCTGTCTGACTTTAAAGCCTATATTCTTTTTTCTCTATCAAGTTCCCATGTTACTTGAGGATTCAGAATGTTTAAAACTTGCTTTTTAACATTTTTGTAAATTATAAACCAAGAGCTTTATCTCCAGGTAAGTTAAATTTGTAGGTTTAGTTGCCCTGAATTTAACTGTATCTCATATCTCTTTTCTTTTAATATATAGATTGGCACTAAAGGAAGGTCAGAGAAAATAAGAACATACAATTTTCCACAGAACCGGGTCACAGATCACAGAATAAACCAGTCACTTCATGATCTTGAAGCTTTTATGCAAGGAGAGTACCTACTGGATGAACTTGTACAGTCATTGAAGGATTATGCTAATTATGAATCTTTGGTAGAAATTATTTCCAACAAAGTTTAAGTTGACTTGTTATTAAAGACTTGTATAGCTTATGAAAATTCTATTATAGCAAGTCACATTGTGTACATACCAGTATTCTCTTGAAACACATGAGTTAACACAATTGGGAGTAACATGTTTTTAATACATAGGTAATTTATATGAATCATCTCTCAATTTATTAGTAAAAAGTATTACAATATAGTCATGACTCTGGTTGTATATTTTGAACTCTTACAAGAAAGGAAAACAGTCCTTTGTTTTATGTAAAATATTTAACGAATGATCAGAAATTTAGTTTAACTCTTAAGGAAAACTTCAAACATAAAACAGTAGAAATATGATAGTAATTATTGTTATTAGTCAAGGTTCTAGTCAGGAGACAGAAACCATACCTTTAATTTGAACAGGGATAATTTTGATATAAAAAATTAACCAACGATGGGATTAGCTATTAGGAGATAAAAGGTTACTACTCTAGGACTGAGAGAGAATACCCAAGGAAAGAATACCCTTGGAAAGGGCTTCCCTTCCCTCCAGGTGGAGAGTCAGGCCTGTTGGAGAGTAACGCTGACTAGAAGCCTAGGCACCCTGTGGCCCAGCCAACTTGACACATAAAATTAACCATCAGTGTCCCAAGAGCACCCCTGGCAGCTGTGCATAGAAACAGAAACAAAAGAAGCCCCTTCCTCGTGCACTGTCTGTCCACCTACCCTACTGACAAAGCTTAACATGGTACCAGCCGGCACAGGAGAAATGTTTATAGGTCCAGCTCCAGTATCACAAAGTAAGGCAATAAATCGGTAACTGGCACAACCATACTCATTGCTTAGTTTCAGTAATTGAAGTTATAAATATGTTACACTTCACCCTTAAATATTTCAGCTTGTATGTAAAAAAAAATGACACTGTTCTACTTAATCATATACTATCATCACACCTAACAGAATTCACAGTAATTCCCTTACATCTTCAAACACCCAATTCAAGTTTTCCCCAGTTCTCCCCGAAATGGTTTAACTGGCTTCTTCAAACCAGGATCCAATTAAGGATCACAGATGGGAATACGTGATCATATTGCTTAAATTTCCCTTATTCTAGAACAGCCCTGCCAAACGCTGCCCCCTTTTTTTCATGACACTGCACTGAATTTTCATTTGAGAAGGCGAGACTTTTATGGGTCACGTCATTTGTTCCTCAAGTCACAGTAGTTCCTGCAAACTGGAAGTTAAGAGCTTAAGACTAGGTTAGTTTTGCATAGTCCTTCCCTTTCCTGTGACTTGGCATTTTTGTCATTAAAATATACAGTTAAGTAAGCCAGCCTGAATGCTCTGATATGCTAAGATGTATTAGATTCGCTAAAAAATGACTTCACCCTTGTGAAATAAGAATTTGTTGAAAGTGAGCTTAAAGCTAAATCAGTATAGTCTTTTTTCTATCATAACATTTAAAAAGTTGTTCTTTTTTCCCTGGCAATCCTGGTTATGATTAGCTTTTTTCTGATAAGCCTGACTTCAGAGAATTGAGCCTGAGAGGGAAGGAGAGCACAGGAATGTCTGCCTGAAGCTGCACAGCTGGTAAAAGACTTCTTGGTGTTGAGAGCAACAGCAAATAAAGTAGTGTGCTTGAGAAATAGACCCCCCCCCATGGTTCTCCCACGGTGTGTGCTTCACTGCAAAAAGCAGTCATAAATTCAAGCTGTTTAACTACAAAAAAGGAAAAGACACAGGACATGTCAGTTACCCCATAAAAAAAGTGAGAAAAGCTAGAAATGCTGGCTCGAGAATACTTTGAAAACATGAGGTAAATGAAGAGCTACAATTATGAAGAGCTCTACCTAGTAGATGATGAATAAATGTCAAATTTATGGTAGTTACAACCAGGTAGGATTTCGAGAGAAACAAAAGTGATTTCACTATTACGGTTATATGATTGAAATGTTAAAGTATTAGGAGACATTTAGCTAACTCTCAAAACTGCACATTTTTTCATGTGTTTGAGTCAACAGTATTAATTTTTATAAACGTACTACATAAATTCAAAACTACATTATTGTCAGGCAGTTGTTTCCTCTTTAAGTCAACATTTATTAGCCAAATTCCCTTTAAAGCCCCAGCATGTGCTAAATTTCAGAGTAATTTTATATCGATAATTTCTCACCTTATTGCTCTAAAAGGGAGGTGTAGAAAAACCGTTAAAGACAGTTAAGAATTTAAGCTGGCCAAAGGTTATCAAATACATCAGAGAATTTTAATTTGAAGAGTATCCCTCCACCCTGTAATGTTCTGCTCATGAAAGCCATTCTGTTCTGCCTTCACAGGAACAGCTGACGAATGCCCCTCTTAGTGACCTAAGCAACTCAAGAATGCAGCAAGACGCATTCATTCAGCAGTCATCATCACTGAGCACAAGGCCCAATGCAAGCCTGTGTCTCCCAGATTTACCACTTTCCCCTTGGGTCTTTTGGTTTCCTTTTTGAATGAAAGGGACATAGCTACAGGTTATTAGATATTACAGTATACTGTTATTCAATTTCTCTTTACCTCCTCTAACAGGTAATAATTAGAAAAGTTGCACTGAGATTATGAAAGGTCTTGAATGTTGTATTTCATTCTATGAACAAGGGAGAGCCAGAAGTCTACTCATTCTGTCCCCATCCTTCTCCACTCCCTCCCTCTGCACCACAGGAAAAGAAAGTGTGAGAGCTGTACTAATGAAGGTGGGAAAGAACCTTCCGTCAATTTTCAAACTTCCTGCCCATTAGAACATCACAGTTGGTTAGAAAAAAATTATCATAATACTTTGGTAATGTTAACAATATAACTTTAAGATATGTATCACTGTGCCTTATGAACACCTGTGGAGTAACTGACAAATTCTGGTCTGTGAACTGACATTGGCTTACACTTCACTAATCTAAATTAGTTATTCCTGTATGATCAAACGTAATTTTTGGAACCCAGGAAAAGGTAAGAATAGAGCAACAATTTTGGCGTGAAGCTTACTAGAACCCTATGTCTAACATTTTAAGGGCCTTAGAACTTTGTAGCTGTTTGCACAAACTATGCATCTACACAGCTACCTGAATTATAAAGCACCCAATGTCGCTCCCACCTGCCTTTGCCTTCCCTGCCCTCTCTTCCTAAAACACATAATTACCTCCACAGACTTCAAGGTCCAACCCAAAGGGAACTTTTGCACCTATGCAGTCAACTGCTCTTCATTAGTATTCCACAGCCCTTTACACAACAGTATGAAAACACTTATGGCAAGGCAGTAAACTCACTGGGTTACTCCTGTCTCAGGTTTGTGTGCGTAATAAGGAAAAGGGAAAGGGTGGTCAGGAAATGGAATGTATTATTAACCCTTTCACATCATTTCATTAGTGGACAAAACTGTTTTCTTCATTCTTGTCTCTTCAACACCTAACTTCATGGCACTAAAAAGATGTCTAAAAGGCAGTTAGATCTAAAATTATTTGTCTAGAAATCTGGTGTATTGTTCGGGAAGAACCAAAACTGAACTTCATTTCAAAACGGCCTACAACATCAGTTAATCAAAACTCATTCAGCCAGAATGGAAATTTTAAAGATGTATAAATAAAAAATCACTATGTCTAAAATGAAACGTCATATTCCTCTATAACCCGTTTCTCATTGTGTGATCTCAGTTTCTTTCACGGCACTACCATTCTCCCTCTCTCAAAATTAAATTGTAGTCACCTTCGATTCCTCTTCCTCATATGCAGTTTACTCTAATGCCTACTCTCCTAAATACCCTAAACTTCACTGATTCCGTTATCACCACCATGGTCCACAATTGCTTCTCCCGGACTACTTTAATAGTCCCCTGCATCCTAACTCTAATTCAGGTCACACATACGTAACTGCCAGATTCATCTTCCTAAAATGCAAGGCTCTGATCTTGTCACCCTTCTACTCAACAACTTAATAGGTTCCCACTGCCTCCCAAATAAAACTCCAACTCTGAAGTATGCACGCAGCACATCCATATCCCTACCCAGCATCCTTTCATATTAGCCCACTTTACACACCACCCCTTTATGTCACATCAAATTAATTTTTCTTGATAAATCCTCCTGCACTTAAGCTTGCCCCCATTTCGTTCCTATGCCAGGGAAGGCCACTCTCCTCCCCATTCCCTTAAAAGACATCCCCAACAGCAAAGGTTCACATCTAGAGGCAACCATACTTCCCAGGGGATACGCTGCTATGTTTGGAGACAGTTATCACAACTTGGGGTGGGGGGGCAGGGGGAGTTAGAGGTTAAGGCTGCTGCTACACACCCTACAATGCACAGCATAGCCTCCACAGCAAAGAATTCTCTGGCCCAAAATGTCAGTAGTGCTGAGGTTGAGAAACCCTGTCCTACAGAGTAATCTCATCCTGGCATACAGCAGTAACTCCGCTGTTCTATAAAAATTCCCACGGTAGCTAGACATATTTGACTCATCCAGTGTTCACAGCTGTATTTTGTACACATTATCTCCTCCCCCCTGTACTCATGATGCTTTTTATTCAAAGATTATTTACTGAGCATCTACGTCTATTAGGTGGCTGGCCCAGATAGGAAGCAAAGGGGCAGGTACCACGTCCCAATTATTTCCAGACATTTCCAGGATGTCTTGCATGCTGTAGATCTGCAATAAGGATTTGGTGAGAATAAGGGCAATTCTCTCTGCACTTCATTTTGCACCTAAAAACTCAACAATTCTGATTGATACTGATTTGTAGAAAAAAAAGAGGTACATATATCTGTTGACATCCAGTAAAATTCAGAATATCCCTTTCTAAATTTCTCACTAAAAATGAAACTAACAGGTGCTCATGAACCTACTGAAAAAGTTAAAGTTAACTCTCAGTTAAGAATAATATTTCAACATAATTAAAGCTCTAATAGTTAAAATCAATATTTAGTAACTTAATAAGCCTAAAGAAAAAGACTCTAACAAACTATTCCAGCATGCAATAAAACATGCTTCACTCTTTATATTACCTTATATTACGATAGTAATTTTAGTTTTTCCAATATCTTAGCCTTTTTCTGAAAATAAATTTTAAAAATAACTGCTGGAGCATACCTTTTAAGCTGTGGTTAAGATTCAAAGGTTGTAGTCCAGGTGCGCAATTAATTTAATGAGAACCCCCCCTCCCCTCAAATTTCACATATTTGCATCTAAAAATAAAAAAGGTGAATAAAGATGATCTCTGAGGTCAAATGGGAAAGTAATATGAAAACGTACTTATAAGCAATCAAGTCTCCCACAAGTATTATTACTCCTCAGTATAACACAGAGGAAAGAGGAAAGTACATGGACTTATCCTAAGACTGGTGGTTCTGTGGGAATGAACTTACACTTTTAAGCACAATCAGAAAATGAAAACCCTAAGGTTATTGGGAGAATTAAAGGCTAATATTACAAAATGCCTAGTAGATAAAAAAGCTACCATCACTTTAATATTCACTCAACAAATCACTCCCTTGCTAACATTCCTCCAACGGTTAACCAAGTCCTACAGGATCTGGCTTCTACCTATTTGACCTCACCTCCTACAGTCTTTTGCTCTGTAGGCTCTAGACTTCCTTCTAGCCCTGGAAGAAGCTATGCGCCTTCAGTCTCTTTCCTCTGCTTACTATGCAGATCTCTGCATTGCCAGCTGAACATTCGGATCTTGGTCCAAAGCCTCAGAAACCTTCCTGACCACCCAAAGTCCTTAACCCTGCCCCTACTGCCCATTCTCTACCCCCTTACGTTGTTTTATATTCCTCTTTCATTCAATGAAATTGTTAATTGCGAACTTCTTTCCCATTAGAAAGTAAACTCCCTGAAGAACAGGACTTTTTGTCTTTTCAACCCTATGTCTGCAGGACCTAGCACCAAGGCCTGGTGAGAGACATGACTCAGGGGCAAAAATTTAAGGGGATGCCAAAAATTTCAGCAACCCAGAAAAATACTAATTTAATGCAACATTCTGAAAAATAAAAATTAACGCAAAAAAACATGAACTATCGAAAATTTTACCTAAAGACAGGATCCACTCAGCACTTTGATTCATCCTGATCCCGGCCCTGCTTCACGCAGGACTGGCCCACAATTTGAGCGCTTACAACAAGCCAACTATTAACTCTCCCCGAGGCTGCAGAAAAGCAAAAGAAAGAGGGAAAACTGCCAAAGACAGGGATTCGGACTCTGGGGAGCTCACCTCCTGTAGCGTCACTGTGTTGTGACCAAAAGCTGGGTCGGGGGACTGCAACGTCACCACTTAAAGCACACATTCAAAGAGTGAAAAGTTCAGCATGACAAATTATACGGTACAACTTGTCACAGAAGACTTAACAATTAATACTTCCTCCGTTTCCTCCATCACTAGAAAATCAGGCCAGGAGCCTTCGGTCCCAGGGTGTGGAAATGGGAACTCCCAGGCTAGGATGACTGATTGATTAATTCATTCTAGAGCAAGGACTACTGTGTGCGAGTACAGTAGATTTAATAAGCTAAACGTCCGTAACAAAGCAGTGGTGGCTGGGGAACAGTGGTTGAAAATAAAAACACGCTTACAAGAAGAAGTGACTCCCAGCCTCAGCCCCTCCGGAAGGCTCCTGGGAGATGCAGGCCCAGGTCTCCCCGCACCACGTCAGCGGGACCAGCTCCATGTGCCGGGAGGGACGCGGCCCCACCCGCCGCGGCCCCAAGCTCTCCTCCCCCCAAACAGAAACGCGGGGGACCCCAGCGCGCAAGCGCCAACCCGCCAACAGCACAGCTACCGCCCGCCACAAGCGCCTGCGCGAAAGCGCTGAGCCGGGGGTGGGGCGAAACTAGGAGGAGAGAGGAGCGCGCCTAAATCCTAGAGAGGCGGGCTAAGTAGGGCTGGGGGAGGGCTCCTCTTCCGGAAAGTCTGCATTCCCGAACGACCACAGTGGCTACTCACCAAACTCCCGCTTGTGAGATGACCGGAGAAAGTCGGCCGCCCTTTCTACCCAGCGGAGATCTTCAGACAGAAGCCGAAGCTGCCTTCAGGATGAAATTAGGACCCGCAGGAGGCCCGTTCTCCAGACGGCGAAGGGAAGCGTGGCGGGAGCGCGCATGCGTGGTAGGCTCCCTCCACGTGCGGCCCGGCAGTGGTCTCCCTGCGCTCCGAGGTCCCGCCCCCTGCCTCAGCATCTTTCCGGACGCGCGGAGCCGCCGGGGAAGAAGGAGGTTGGGCCTGGCGGCCCGGCCCCGCCTCGGCAGCCTCCAATTGGGCGTGGGTGAGGGCACCCCCTCCCGCCGCCTTCCCATTGGAGCGCGCGTGCGAGCGGCGCGCCCCATTGGGCCGTGCGGATTTGGGCACCAAATTCAAAGATTTTAAAAGTACCAGCTGGCGCCTTTTAGAAGCTAGAGCTGAGAAGCGGGTGGCCCGTTTCCCTGCCGCGGGCGCAGCTCCCTCACCTGAGGCGGAACCCACTTGCCCTGGCATGAGCCGGTGCCCCTGCAGCTGTTCCCCACGGCCGCCCTCCGGTTCCTGTCGCTGCAGCTACGGCGTCCTGACAGCCGCCGGGCGCCCTCGCCCCTCGGACGGTGGGTGAGAGGAGAGAGTCAGTGCGAGCGGGGTGCGCCTTCCAGGAGGGGTGCCCAGTGAGGGGGGAAGACGGGGGACAGCGCCCCGGACCCGACGCGCTCCTGAATCCGGCCGTGGGGCCCGTCGCTGGGTCTCGGGCGGCCGGCGGCGGCAGCGGCGGCGGGGGGTCCCGGGACCGGGAGGGAGAAGGCAGGGGTTCGGGGAGGGGAAGAGGTGCCGAGGCGGGACGGCGGGCCCGGGTCCCGCCGTGCACGCGTAGCTGGGCGCCTGCTCCCGAGGAGGTTCGGGTCGCGGCCTCCCCGATGGCCCTCTCTCCTCGCGCAAGGCCACCGACCTCCACCCCGCCGGCCCGGGCGCCAGAAGCCCCTCCTTCCCCTCCCCCACCCCGGGGCTGCGGCTCTGACAGAGCCCGCGAGCCGGTGGCCCGTAGCCTCCGACCAGTGGCCCGACCCCCGCTTCTGTGCCCCGTTTCTCCGTGTGCCCCGCACCCCCGGGTCGGAAGTCAGTTCCCCCCGGTTTTCGTCACCTCAGCCTTCCTGGCGGGCGCGGGAGATCGTGCTCGCTGTTATCTCCCGCCTCCTCCGCCGGCCCGCGCCCTGAGGGCCACCCCTCCGACCCCTCGGGATTTCCAGGGTTCCCCCCAACCCAATCCCGCCAAATGCAGGGCCCCCTCATCGGGCCAGGCTCTGCTGGGACTTCCAACCAAAAATGTTCAGTTTCTCCTTTTTTCCCTTTACCCAGTGACTCAGTCTCAAGGCCTGGAGTCAGAAGGAGGGAGGAAGAAAGGCACTTTTTAATACAAAACCCTGAATTTGTCCAAATTGAGACGGTCTTGAAGAATTTGGGAAGCAGATTTGAGAAGTGAAGAATCAGTTATCTTTTTTCCCCGCGCTCCTGAGGAACCAGTCTTTTATTCCACCTCTTGGGTGGAATGGAAGGCACTCAGATAAACGCTGACTTTTTTATCCTCTTTGTTGCTGTCTCCCAAAAGAGATCCAGATGCATTCATTTTACCTCAGAAATGACCAAGAATTTTAGAAATTAGCAACTTGATATTGTATATTTGGTCATCACTGAAAAGTGCTCCTTTCTTTAGAAAAGGAATGTAGAAAGCTCAAAAAATATTTTAACAGGTTAAGACTGTTTCTAGAAAACCCTGAATCTTGAGCCCCTCTGTGAAATTCTGAAGCTTGGTGGCTCTAAGAAGGGATATTTTTGGTTGCTTAATTCCAGTTGTCTTTATTACCTTGCCCCTCATGAGAATATTTGCTGGTCCCTGGGTTTTTTTTCCATATTTACAAATTTGAGGAAATGAAATTAAAAATCTATTGCATTCCATTACTTCTGAAAGTAGGCTTTTCTAAAATTTTCTCTCAGGGATTATGGCTGATTTGCAGTTGATGGCGCCAGGCCTTGGGGCTCTCTTAAATTTTTAAGGACTTGCCATGCCTAATTAGTGTTGGGCACATGCTGGTTATCTTCTAGGTATTGGAGATTGTAGAACTTGATTATTTAGCATTGGGATAGTGGTAAAGATTTTTAATTCCAAGCACTGTAATCTTTTTAACTATTGTAATATGACACGTCACATCTACATTGGAAGGTTAAATGGAAGGTCAAACTTTGTATGGTTAACTATCATACCACTTTCTCGTGATTGGATTGTTGAGTGGGTAACTAAGAGGTTTTAAGAATGTTATCAACTCTGAGGTGGACATTAGTATTTCCATTTTAAAGAAACTGAAAGACTAATTCAGCGTTCTAGGTTACAAAACTAGTCAAAAGGCTGAGCAAGGATTTTCATTTGAAGTCGGATATGATTCCTAGGGAAAGTATATAATAATCTGAAATGCATAGGTCTGTGTAGAATGCATTTTGCTACTTTTAAAATGTTCGTGATTTACAGTATAAAGAATATGAAGGGATTTGGCTTACAAAAATAATATGGTGAAAATAAGTTTTATTTATTAAACTATAAGTGACAGGGACTCTTCCATACATTTAATCCAGTTTGGTTGGTTTTCTTACCTGCATTTTATAAATGAGGAAGCTTGCTTAGTTTTTTGTTTGTTTGTTGTTAGTTTTTTGTACCTGAGATGCTCAAGATTTAAACCCCAGGGTTCTTTACTCCCCTTTCCTTCATCATCCACATCTAATACAGTACATCCCCAACCTCTGTTGACTTTATCCTTCTAAAAAGATCTCAGATCTATCCAGTTATCTTTATTTCCGCTGCGGCAATCCGAGTCTCAGGTACCCAACTCTCTGAACTCCTGTGATAGGCACTTCCAACTAGCCTCCCTGCTTTCACTTGAATCTTCCCACTATCCATTTTCCACAGTTGCCCATCTTTTTTTTTTTTTTTTTTTTGACGTAAACCAAATGTCTCTACTTAGAACCCCTCAAAGGCTCTTTTTTACACACTAAATAAAAGCCAGTATATCCTAAAAATCCTATAGAGCATACTGTACCTCTCCAACTTTCATTTTCAAGCAATTCTTCCCCTAGCTCACAAAGTCACAGCCCTGCAGGCCTTCCTCTTCCTTGAAAGCTCAACACTTGTCCTTCCAGTGTCCACCTCTGTCTGGTTTTTCACAAGGCTTTCAGATGTCAGGATTTCACCTCCAAAAGATTTTGCATGACTAGTTTCTTTTCTACTCCACACCCTGTCACTAAAGAGGCATTGGATAAATGAATGAAGTGGCAGAACTAGACTCTTAGCCCTCATCTATCTGAGTCAAGAGGTCACAGAACCGTGTGATACTTTTTTTTCCTTCCAGGGTAATATCAGATCAATTACATTTCCCAAATTGTTTAGGGGCATTTGGCTTGGTCATGGGGAAGCACTGAACTAGTTAAAAAACATGGAATTAGCTTTTTACAGTCTTTCAGCTTCCTTTTTTAAATAAAAGATGGTATTCAGTTTATTTTGCAGTATAAACTTCACACTCTAAATCTACAACCAGCATCCAGATTTTGGAACCAATGAAAGGAACCAAAGTTCCTTGGAGAAATAACAGATTTTCTGGCTGGAACAGGAAAAATACAAGATGATCGTGGAGCATCTTGTTTAGTGCCAAAAAGTAAGGAATGTCAAATGAACATGAACTTAGAATGGCAAAAGCTGGAACAATTTGAGCAACGATGTAAATAATGTAGTATTAAATTATAACCCAAAGTCCATAAGTCTATACTTTTATGCTTTTTTTCTTTAATGCTCTTCATCTTACTTCCCAGGTGAGATAGTGGATGGAACAGTGAATTTACAGTGAAGAATAATCTGTCCCTCTTAACTACCTGTCAAATCTTAGGCAAGTTACTTAGATAAGCTTCGGTGTTCTTAACTGTAAATAATAATGCCTCTCCATTCTACCTCAAAAGGTTGTGAGAATCAAGTGTTTGGAAACACACTGGAAATTAACTTCTAAACACTTAATAAGGTAGTTGAATCATTATTAGCTCTAAATTTAAAGAACTGTCCATATCCAAAGAACAATGTTGGATGAAAGGGGTTCTATAGGATAGTCTCCCAGTAACTAAGTTCTAAAGACAGCAGAGGAAGAATGCTTTTGAAAAGAATTTTGAGTTTCTGAAGTACAGTTTCAGGCCTCTTCCCTTTAGGCAACTAAGCAAAGTAAAAGGTGTGTCTTTGTTGGTGGCTTCTTTTTTATCCTCTCAGATAAAATGTAGTCTTGTGTAAATCATACTTAATTCTTTACTTGAGGCAAAAATAAAAATCTCTTGGAATTTTTTACTCTTCTGAGTAGAAGAGAACCACTCAGTATAATTTGTTCTAGAGTTAGGGTTAATTGGGGGTTTATTTACTTTTATGCCCCTGAACTCTTAGTTTAAACCTAATTAAAAGAGTGTCTCTACCTACAAGGTTACTTGCTATCAAGGTGTCCTTTAGTACTTAGAGGTTCTAAGTAAAAACAGTAAAATTAATATGAACAGATGCTGTACTTACGTACCTACATTTACTTATAGGATAAATTTTTACCTACCTGTGATTGGTTTGCAGGGGGTATAGTAGATGGGGGAGTACATTAGAAGCACATACCATCCATATAGTCTGCCTTCAAAAATGCTAAGCAATTTTCTTGAACCCATTCCTTCCCAGTCTCTACTACCTAATCATCCTTTAAAGCAGTGGTTCTCACCTAAGGAATGGGGGAAATTTGGCCTCTGCTGGCTTCCCCATACTCCAATAAGTGGTTACTGGAGACATTTTTTATTGTCCTGACTGGGGAATAGTGGCTGCTAATGGCATCAAATGGCTAAAAGTTGCTAAACATCCTACAGTGCACAGGACAGCCCCCAGCAAAATTATCTGGCCCAAAAACTCAGTAGTATGGTTAACATTCAAATGATTACATTTATTGCCTTTTCAGTCCTTCCTCCAAGCTACCTATAGATTTCTTGATTCATTATTGTAAGCCTTATAATAATTGCTAAACTAACATTTAAATATACAAATGTTTTTGCTACTTTTATCAGAACTATTTTGGCATTCCCCTCCTCCATTGTCTTGACCATACTTCTCTAGAAGTATTTGATTTCTATAAGGATATTTCTTATCTCATACCCCGCTCATGGTGCATCACATTTCCTTATTTGTTCCATAAGCACAGGTATTTATTAAATAGTCCCTTTTGTCACTACTTTCTACTCAGATATGACTCTAAAAGTCAGATGGTAGAGTTATACAGATTTAAAAGCAATCTGTACTGAAGGTACCCCCTCAAGAGTAAGATGTATATACTTTTATAAGGTTTTAGTAATGTTTTCTCATATTAAACTTGGACAATTTCACAGCTACATAGGCAGTACCCAGTGCTGAGAGAATGCAAAGTAATTAAGTCTCTATATCCCAAATTTAGAAGTAGGGATATGTGGAAATTTTGCCATTAGGAAGTAAATATGTTATGTTCTTTTTGTAGGTTGTAAAGAAGAAAGTTCCACTGTCTCTGTCAAAATGAAGTGTGATTTTAACTATAACCATGTTCATTCTGGAATTAAACCGGTAAAGCCTGATGACAGTAGAAGACAAGGTTCCTACACTACTGCGAATTTGGAAGGTTCTTATAAAGACTTCATTAAAGACTATGAAAGGTTATCAGATATTGGGTCACCGATTGTGAGCCCCAGGATTGTAGAACTTGAAACTGAGAGCAAGCCCTTGCATAATAAGGAAAATCTACATGTACAGCAAACACTTAATAGTTCAAATGACATAGAAGAACTAGAGACCAGTGGACCTTATGAAGACAGTGGCTACTCTTCATTTTCCCAGCAAAGTGGCCTCAGTGAACATGAAGACAATAGCCTTCCCCTGGTGGAAAATTTCAGTGACAGTCCACAATCTTGCCTGCTACGGACACAAAGCCCAGACCAATATCCCAACAAAAACTTGCTGCCGGCTCTTCATTTTGAAAAAGTGGTTTGTTCAACATTAAAAAAAAACTGTAAACGAAATCCTAAAATAGATTGGGAGAAGCTCAAGGAATTTATATCCAGTGGAAATTTTAGACTACAGAATATAATTGGCAGGAAAATGGGCCTAGACTGTGTAGATATTCTCAGTGAACTCTTTCGAAGGGGACTCAGACATCTCTTAGCAAATATTTTGACACAGCTCAGTGATATGGACTTAATCAAGTAAGTATTGTTGCTTTGTGGTCATTAATATGATCCATGAACATTTTTGTTAGATGGCTCAGTACCACCAGCTCATGCAAAGACATAGTATGGTAGTCGTGCACTGTTTTTAATTGAAGTGATGACTCCTGTCTGGTTGCTGGTATTTTACTACTTACGTGTCACTAGGAGGAAAGAAAGATAATTTTTAAAGTATGCATTTAATCCAGTTATTTCAAATTTCATATTTATGCTATTAGAAAACTATTTCTGTGAGATTGGGATCTTTGTTCCTTTTGGTTCTGAAATTGTTCATATGTAAGCTCCATCTTTTAGTCTTAACTATAAAACAAGAGCCTAGGTCTGGTGTACACGTCCAATAGGCATTATGATTTTTGTCACACTTGAAAGTATGAAATAATTTCTGTTCTTTTTAGGCCATTTTCAAATTTGAGAGTGATGAAAATACAGAAACCCACAAATGGGTCTGATTATTACTATTTCTTAGAAACCTTATACTGACCACCCTTTCGCATTCCACCAAAGAAAACCTGTTAGGATGAGGTAACTGAGAATTAAGTTGATTATCCAGACTATTGGATTAGATTGCTTCCAGTTCAACTGGGTTCATTTTTGGCTTTTTGAAAAATTTTTTAGAGGTACTCTTTGTGTTACTTTACACTGGTCCATTAAATATGGGTGAAGCAAAACAGACATAAGTAAGGATTGATTTTTATTATTGGCTAGCTTCTTGAGGGATAATCAACCTCACAACATTTTTGTTAGCAAAATGAATTTTTAAAATTGATTTCTACTAATAGCAGTGTATCCTCAAGTTCTTTGAAATTTGTCTAATGTTAATAAATAACCAAGATGGTGCCATATATACAGTGGAGCTTCTTATTTGATATTTGTTGATATTGTGAGAAAATGAAGTACAAAGTATAGTGGTTCTTAAGCCTGGATCCACTTAGGATTACTTGATGGCGAGCTTTTAAATAAATACAGCGCCCTGGCCCCCATTTTAGATCAGTTAAACCCAAGTGACTAGGCATGGGCCATCCTTAAATCTTTCTCACTGTTGTGGCCTCTCCCGTTGCGGAGCACAGGCTCCGGACGCGCAGGCTCACGGGCCCAGCCGCTCCGCGGCATGTGGAATCTTCCTGGACCGGGGCACGAACCCGTGTCCCCTGTGTCGGCAGGTGGAGTTTCAACCACTGCGCCACCAGGGAAGCCCCATCCTTAAATCTTAAGTGCGTACCTCAGGCAATTCTAATGTATAGCCGGGTTTGAGAAGCACTGCTAATAGAAATTTCTTTTTTGTACTGTTAATGTTTCTGTAATATAGTCATCTTAGCTCTTTGTGGTGCTTTAATTGTTTCCTTTATAATCATTTATTTTTCCAGTGTGTCTAAAGTGAGCACAACTTGGAAGAAGATTCTAGAAGATGATAAGGGGGCATTGCAATTGTACAATAAAGCAATACAAAGAATTACCGTAAGTCTTGCAGTTGATTTAATTTTAAGATATAACAGCTAGTGCTCTTTACCTTTGAAATTGGAGGGGGAAATAGCAAGGATAACAGATGATCTGGAAATCCTTTACATTCATAACTCATTAAAATAATTCAAAGATAAAGGGGATGGGATCCCACCCCAGTCGTTTATTTCTTGGGTTCTCCATGAAAGGAAATGTCCGAAGATAAAGGGAAAACTACTCAGATCTCAGTGAGAGTTGACCATATAGCTAATCTTGGTTGCCATTTGTAGTTTAGCTGTTAACAAATAAACAGTAATTATCTACATATTGAAGATTCTTAATGCAGGAAAGGAATTCATTTACTTTACCAAATACTTAGTAACTTTGGAGATGTTTCTGAGAATAAAAATCAACACATGATTAAAATTTCAGGCCTAGGAGTTGGCCGACTTAGGTCCAGATTTTGGTGCTGCTGCTTACTAGCTGTATAGCTTTAGACAAGCATTGCTTAAATTCTCCAAGTTCAGTTTCTTTATGTATAAGCTGGTGTTAATGGAAACTTTTCTATTCCAAAAGATTGTTTTGGATCCATTCATAGCACTGAGGGGACACTTAAACAGTGACTGTTGCCATCTACTGGTGGATGGGGAGAATGACCTTTT
This sequence comes from Delphinapterus leucas, assembly GCF_059928025.1. Taxonomy (NCBI): domain Eukaryota; kingdom Metazoa; phylum Chordata; class Mammalia; order Artiodactyla; family Monodontidae; genus Delphinapterus; species Delphinapterus leucas. The sequence goes on along the minus strand of NC_143140.1, from coordinate 83,258,444 downwards.
GTTCTAGTGGTAGTGCTTTATAAATCATGTATTAAATGCTACATACTAAGAGTGTAAAGCGTTTTCTCACAATTTCTGATTTGCAGTTTCACTCAACAGCTTAGTTGTTAGGCCTTAAATGTGTGAATATTTGTGGGTGGCTGTGTTTAAGCACATGCAGGTAATTTGGATGCAGGAATAAATCCTTTATATTCTCATTTGCCCCTTTTACATGTACAACATGTACAAACATAATAAAAATTCCTGATTGTTGAGAATATAGGAGAATATTTTTTTAATCCTATTAAAACTTTTTTTTTTAATTAGGAAAAGAACATTAAGTTTTCACCACACGCTTCAACCAGAGAATATGTTTTATTCAGAACCCCATTAGTATCTGTGCAAAAGTCAGCCACCCAGACTCTCCCCAAAAAAGAAGCTCGAACCAAGTTACCTGATCCAGGTGATCAGAAAGGTTCTACTTACAGTCGACACAGTGAATTCTCTGAGGTAATTTCTTGTTTATTAATAAATTAGAAACATATGGGACATTTATTGTTAAAAGGATTTAGAGTAAGAAAACCATTTATAACTCAACTAATCAAATTAGGGAAGTACACAGAGATGTCTTTCTATGCCGAAAATAATAGATATCATTTGGCATTGTTTATGACAGTTCAGTGTTGTTGAGATTTAATTTGGAAACACAAAGAGAATAAGGAAAAACCTTGATTTTGAAGTTTTTTTTATAAAACTGTTAAATACTACGTTTCACAATTACTGCCTTTAATAACTGATGAAGAGAGCTAAGCAAGAAGTCAATTTTATCAGGCACCACATAGATATGGAAACATGGTAACCTTCATAGCAATATAAAGATAAATGCCATATAATATGATAGGTGTTTTTAAAAAAGTAGAACTAGAGGTGAAAGAGCAACCAACTCCTGAATGACTCCAGGAAGATTTCACAGAAAAGGTGACGTTTAAGTTCTGCATTGATGTGCGAGTAGCATTTATGAATAAGAGCATGTTTGTAGCATTAGGAAATAGCCACTGGATCAGTTGACAGTGGTTTCTCACCTGTTGAACAGAAAGCTCCTTAAAGGTGGGAGTTGTGACATTAGTGCTTTATACATGTATTGGGGAAGGCACAGAGGTGCACTTGTTTTGAGTAACTAAATTACATTCAGTCCTTACTAAAATTTGTTTATGGATTTTCTTCTTTCTAGGCTGCCAGAACTTTGAAAAAGAACGAAAGCCTCAAAGCCTGTATTCGCTGTAATTCACCTGCAAAATACGATTGTTATTTACAACGGGCAACCTGTAAACGAGAAGGCTGTGGATTTGATTATTGCACAAGGTGCCTGTGTAATTATCATACCACTGAAGACTGTTCAAATGGCAAGCCCCTAAAAGCCAGTTATAAAATGGGTCCTTTGCCTGGTACTAAGAAAAGCAAGAAGAATTTACGACGACTGTGATCTCTTAATAAATCAGTTGTAAGTGATCTTGAAGGTTAGTTAGAAAATGTTAGGTTTTAACTTAAAAAAATAAATGTACTATGATGTTCAATTTTATGTTGAAATCAGTGTAGTACATGGTTTTTTTTTCCCTCAGTGAGAAGAGAGGATACACAAACTCTTAAAATATTTTACAATTTAATGTGAAAAAATTCAAAATTCTCAATCTAAATCAGAAAATTTAAATATTTTAAGAAAAACTTTTTCTGATGATTGTGATTCAGAGGTAAAATAAAATTGTCTCGATTTTATGGTAAAGGAGGACCATGTAATTTTACCTGGACAATCTTAAATGTAAATCTTCTTTACCATCCATTAGCATTTGAGACATTTTATTTGCTTTACCAAATTAATAATACCTATTGAAATATCAGCTTCTGGTGTCTGTTAATTTAAATGTTTTGTCACCTTTCTTGAACCTCTTTTTCAGTGTGTGTATTTCCCAAAAAAGTATCTTTTGTGAAATCTTGCTTTTCGTTATTCGTAAGGTTTGTATGTTTTAATATTTTGTACATATGTAAATATTTCTGTATTTTTTATGTGCCAGAGTAAGAGAATAAATGTCTCTTTTGTATATACATGTAAATAAATTTTTCTCCTGTTATGAATAAAATTGTTACAAGCTTAATAAATAATGTGAGTCTTTTATCTAAACATTTTAAACCTAGAAACAGCTGAAGTAAGAAGCTGTAGGACACTGCCTGGTATGTGTGAAGGCATTGAGTGGGTCTTTGTCTCCTTATCTGAGGACCTTGTGAGATTACCAGGCTCTGTTCCAGGCTCTATTCCAGTTTTCTCCCCACCCAGTATCCTAGTAGTTGTGTATTTGGGTCTTGAAATAAGCATCTCAGGATGGTTCAATACAGGAGGACCATAAAACACTCTTTGAGGAATACTGGTGTATTAATTCATTCATCACTAAGCCAGTTAAACTGTATGGCTTAAACAGCCACAAAAGAAATATATAAAACTATACTAGAAAGATTAAAAATAGTATGTAGAATAAAATGTCTTTGACTGCAATCAGAGCTTTTGTGCTAATAAGAGCCCAGGATAAGGACTTTTTTTTTTTATTCCTTAATTCTAAAGTTGAATATATTTTGGTTTCAATTACGGATATGGAGGAATTAAAGAGTTAATTCAGATCTACCAAAGGCATAGACTTAAAGGTGGGCCACACAGGTGCTCTCAGTCAGTAGGTCCTCACAGAAGCTTAAGGGCTTTGCCCTTGATCTCAGCAGAAACCTAAGAGGATTTATCTCAAGTGGGTTTGTGGGTGTGTCTTTTGTCTAATGGAGTAGGACCTCCAATAAAATTAACACAGGTTTGCTTAAGCTTTGTTGATGTAAAATTGACAGACAAAAAATATTGAAGTGTATAATTTGATGTTTTGACATATGCGTGCATGAAGCCATCATTATCGCTGGAACGAAGGTAATGAATATTACCATCATCCACCGGGTTTTTCCTGCTTATTTGTAATCCCTCCTGTTAGTCCCCAGGCAATCACTGATCTGTCACTGTAGATTAGTTTGCCTTTCCTAGAATTTTGTATAAATGAAATAATTATGTGTTACTTGTCTGACTGCTTTCAAAGAACATTACTTTGAGATTCATCCATTTTGTGTGTACCAGTAGTTCATCCCTGTTTCTTAAGCAATATACTATTGGATATACCAGTTTGTTCATATGTATGTTCACCCTGGTAGTTGGACATTTGGATTTTTTGCCCAGTTTTTTGCTATTAGAAATGAAGGTGCTGTAATCATTTGTATATGAGTCTTTGCAAGTGGTGTTCTTTCATTTCTCTTGGTAAATATCTAGTAGTGGAATTTTTGGATTATATGGTCAGTGTATGTTTAACTTTTTAAGAAGATACCAAAATGTTTCCAAAGTGGCCTTACCATTTTACATTCTCACCAGCAGTGTATGAGCATCCCATTTATTTCATGTGGTCATCAGCACTTGGTATAGCCTGTCTTTAATTTTAGCCATTTTAATGTGTATGTAACAGTATGTCATGGTTTTAATTTACATCGCCCTAATGACTAATGATGTTTGGCATTGTTATTTGCCATCATTTTCTTTGGGCAAGTGTCTATCAAATGATTTGTGTGTGTGTGTGTGTTATTATTGATATGTGAGAGTATATACTCTGAGTACAAGTGCTTTATCAGGGTGTGTCTTGTCTTTCATTTTCCTAGTGTCTTTGGAAGAATTTTTATTTTTGATCAAGTATAAATTATCAATTATTTGTCTTTAATACATCATGCTTTTGGCGTTACATCTCAGAAATTTGCCTAACCTAAAAGCATATATATCTTTCTCCTATGTTTTCTTCTAGAAGCTTTATAGTTTTAAATTTAACATTTAGGTCTATGATCCACTTGCAGTTTACATTTGGAACATAGTGGGAGGTATCGACTGAAATGAGTGTCTGCTTGTTCCAGCATCATTTGTTGACATATCCTTTCTTTACTGAAACGACTTTTCATCTTGGTCAAAAATCAGTTTTACATAAACATGGGGGACTATTTCAGGACTCTATTCTGTTTAATTGACCTATTTGTCTCTCGAACTCCAAAACCACACTGCCTTGGTAACTAGCTTTATGTCTTAAAATGAAGTAGTGACAGTCCTTTTTTCTTTTATTTCACAAAAAATATTTTCTAAGTCATTTATTGTAGGTCCTTTGCATTTCATTTCTACATAAATTTTATAATTAACTTGACAATTTCTACAAAAATACATAATGGGATTTTGATTGAGATTGCAATGAACCTATTTATTGGATTAGGTTAGGAGGAGAGAATTGTCATCTCAACAACATTGAGTTTTCCAACCTGTGTACGCAGTAGTTATTCCATTTATTTACATTTTTTAAAATTTCTGTTAGCGATGTTTTGTCTTTTAAGCGTCATGTTTTGCACATCTTATGTCAGATCTATTCCTAAATGTTTTATATTTTAATGCTATTGTAAATGGTGTCTTTAATTTCAATTTTTGATTATTGTTAATATATTGAAATGTAATTGATTGAACTTGTAGCTTACAACCTTGCTAAACTCAAATTAGTTATCGGATTTTCTATGTAGATGATCTGTGTCTTCTGAAAGTAAAGACAGTTTTATTTCTTCCATTACAGTCTATATGCCTTTTATTTCTTTTTCTTGCCATATTATACTGTCTTAAACCTCCAGCAAAGTGTTGAATGGAATAGCCTTTAAAATATCCCCCAATAATGCCAACCTCTTGGTATTTACAACTGTGTGTAATCTCCTTCTACACTGCCTCAGATTTGTTCTACATGACCAATAGAATACAGCAGAAGTGATGGCGTGTCACTTCCAAGACTAGGTTAGAAAAGACATGGTGATTTCTACCTCCCTTTCTCTCTCTCATCACCCACTGGGGCAAAGTCCATTGTGAGCAGCTTATAGAAAGGCCCACACTGTGGGGAACTGAGGTCTCTGTAAAGTGCCAAATGGCTTCCTCCCAATTGCCAAGTCTGTGAGTCTTCTTGAAAGCAGGTCCTCCAGCTACAGTCCAGCCTTCAGACTTCGGTCCCTGTCAACATCCTGAGTACAAACTGAGTCACCCAACTAAGCTGTTCCCAAATTCCTGCGCCCACCCCAGATCATAACTGTTTTTTGTTTTAAGCCCCAAAGTTTGAGGAAGATTCCTTATGCAACAATAGACAACTCATACAAAGTGGGCACACCTTTCTAGGAGCCTTGGACAAGAGAAAGATGAACAGAAGTCTTTCATCACAACCTTCAGTTAGCTATACTAATTAATATTAAGAAGGTCAAGTCTTCCCCAGGACTCTGAGATGTATAATTTCTCGGCCTGGAATCAACACTAATGTTAAGTACAGGAGGCTAAGCCATCTTGCATCCGTGTAGAATGTCTCCGAATAAAGAACACATACTCCCAGACCAAAATAGGTTTGGGACTAGTATGATCACCAAAATGGACTATTTTAAGTCTGCTACAGAAGGAGTATAATGAGTAACTTATAGATGTTACTATTTTCATGGTGACTGTGATACATACGGTATTTTTTTTTTAATGATTCATTTTTTTTACAGAAAATCATAGTACTGGCTTAAAGCTTCCTAAAACTTCTTTGTTTGTATTCTGGCATCCAGGGAGACCCTATATGTTTTATGGATTGAATCTAAATAAATTTTATGTCAAAAGATCCCTTAGGTGGTTCAAGTTGTGACAAGAACACATGACTACATTCAGAAGGGCACTTGAGCTGAACCTGGTCACACGTGGTCTCTACTGGGAGCTAGTCTCCAAAATGACTTCCTTTACGTGGCTTCTCTGGTTAAGCCAGTGAGCAGTCTGACTTCTCAGAGTCACTCCTGGCCCCCTAACACGGTGCTGGGACCAACTGGTACCATTTAGTGGCAAATGCTACTTCACTGAGGACTTTAATGAAGAAAGTTCAGGTTTGGCAGCTCCATAGTAGATCTGTTATCGCTTATGATGGTGGAGATTATATTCTAGGGTTTCTGCTAAAATGTCAATGTGTTCATATGCATTGGTCTTTTGTGAGCGTTCTCCTTGTCATATTTCACTGGAGTAAATACTGTATCCACATATTAGCACTAAAGCCTTGCTTGCCTTTACCAAGGTTCATGCTGGAGTGTTATCTGACTCCCAGAGTTTAGCCATTTCCATGTCCTCTATCTAGCTGGGAAGTTTGTTAAGCCCAGTTCATACAACTCGAGGGTCTGCCTGAAAGATTGCAGATGAGAGAGGACAATGGTCGTTCCTCCACTATTACTTAAAATTTAAGAAATTTAATTTCTTAAAATCATAATCTTATACTGATTGTTTGGCATTGTTCCCTTTTCCCCAAGTTGTTTCAACAATATAAACAGCACAATGCCACAAGATGGTGCTCTTATAACACCATACTTTTGAATTTGTTCATTCATCTGAAATTTAATATAGAAAAGGATGAAACAATATTACTGCTTTTCTATTCAATTTGTACTGTCAGATTATAACACAAAGCCCACAACATAGTGTTTAGCTAAGATAGGTAAATATAAACTATTTACATTTTGGTCTCGGGTATTAAGAACAGAAGCCTTGCTTATCTTCAACATTTTTATCCATGTTTATATTCAAAGTTGAGATCTGCACGGTCCAATGCAGTAGCAACATGAGGCTGCCAAACACTTGAAGTGTGGCTCATTCAAATCCAAACAGAGATGTGCTGTAAATGTAAAATACACCCCAGATATTGAAGACTTGGAATGAAGAGAAGCAAAATCTCATGTATAATTTTTATATTGACTACTCGTTGAAATAATGATACATTGGATATACTTGGTTAAATAAGATACTACAAAAATTAATTTTACCTGTTTCTTTTCATTATTTTTAGTGTGGCAACTAGAAAATGCTAAATTACATATGCAACTGGCATTAAGTTTCTATTGGACAACGTTGGTCTAAGATCACACAACAAACAATAACAGAAGAACCTTTTCTGGCCTCATAACCTAAACATGTCACACTCTAGTACCCTAGTACCAAGATCTACCATACTTTCTAAAAATAAGTTTATTCTAGGTATAGAGATAAGAGGGTATTTGCTAGAAAATGAAGGACTAGAGGTCATCTAAATAGAGTTGGATGCGGGGCTTCTCTGGTGGCGCAGTGGTTGGGAGTCTGCCTGCCGATGTGGGGGACGCGGGTTCGTGTCCCGGTCCGGCAGGATCCCACGTGCCGCGGAGCTGCTGGGCCCGTGAACCATGGCCGCTGGGCCTGCTCGTGCGGAGCCTGTGCTCCGCGGCGGGAGAGGCCACAGCAGTGAGAGACCCGCATACCGCAAAAGAAAAAAGAAAAAAGTAGACTTGGATGCTTTTTCTCCGAGCCCCCAACACTCATGGTTTTGCAGCAACTTGCTCCTTATCTGACCTCTGCCCACCCTCACTCCCAAACTAACACGTAACTGCTCTTACCAGCGCAGGTCAGGTCCTATCTTCCCATCACCCAGAAAATGCTTACTAAATAATTGTGGAAGAAATGAATGAAAGAACTGACTGTGTGGGTTCAGGCTGTGGCTGCAACTGAACTTGGGCTTTGCCTCCACGTTAGTGGCGGAAACTACTGTGACCCTTTACAAATTCTTCTCTACTCCCTTTCCTCAGGAATAAGGCTTTCCTTTCTTCCTGAGCTTTGAGGGCCATAGAGGACCTATAATTTGAGGTTTGTAAAATACTGTTTTGCTAATGCCTTTTTTGTTTTGGTTATGAGGGCTTATTTTTTGGTCCAATATCATTTTATATATTGGACATAGATGAGAATGTCCAGCTACACTTTATCATTTGGTTTCAAAAGGATTATAAAATAGACAGTTAGTGAAAAGAAGTGGTGGGTCATTAGGATGAAAGGGAAGGGGAAGGAAACCATCCCCTTTCTTTTTTTAAGCATGATGGTTAAACATCCACTGCATTTCATTAATGTAATTCTTTCTATGTTGGCAATATTCAAAAGATAACTCAGCCCATTAACAGAAGCAGGTACATAGTCATATATTAGATAAACCTGAATTTTTATTTGTCTAAATCATGCGTGGGATAATAGTGTCCCAAAATGGAAAAAGCAGACATTTTGTACCGTCAGACATTTCTGGTTTGGAATCCTAACTCTTTTACTTACTATTTAACATTGAGCAAGTTTTTAACCTCAATGAGCTTCAGTTTTCATGTTTATAAAGAGAAGGTAATAACACCTACTTGATATTATTAACATAACAATTAAGTGAGAAAATATAGTGTTAAATAATATTAACACTAATAATGTTAAAAAAATATATAGTGTTAAAATAAAGTGTTAATGCAATATCTGATACATAGTAAACAAATGTATGTGTTGTAATTTTTTATTATGGCCAAAATATGAATGCTTAGAAATATCTGGATGTTTATGATAGTCTAAATAAACAGGCCCTTTCCTAAATAATTCTATCATTTTGATAAGGTTAGAAAAATCTCATGTTAAATTTTCCATTACCTATGTTCTTAACTCTTGAGAATTTAAAAGGTTTTTTGTCCTCAGCAGATGAGCAAAGAAAGTAACCTTACTAGAAAATAATTTTGTTAAAGCATAAACTGAATGAAACTTCAAATGACTCACACTTAGAAGTTTACAATCATTCATTTATTTGTTTATTAAAAAAACACTTATTGTAATGGAGTACAGTGTAGTACTGTGGGTGATGTCAAATGTGTAGCCTTTCCCAGGCAGGGTTGCAGGAAAGAACTGAGCTTTAATGACCTAAGCCATCTATTATGTATAATAAATTAACATTTCTTTTAGGCATCTAGAATGGTACCAGTTAAGAGCCTTCCTTGAAGAAATTAATATCACTCAAATAATTAATTAATATCACTCAAATAATCACTCAAATAGTTTTCTGTATTCTATGGCTCAGATAAGAAATCCAGTTGAAAAAGTCTAGGGGGTAAAAAGAAAGATAAAAAGAAATACTAAATTAACCATAATAGAAAGCAAAATGAAATAAATATGAACTAAACAAAACATGATAATAGAATGGAAGGAAAAATGACTTCTAACTAGAGGCTCAGAACAAAGGAAGTACTGAAAATAATCTTGATGGTGATAAGAAGGACCTCTTTTCTTGTTCCCTCCTCTTTCCCTTTTTCAAATGTGCAAAATTTCTACTGTGTCCTGTGATTGATTCAGAGATGGATTGGTCAAGGAGCTTATATGGTTTCTGGAAAAGTAGTAAGTGCTGAGAGAGAGGTACACAAGCAAATGACTGTGTGAATTCAGCATGGAAACACTGATGTCCTCAGAAGTTCCTTTACTACTGTGAAGAAAAGTAATGCTCATCACCTATTTTCTTTACGTGACAGAAAAAACATTTCTATTTCATGCCAAGAGCTAGGAAGAGTCCGTAGAAAATTATTTTTTAAAGCCTTCAGAATAGGGTGGCAGAAAAGGAAACTCTGAAGTGATATTAGAGATTGTGACAACCCAAAACAACATGTATATTGTTGACTGAACTTCAGAACACAGTTACGTAGTTATTTTTAAGGACTAGTACTATTTTTTTATGTAAAATTTTTTTTTTAATTTTAAGTAAAATTTCTAAAAAATTCCTTTAAGGATGAGTTTTCTCATTCCAGAGGATGCACTGGAAGCACTAAAAGGAGTGGAAGATGGATTGTAGGAAGGTAAAAGAGTAGATACAGTAATACCAGTACATCAGCCAACTGAAGGATCAATTTTCTAGTCCCAGGGCAAAATAGGTCGTGTTCTTTCTCTCTAGATAAATTATCATGCACGTAAAGTCCTAGATTCTCAGAAGATGGATGCACAGCAATCTCTAATGTCACTGCCATCTTCCTGAGAGACCCAGATAAGGAGCGGAGAGGGCAATCCTTAGCCAAAGAGCCTAGTTGAGAGTGACTGTTTCTCACCAGGAATAAGAGTCTTCCTGAGGGGCTCCTGGCCTCCATGGAACAAAGGTGCTTATCTTGCTGGGACTGAGAGGAAGAGTGAAGAGAAGCATAAGAGGGGGCAGTACTTCCCTCCCCTCCTCAGCTGCCTGAGCACAGGAAAAGTATCAGTGTTGGTGACTTCATACAAAATGCTGTGCAGTCTTCGAGGTCCACCAGCCAGCTTACATTTAAGCCCTATTGCCTTTAACCACTTGAGTATATAATCTGAGAAGCAATGTTTTATTTTACACCAACTTTTGCTTGGGAGCACAGAATCAGCCCTTAGGGCCTTAGGAAGACACGTCCTAGGAATTCACGAATCCTGAAAATTCTAGCACTACAGAGGGGAATACCACACTGCCTGCTCGCAATTCCTTCCTGAGAAGGCAGTGTACAGTAGCTACATGATCATGTTTTTTTGACGTTCTGACAAATACGTTTTTTAATTAAAATGATTTCTAGTGAAAACTGTAATTCTGATATTCATTCTTTGAGATTTTACAAGATTCCTTCACACAGTTGCCCCTGTAGAGACTCTGCCGTGTGTAGCCAGTGTGTGAGACAGCTACGTCGTGTTGACTATTTAGACTTGCTCAGTATTCTTATGTCTTCTTCCTGGTAGATTTTCCAGCCATTTTCATGAGCTTGCAGACTTTTCTAGAGTCCAGAATGTCAGTGAACTAGTTCCTATCTCTTCCTGTTGCACTTCACATTCCTTGTCTCTCCTTTGGTTTTCCACCAGAGGGCATACTAAACCTAGCTAACAAAACAGTTTGGTATGGGCAGTTTTAATACATGAAGCGAAAATTTGGGGACTTATTTAGAATGGTTCTAATTTTAGTACTCCAAGGTGTTGTGGTTAAGACCTTGTCTCTGAAGCCAAACTATATGAATTCAGATCCCAGCTTATGGTCTTGGTAAATTCTTTAATTTCCTTTCTAAGCATTGCTGTTCTTATCCTTGTAAAATGAAAATAACAACCTGCCTCATAGGGTTAAATGAGTGTGGATAGATACGTAAAGCACTTAGAACCATGCCTGGCTTATAGTAAGCATGAGTAAGTGACAACTGCTATGAAAGTTTGTGAAAATGGCAGTTCTATTGGGTTGGCCAAAAAGTTCATTCGGGTTTTTGCATAAGCGGTTACCAAAAACGCAAACGAACTTTTTGGCCAGCCCAATACTTACCTAGGAGTTAACTGGAAAACACCAAGGAGTTGAAAGCTACTAAGGAATGCTAATTACTACCATTTTTGACGGTCAGATCCTATTTATAAGCATTATTTGCACCCAGTGGACACATGAGGAAGAACTCTATGTTCATTTGTTCCTTCTCCCATCCCAAGAACTAGAACAGTGCCCAGTACATCAGAGGTGTTCAAGAAGTATGTTTTAAATGAATGTAAGATAATTTTTATTAACCCATGTTTACAGGTAAGAAAACAGAGGCTCAGAGAATTGAAGTAATTGCCTAGGATCACACAAGTAAGCAGAATATGTTGTATCTAAACCCAGACGTGTCTGATTTCAAAAACTATCTTCTTTCCATGGGGTTTTCCTACTTAGGAAAAAGTTGAAAGAGTTGAAGGGATGAAGAAAATGAACCTTTGGCTTATCCTCATAACTGAACTGTCAGGCTGCATTTTTACAGTTATTGGGTAGAATATAAGACATTCCCTTTAGTAAAACTTATGAGGATGGTGGCCCCCAGGATTTAAATGGTGCTTAGCAAAAAATTAACCTAAATGAGGGAATTACTTCATTACTCTCAAGCAAGTCTGGCCAGTATTCCCCATTCACATTTTTCCCTGGGACATTTTGCACCCTATTTCCCATAATGGAAATGTAATAAGCCAAATATAAAGAAAAAAGAACTTTGAAAGCCTGCTTGCCCTTAAATTTACTCTTTGGAGGGCACAAGGGCTGGTTCAGAGTTCATGTTCAATACGTGTTTGTTTAATGCCTATGTGTGAGAGTGAACAGAAACAAATACCTATGGCTAAGGATTCTGGAGCCTTGATAAGCCTCGTGTGTAGACTGCCCAGCTGCATCAGCAACGGAAAGCTTGTTAGAAATGCCAGTCTTTGCTCGGACCTACTGATCCAATTCCACAGTTTAACAAAATCCCCAGGTGATTTACATGCACATTAAGGACTGAGAATCGGTGTTCTAGTCAATATGGTTAATTGCGGAAAACAAATGATTGATTCCACTAACTAACTAATTAATAGCTTCTTATTGGGCATGTTTCAGAAAGCAAGGAAGTGGAAGAAAATTAATGCTGGGCACCATAAAACTCCAAAACATGTGTCTTGGAAGGAAGGGAAGGGGAACTCTGAATGTGCTAAAAAATGGAAACTGCAAACTTATGTATTTTTTCTTTTTAGGGACTTGTAACCATCATGCCGATATAGGATAGGTGTCTTCAAATTTACAAAATGATTTCTTGCATGGATTACTTGTATGAAAGGTTTGATTTCCCTTTATTTATGGGTTTATATAGCCTGAAGTCATTTTATTGTCAATGATACCTTTATGCTATATATATGAATCATCAAAATGTGTTTCCTAAATCCAAGGTGGAGGTGAATAGCCAAGCTAAAGTTTATGGAACTTTCTCTGTGACAGATGTCTCATGTTAGGTTATAAAACCTCTGTCTATGAAAAGGCAAGGAAATCTTCAACAATATAAGTTTCGGTTACATGGAGATACATTGTAAAAACATCTCTGCCTAGTATACCATATACAGACATATGTGCATATATATATATGTAAAAAATACATGTATACATCTATAGATATTATTTTAATGGTATATTATTTGTATGTATTTTTATATGTGCATAACTTCTATAGAATATGTAGTACCTTCTCACATCTTTTCGAAAGTTTATAGGCGCCAAAATGTAATTTGTTATAGTAAAAACACACCTTTGTAATCACTTTAGAAAATTGTAACCCAGAGTAATAACACTGGAATATCTCGGTAGATCCTTTTCTTTTTAGTATTCAATCATATCTGTATATAGTCCAATACTATTAAAAATTGTTAGTAAACTAGGAGTAACATAGTAATAAAGAAATGATTCACAAAGTTTCTTTCATTAAATTATCTTCACATATGTTTTTCTTTCTACAAAATTGAACTCTTTTTAAAATATGAACTTGATTACTATCCTTGGGTAAGTTACTTGTGCCTCTCAGACTTGAAATTAACTCATCTGTAATGTTGTTTAATTAGATTACCTCTGAAATTACCTCAAGTTCAGAACCAAAATGGCATTGTTTCTTTCCCTCTAAATGTGTAACTGTGTTAGTTACACATTAGTTACACTGTACATTTGAGGACCCTTTCCTTCTACCAAAAGGGAAGGAAACAAAATGGCATCATTGCCTGCTGCAGTGTGTTCACCTGAAAAATACTAAGTTTCCATTTTATATTTACTTCCAGAAAGCAGGGGCTTTATTCTGCTGAAAACAGTTTGTACTTGTTTGTGAAGACAGCTCTGCTCTTTTGCTCTTTCTCTCTCTCTTTTGAACACTATTGGAGACAATGAGCCTGTAGAAACTGAAAGGGAGTTTGGCAGTGTTTTAGTGATTATTGAAGGTATTTGGAAATGTAGTCAAACTGAAGAATTTCTTCCATAGTAAGAGTTTAGGTCATTAGCAATGTAAAAGTATTTATGAAGCATAATTTTGGTTATATTTTATTATACTGCTATCTTATTTTTAGTTGGAAATGGTTTCCGTGTATTATAGAAGTCATAGTCAAGGTCCTAATCTTATGATTCAACATCTGTAAGAAAAGGGAACATCAAATATAAGGAAAGGCATACACTGATGTTTTTTTGCCAGTTAAATGTAGCCTATGGGAATTTGATCTCTGAGGACTGATAAGCGAAACATTTTCAAGGGATTTCTAGTGACAGATATTTCACGGTGCCCAAATGGATAGAGGAGCAGAATGAATATTTTCACTAACAGCAAGACCACTTCAGACTCTGAGGGAACCCACTAGCTCCTATTCTTCACATAAGGCTTTCATCTCATAGCTTATTTCGTTCTCTACTTTTACACTGAAATTAGCAGATTCAGAGAAAAAATGTATTCCTTCTATTCAATTTCATGTCCATCCTAAAGCTGTTTAGAAAGTGATTTTTTAATATACCTCTCTCTACATAAAGCAGTGGTCCAAACGTGTAGAAATAGTTGAGAGGGTTATTAGATCTCTAGTTCTCAATTGTTGTACATTTCATAAAAATGTTGGAAATGAATCCAGTTAAACATTTTTTTTTAATGCCAGGAGATTTTAACAGATGTGCTTAATGGATTTAAGTATGCTTCCTAAGTCTTGTACAGAAACTCATTTTCATTATAGAACAAATAATCCCACCACTGTAGTCATAGAAACGAAAAAAAGAAAACCTTGATAAAAGAGTGACAATAAGTCCTTGCAAAAGACTGTTAAAATTGTCCAGATAATTCTGGTATTCTATTTTTCTATCACAAAGCATTTCTGTTTTAAGAATTCCTTTTCTGAAGGTGTTCAAATCTCATTCAATTGTCATGTTGTCACGATAAAAAACAAACAAAAAAAGCCCTTCAAGAGCTTCTTAACTGGACTCCCTTCTTTCACGCCCATCAAATTTCCACCCGATGTAGTAGTGATATTTATAAAAAGATGCTCCAGAGGAACAAAAGTCTTAGAGAAACAAAAGTCTAATCTTCAAGGAGGTTTCCGTTCATTGATGGCCTTAGGAGGGAAGCTGGAGTCAGGGCCAGGTTCATGGTGCTGACCGGAACAGGCACATTGAGCTCTGCACTCAGGAGTCCAGAAGAGCTTAAGGTTCTGCTGTCACCCTCTTGAAATCCTTGTAATTTTGCCTTTTTTAATAATTTATTTTTTGTAGTTGAAGTCTAATGGGGCAACTCTGCCCTGTTGTTTCTTTAAACAGATTAAAAATATTTTCTGCACCTTTTCTAGTTGAGAATAGTTTTTTTCTTTTTTTCTTGCCACGCCGCAAGGCTTGCAGGATCTTATTTCCCAGACCAGGGATTGAACCTGGGCCCCTGCAGTGAAAGTACAGAGTCCTAACCACTGGACCACCAGGCAATTCCTAGATGTGGATAACTATAGCAAGTAACATCATTGAGTGCCTTCTATGTGTTAGGCACTAAGTAAAGCATTTTATATGGTACAAAATTGTTTGACCCATTTAACCCCCTTCTCCCCTCAAAAACAGACAAAAAAGGACTGGAGCTTTTAAACTCTCGTTTTACAAATGATTTCTTGGGACTCACAGAGGCTACGTAACTTAAGCCCAGGTGTCTGACTCCTGAGACTGTCCCTAGGTTTGAATGTGCAATACCCTTTCACCAACTCCACCTATGTTGGGTAGCCAGAATCTTTGTATCTTACTCTCTCTTCTCTGCCTTCTATCTACAAAACTCTTCTATCTAGAAAGGCTTTGTTTGATAATGAAACTCACTATACTTTTAAGTCAAAGCGTCATGTCTTTGAAGAACTTATGTTTTTGGTTTTATCCCTAACTGAAGTAAAACAGTACCTCTTGAGGCATAAATTTTGGAATTGGTGCAAAGATATTTGGGGAATGGGAGATTTGCTTGATGCCTCTGAAATTATCCTCCACAGATGTCCATCTCCTTTATGACTAACACTGATCTTTACAGGGACTATTGGGTTTTTTCCCTCTTCACTGCTGGAGCTAGGACTGCCATCTCAGATGAAAAAAGAGAAATAAACAAAAAAAGAACTAAGGCTACATATGACATAGAAGTGAGTCATAGGAAGAAAATGATAATCTAGCTATTCTCAGGTGACAATTATATTTGGTATAATCTACCTTTCATCAAATACAGGGTGTGGACAGAGTTATAATTCTTATTGCTTTTTCAAAATACATTAGAAGTTTTTACGATAGCTTTTTAATAAGATTACAAGAGAAATAGACACATCAGACAAATAAAATTATATTTTAAATGTGATTTAGAATCATGGAACTGGCTTTTGTAGAGATAATTCTCTTTTGCATATTTACACATAAGCACTATGTGTCAATTTAGGAGAAGTAATGTCTATTTTTCTTTTTTTCTGTAGTTTTCATTTTATACCAAGTTCATCTTATATTTTTAAGTGCTTTACCAATCGTTTGTTAAATTCATTCAAAATGTGTTTAGTATAATCTTTTGTTGTGGACACTATTGATTTAATAGCTTTTACAGGACAAAACACTACTAGGTGGAAATAGCTAATGATGTTGAAATATTGAGCATTTTATTAAAAGTGACACATTTATTCAGGCAGACTGAATAATGCAAGCATGAATAAAATCTGTGTATATTATTTTGAGGTAATACAAATGTGAGTAATTCAGTTCTTAGTTATCATCAGAGTTGAAAGAGAAATGAAATTTTAAAATCCTAAGATATTCTTAATTAGACTGATTTTTCTCTTACAATGCAATAGCAAAATACGTTAATGTAATCATTTTATTTATTCTTTTTAATGTGTTCACTAAGATCACATAATTAATAACAAAAATCAGAATTGGAAAATAATAAATAGGTAGATAGACCAAATATTATCTGTAGGCATTATGCAAAACGAATCAGAACATCTAATAGTCTGTCAAAATATGTTCTTTCTTTCTGAGTTTGTGTATACATTTATTTTTAAACTGTACATTTCCAATTATTAGAAGCTACTATATATTTCTGTTTAAGAATGTTTCTATAATATTAAAATGAGTTTAAAAGATAAAGATCATAAAAGGCCTTCTTTTATTTATGAGCATTAGAGAGTACTGGTTAGATGGTTATCAGGATGATTATCAACTTGATGCAAATTAACCTTCACAAAATATTTGACTTTAAAATACAAAGTGCTGTGGAAAAAGTGGACAGAGTGGAGATTGGAAAAATGCACCCCCAGTGATATTGCAACTTAATCATTCATTCATTCAAGTGTTTGTTTTATACAGGGTGGCAGATTCTGTTTTGCACAGGGATTCATCTTTGAAGATGGCAGGTATGGTCCTTGATCTCACAGCACCTATAGCACCCAGGCTAGAGGGGAAAACACATAATTAAACATTAATAACCAAGTGTGATGGATTTTATAGAGCCCTCTATCCCCACTATACCTGACCATGAGTAGATATATCACAGAGACTGCTATAGACTGAACATTCAGGTCCCCCTAAATTAATATATGGAACCTAACCTAATTCCCAAGGTTGATATTTGGAGATAAGGTTTGAGGAGATAATTAGTTCATGAGGGTGGAGACCTCATGAGTGACAGTAGTGCCCTTATAAAAGGGGCAACAGAGAGCTCCCTCACCTCTCCCGCCAGGTGAGGACGCAACAAGAAGAGGACCATCTATGAACCAGAAAGTGGGTCTTCACCAGACACCGAATCTGCCAGTGCCTTGATCTTGGACTTCTCAACCTCCAGAACTGTGAGAAATCAACTTCCTTTGGTTAAAAGCCATCTAGTCTGTGGTATTTTGGGTATAGCAGTCTTAACATTCTAAGATAGAGACCTAACACAGTGTAGGGGAGAGTCAAGAAATGATTTCCGTTTGGTCGTGATTGAAAAGTGTAAATTAAACTTAAATAGCACAAATTCAATGTCAGTACTCATGGTTTAAATATTTTGAAATTCATTCGTTGATTAACTCAATCAACAAGTATTTTTTGGACAATTACAGTGTGCCAGGCACTGTGCTGTATTTAGAGGGAAAAGCATAATCTCCCTGGTGAGATCTGACACCTGGCATTTCATTTGTGATGGCCAAGTAAACTGCACCGTTTGTTTGCAGGTTAGTAAATGGCTTATAGAACTGATTTATATCAATCACTAAACGTTTCTAAACAGATAATAGAGCACATTAGCCTTGCAAATACTTACAAAAATTACTAAGCTCCAAAAATTGCTACTTTGGCCCTCTGTATTTTGCCTTGTCCTATCCAAATACTGCTTCCTTTCTGTCCTTACCATTGTTTGTCACTTTTTTTCATCACTTAGAACATAAACATTTAAAATTCACCTGTAACAAATCAGTGAATCAATAGATGTATTTATTTACCACCAATTCTATGTATAGTGCTGATGGACTTGAGACATGCTTGGGATTCCTCCCCTGCACACTCCAGGACAACAGCCATAGCTATGCTATGTGCTTTGGAGGAGTAAAAAAGTTTGACATGGTTTTCAGGAGCTTAGAGCCAAATTTGAGCGATATGAGTAATATGCATGACATAAAAAACAGTGTGCATGAATTTAAATGCTGAATTTTGAACTATTCTGAGATTCCAAGAAAAGGAAGACCAAAGGAGACATGATCTGGGTAGAGGGTGTTGGGTTGTCAGGAGGGAGAAGGCTGGAGGTTAGGGAAGGTTTCATGGGAAGAGATATAATTTGGCCTGCAATTTTAAGGAAGGACGCTGTGATGATGAGGAAAAGCAACATTGTCTAGGCAAGAGAGGGCAGAGTATGAATGAGAACAAGAGAGCAAGATGCAGTAAGGTGTGTTCATAGGAACGACAATTTTTGGACAAAGCACATCACTGGAGAATGTCTTGGGAGTTTACTGGAAAATTAGATTGAATAGAACAAGTCCAAATTATGAAAAAATCTGGAAACCAACCAAATGGTTTAGGTAGCCACAGAGAGTATGAGAGACAGATTGATGTTGATAGCTGTGTACAAGGAAGGTAAACCTGGCAGTGGTAGTCCAAATAAATAGAACCAGGGAGATTGGGTTTGGAGACCATTCTCTTTTCTCATTTGATTCTACTCAGAAGTCCTGTGCACACACACTCTCCATGCAAACAAGAGGAAAAAAGCAATGAAACCAGTAAGATGTCATTAAATACTATTTAGATATTAAGATACCTCAGTGACTGTCCTTTTTCTTGCATACTTGAATTTTTTTCTTCGTGGCAAAGGGACAGGTGCCTTATACATTTTATATTCATAAATCTTCAGATTCTGGTCACTGAAAAAGTGTTACACAGTAAAGACTTTGATAAAAGGATTAAAAGCAGGACAGATTTTCATTTTTGGCAAAATAGCAGGAAGAATGAGCTAGCATTCTCAAAAAACATTCTTTTCTAAATAGTCTACTTAAAATCAGAAGGAATATGGCTAATATCCGAGATCTTATTACTACATGATGATATTCTTTCTACATGCAGAACAAAGAACTTTCTAACCGTATGTGTTAAGTGGGACCTGATCTTTTTTGGATTCTTAAAGAGACTGTGCTTCAAAGGTGATGTAGAATCTGGCACATCACGAGCAACTCTACAATGTGAAATGCCACTGATTGGATTTGTGCAGCCCAGATATCAGAGGCCACTCAACAAATTGTAATATTATTGAAATGCATGACAAAGAAGGAAGGACAAAAAGGGATTAATTGCCAATTAGGATCTGAAGAAAACATTTGTTTATGATTACTCACATTTTTAAAGGTTATTTAGCTACATTTTAAAAGTCTGGAACCATTAAGCCATCTTTACTTCTTTTCAAAAATGATGAAAATAGGAAATTATTACTGCAAAGAATGTAACTTTAATTTTTCTACATGCATGGGTACTGTAGTAATGAGATTTTAATTTTCATTAGGGAAAGATAAAGGAAACAAATTGCTGTTAGCCATCAATCCACCCCTTTTGTGAATTAAATGATGATTCATATGCATTCAAGACTGACCAGAACATTATTCATATAGTGGCTACTTTTCCAAGCTTCAAAAATTCACAGCAATGTAGAAAACTTGAATAGGTTTCAGGGGAGAACCAGACGTCCACATTGGTAGAATATTAATGCATAAGACCCAAGAGAAAAGCCTAAAGGAACTAAAGTCACTTGTCTGGGAAAAAAAATTCAAATATGTGATATCTTTTCTAAGAAGAACAGAACAAGGAAAAAACAGTACTAGCTAAAAGGTAAGTATTTTCGAATAGCTGTAAAGGGAAGACACTCTTTACAGTTAGTTCAACTAGACAGTTAAAATGTGATCCTTCTTTGGAGATATTTTAAAGCAGAATGGAATCATATTCATTCATTCATTCAACAAGTATTTATTAAATAGCAACCAATGTACAAAATAGACAAGATTCCTGGTCTCTTAGACCTTATGTTATACTAGAGGAAATAGACAGAAAATAAATAAACTAATACAATAAAAATTTCAAATACGAAGAAGCGCTATGAAGACTACAAAATAAGGCAATAGGAAAGAGAGTGGCCAAGTTGGGAATTTATCATTTTAACTGGGAGTTAGGGAAGTCTTTTTGGAGGTGGCAAAGTTGATGCTGAAACTTGAGTGATGAGAAGGAAACAGCCATACAAAATCTAGGAGAAAAGCTTGAGAGACAGGGTAAATAGCAAGTACAGAGGCACTCAGTTGGGCCTGAACTCGGGATACTCCTGGTAGACAAGAAGGCCCAAGTGCCCAGAGAACAGGACAGGGAGAGGACAGGAAGACAAGGGGCTGAGGCTGAGTCCCTGCAAGCTTTGTGGCTACAGTTAGGAGTTTGGATTTTACTCAAGTCCACTGGGAAGCTACTGGGTGGTAGTAAATAAGTCAGAGAATTAGAATCATAGGGTTTTCAGTTTGCTTCATCCCTATGATTTGACAATAGTAACCAAAATGCTGTTTAAAAAAAAAAAAAGTGCTGTCTTCCATAGAAAAGGACTTATTTTAAATTTGGGAATAGAATCACTTAATTTTTAAACTAAATTAAAAAAATATATTTATTTATTTATTTGGCTGCACCGGGTCTTAGTTACGGCATGTGGGATCTAATTCCCTGACCAGTGATGGAACCTGGGCCCCCTGCATTGGGAGCGTGGAGTCTTGGCCACTGGACCACCAGGGAAGTCCCTTAAACTAAATTTAATAGCCTAAAAACAATGTGAGTCTTAATCTATTAAAGTATGTCTGAAAAGACCACAGGAATCTGGCTATCTTGTGAGCCTATTTAAACCTCTTCCCATCTAAATACCATTCCAAGATGGCATTCCCCATCTATTGTCCATTGCTTTAAAAGAAGAAAGAATATTATTTCAGCATCAAATTTAACTTTATGTATAGTAATAGCCATTAAATTAACTAGAATTACTGTACTTGTTCTATTTTCAGTGTAAATTTGTTTACTAGCTTAATATTACCGAATCCATATTTCCTATATAGGGAAACATAGATGGAAAATAATCATTTAATATTTGGTAAGGTAGAGAAAGAAGTAGGTTAGCAAATATTAGGATTTATTACATCACTTTCACTCTAACTAGAGCTTCACCTAAAATACCAGGAAAGGGTGACTGTCTTGAAGTCACAGAGGGACTCCAGACTAGAGCCCTGGAATTCTGAATTCCCACTATCTTTCTACAACTCTCTGGAGCAAGTCAAATATGGTGCCCAAATAAAGGCTTTCTACACAACCCAGCCCTTAACTTTGCCTTTTGCCATGGGCTAATTACTATCAAAATGAGTTTTTCTTTTCAAGGAACATTATAGGAAATAGATTTGAGCTTCTATTCCACCTTTGTCTACATTTACCTAGATGACACTTATTTCAACTTCCTTTTGGCGTTTAAAGAGATTCTGTTAAAGGACAGACTAAGGACATGTTCATATTCACTACATTCTTCTATGTTATCATACTGCTAAGAAGTACAGGAAAGTTGGGGCCTATTGATAGAACCTGATATGATAAATATTTCTTCCTCACTATTCCTTGAGCTTCTACCATATTCACCATTTTCCCCCAGTGCTTACGATAGTCATTTACACATACTATATGTTCAGCATATTTTGTTGAGAGACTGAATCTGTACTGACAATGCTTAATATCCTTTATGAAATTCTTATTTATAAAAATATCATAGAAAATTATCCTTTCCTAGAAGAATGACAGTCCAATATTTATTCTATTCCAACGTCAAGAGGCACTGACACTCTTTCTGATAGCTGACTTAAAATTACTATTTATGTTTTACTTTGCCTGTTGCCAAAAGGATTTGAGGAAGCTTACAATAATTCAATGAAGCAAATCAATAAAAATGTGTTAGGGCTTCCCTGGTGGCGCAGTGGTTGAGAGTCCGCCTGCCGATGCAGGGGACACGGGTTCGTGCCCCGGTCTGGGAGGATCCCACATGCTGCAGAGCGGCTGGGCCTGTGAGCCATGGCCGCTGAGCCTGCGCGTCCGGAGCCTGTGCTCTGCAACGGGAGAGGCCACAACAGTGAGAGGCTCGCGAACCCATAAAAAAAAAAAAAAAAAAAAAGTGTTGGTGTTATCTGTATGCCTGGCGCATATGCAATGTGATGATATCACTTGTGTGATGGGAATACTGAAATGGATGTGATGCGTTCTCTGTACCCAAGAAACTCACTGCCTAGTGGAGGCTAGCAGTTAACTATAATACATGTGGTCAGTGCTACAGTGGTGATCTGAGCAAAGTGCTCTAATGCAGTTAAGAAAAGACAGATGCAATAAGACCACAAAATCATTGCAATTCTGATATAAGAACAAGAGTCCTGCATTGGGGGGAAGGAGATATGACCAAACAAATAAAATAAAATAAAACCTGAACTAAGAAAAAAACAACTATCAATGAGCTCTCAGCTAATAAGGAGAATCATAAGACTTTCTTAGGAGAATTATCTTATTTTTGTGGCACTAAATTTATCATGGTTGTCTCCATACGAGTGCAAGGCAAAACAAAACTGACACTGCTTATGTGGTTATACAAATACAAATATATACAAATATACAGAATTTTAAAAATAGTGTATTTTTCTTACATCAGTACTTGACAATAGCTGATAATACAATTTTCTATTATACCTCCATGAAGACATTCCTGCAGGAAATAAGAAGAGGTAGCCGGACTGAGAGTTTGTTTCTTTTCTGATCTGCTATGAGAGTCTAACATAGACGTTATAGACAAGTACGAAGCATATTCCGTATCCCAGTTGGACAGACTAGTGCTAACCACTTCTGTCCCACACCAGGGGCCTCTGCTTCCAGGGTGGCACATATTACTTGTACTGTCTTCTTATAAATGCTCAGCAGTCATTTCTCCAAGCAGCACCACCAATTCCTCCTTCAGAGGCTGGCTCCTAAAACTCTCCACCAGCCTTAAAGGCAGGCCACTAAAAGCAGAAAGTAGATTCCTTGAGAGCAAGCTTTTGACAGCTTTAGACTGAAAATGGTGCCACGGTTGAAGAGATTTGGGTGCTAATCAAAGGAAAAGGATATGACCACATAACAAACTTTATTGGGCAGTGCTTGGAGAAGATTGCATGAGAGGGGAAAGTGCCTCACAGCAGGAGGCTGTCCAGAGGCTCACAAGGGGGGCCACCATCCAGAAGGGAGGAGGGCAAGGGAGCTCCTGGGGGAGGTGGGGGGGATCAGAGAAGGAACTTGGGCTTCTAGGTGATGTGGCTCAGTAGCACTGTGGGGAGTCCCTGGGTCAGAAAGGCCACAGCAACTTGGGGTTTTATAACCACAAGTTTCAATCTTACCAATGGCCAGCAGATGGCTGGTGAGGCTTTGCAGGATATACAAAGTAGGAAGGCTCTAAATGGCTGAAAAATCTACTTTTCTGTGCTGTTTTCAAAATAATTGGGTGCATAAAAGTTTGAGTTTGGTGCTCATGAGCTTCTGAACTAACAGGTCTCACTCTGCAGTTAGAAAGAAACCTAGGTGCCAATCCACAGAGGCTGTCTTTGGCTCATTTATATATATAACAATAAATTATTATTATTATTTATTACAAGGAACCAATTTCAGTAATCTTTCCATTGATTAATTAGTAGCAATAACTAAAATATCTACCATACTTTCATAAACTTCTATTGAAATGCCTTTCCTATTTCCTGTCTTCCTTAGGTATATGGTAATTCACCTAGGGATAATAATATAATATACTGGAGTATATATTATACTGAAGTATAATATACTGAAGTATAATATACTGAAGTATATATTGAGTTATACTATTAAGTCGTGTATTCTTTAGACTAAATAATTCAAGTTTCTTGCAGGTTAATTCCCATTTTCTTTCATTCTATTTTTTAACTCAGATAAGCTTGAATAAAACTACTGCATGATAGATCCTGATAAAGTCAGTGATTTCTTTTACATTCGTCTATGTGCTCAAATACCAGTCAACTACTTTTTTCCCCTCATACAGTGATGTTAATCAAATGAATATTTCATGATTTATAAAGGTTGCTAAAAAAAGCTTGGATTAGAAAAATAATCTCACATAAAGCATTGCTAGGTTCACATGCTCATTTATAACTGTAATTATTATTGTATAATTTAACTCCCCCCAAATTAAAGGAATTTTAAGCTATTTTTATAAGTCTAGTCTTTCGACTGTCTTTAATATTTATGTATTTTTCTTATCATATTTCTAAAATTTAAAAATGGAAAGTACTAAGATTAAATATATATATTTAATAAGATAGGAATAAGATTATATATAGTATATGTATATTATATATATATAAAATCAGTGTATATAACTACACAGCTTCAAATAGAGTATTGATAATCCCAAAATGAATATGTACAGCATAATCTTGAGCATGGTATTTCTTCTCATTTTGTTGGCCCCTTCTAAAAACTAAGGTGAAATAATGATTAAATGTATTGTCATGTGTCATAGGCACTTTAGAGACATTATCTTTTTTAATCTTGAAAAACAACTTTACGAAATAGGTTCCATTGTTAGTGCCAATTTCTATATGGACCTACTTAGGTTCAAAAAAGATTAAGCTACCTGCTTAACATCACCAAGCTTGAAAGTGGGAGGAATTCAAACCTTGGCAGTTTGGTTTCAAAACCCAGGGGCTTTCCATTACACCATACTGCTTATGGGAGAGGAATCCTGAGGGCACTGACAGAAAATTTTGGGAACTGTTAATGCACTGGATAATATTAAATATTAATTAAAATGGAATAACCTATCATTTATAAATTATAGACGGTCCAAATTGAGTTATATCTATCTATCTAAAGAAATAAGCATTTTAAAACTTGAATATTTCTTGCTTTCATTCAAAAACTTACAGCCTCTTATCACATCTTATTGATCTCTCTCTTTTTTTTAAAGTTATGCTATTTTTAGTTTTCAGTAAAGGTTTAACAGTTGTCCTTATGATCGGATAAGCAGGAAGGATAATCTAATGACAAATCTAAGGTTAAGAATTTGACATGGCATAGAGGAAGTGATATTCTGCAGAGCTATTTAATGACTAATCTATATCTCATGGTGCATGAGCTGGTTGAAATACTGCTTGATGCATCTCATGAATCACTTAAACTCAAGTAATTAAATTAAGTACTTGAAGAGTCAGAGACCCATCAGATCTATTTGTGACTATGGAGATGAACAGGAAGTGATCTCTGCCCTCTGATTTGACCTCCTGTCAGTATCCTTTACTTTTCCTCCAACCCCATAGAGCCATTGGATAAGAAATTGTGACTTGTAACTTAATTCTCCCTGGTCCAATTAAGCAGTGGTAATAACTAAATTTTCCATTGCCGTTTTAAGAGAATTTGCATTCATGTTTTTATATTTTATATTCAAATAATATTCAGTGTGTACATCATTTAATAACTAATTGATCAAAATAGCTTAAACAAATTTTACAAAACTTTGAGGAGTAATTTTCAATAAAAATTATGGAGCAAGCCTTTAGTGAGTGTTGAATGGTTTTATTATGAAAACAAACATCTATTAAGTAAACTTTTATGTGTAAACAAGTCTCGATTATTACTTTTCTTTTCAATGGTCTTAATTTGTATAGTCTTAGTAGCTTACTTTTAGTCTGTGACTTTTAATATAGACCACACTACTGTACTTTAAAACTTCAGTTTCTGTGTTCCAACCTTAAATATTTTTAATGCTATGATGAATGATTTATCTTTTCAAAGTCTTGAAAATTGTGATGAATTGATAATATCATGATACCAGTTTTTCATTTCATAAAAGCAAATTTTTCTTTTTTGACATTTGAAAGTATTCAAACTTAAAATATAATAGTAATTTAACAAGAAATGTATATCATAAGTTTTTTTTGAAAATCTTTTGAAGGCCTTGTGCAGTAAGTCACAGTTCCTCATTCAAGGCAGGTATCATCTAATGGGGAAGAAAAGATTAGAAACAATCTGAAACAAATTCACTGAAACACATGTCCAAAATTTTGTATACAAAAGCTTCAGGTATTCAAAATAAGTTAAAAAATCCAAGATACATTCTACTGTAAAATAAAAATCTGATATTGCTTTATTAAAATCAGCCAAAATACATTTTAAGGCAAAAAATTACTTGAGATAATGCAAGTCATATCATAATCTATCATAATGCTAGAAGATTCAATTTGCAAGGAAGACATAATTGTTTTAAATAAAAATGCATCTAATGGTACAAGTTTGTAATATGGCAAATTGAAATAGGCCAAACTTGTTCTGAAATCTTTTTTTTCCTTAACTTTGTTAAATTATTCATGACACTCAAGAAGATGGTAAGGAAGGCTTTATTTAATACAACAATGAAGGTATTGGAGTTGGGGAGAGAGATGGGGCTGATCTCCAAATACAAGGATAAGAAGGGATTGATGGCCAAGGAGCAGGGTGGCGGGGTCAGTGGATGGAAAATTACTGAGGAAACTAAGTCTGTTACAGGGATTCTTGCTAAACAGACTCTACTGGAATCTTGCTGAAGGCAGGCCAGGGTGAGAAAATATTGAGGATGGAGATGAGAAATTGGATCAGATATGGAAGGTGATGATACACCAAGGGTGGGGGTCTTCACTAAACTGACTCAACAGAATTCTTGCTAAAACCTGGCTAACTGCGCCAAGGACAGAGCTCAAGGTCAAGGACTAGTCAGGAAGAGAGTCGTTGTCAATCATTTCGTTTTCACTCTGACACTAGTATTCTTTGCTGTAATTGCAACATAAAATTCCTTCATTGTATTCTGCCAATTCGTACATATTGTGGTTAAAACATATCATTCCCTCAGCCTGAACTTTTTTTCCTACTTGGAAAAAGTTTACTCCTAGTTATCTTTTAAAAATCAGCTTAAATATCGCCTTCTCTTAACAGTCCTCTCTGACTCACAAGTCCAGTTTGGAGGCTCCTTCTCTACATATCCCCTCATACATTCAACCAATATTTATTCAGTGTCTACTATGGATTATGTCGGGAGCTGGGCACTGAATATATGGTGGAAAACAACATGAATGAAGATTGAAGCTTCATCCATTACACGCCACAGGTCTTCCTTTATTTTCTGCCCCCTTCCTGTAGTCTTCAGTTCTGTCAGAGAAAAGCTGTGTTTTATTCATCTTTGCATCTCTAGAACTAATTCAGAATATGCTGTATACAAACACTATGAGTTCAGGAAATATTTGTGGCAGGCAAAAATAAGGGAAGGAAGTAAGATGGGCAGGTGTCGGGGAGATAGAATTAAAAACAAATTCTGCTATATTAGTTTGCTAAGCCTGCTATAACAAAGACTGGGCAGCTTAAACAACAGAGATTTATTGCCGCACAGTTCTTGGAGGCTGAAGTTTGAGATCAAGGCTTCAGCAGGTTTGGTGCTTTCTGAGGCTTTTCTCCTTGGGTTGTGGATGGCTATCTTCTTCCCGTGTCTTTACGTGGTCTTGTCTCTGTGTGTGTCTGTGTCCAAATTTCCTCTTTTTATAAAGACACCAGTCAAATTGGATTACAGCCCATTCTAATGTTCTTATTTTGTATTAATTACCACTTTAAAGACCCTATATCCAAATACAGGCACATCCTGAAGTCCTGAGGGCTGGGACTTCAACATGTAAATTTTAGGGGGACATACTTCAGCCAATAACACTTGGTTGTCTCCATGAAGGTAGGAGAGAAAGAAAGCAGTTGTGTTATCGAATAAGCATTAAATCAGAATGTGATGCACATCACACACAATCCACTAAAGAGATTGCAAAGACCGGAAGAAATGTTATCCTTTTACACAGTCAGGCAGATACAACACATTCCATACATGATCTTAAGATAAACAATAACTAGCCCTCAGGTGAGAGGAGTTGACAGTACCATTTGGCACATAGCTCATCCTAAATTCACTTGATGAGGTGGACACCTGTGTTTGCTAATTGCTCTATCCAAAGAAAAAATACATTTCTCTGATCTTTATGACAGGACATAGTTTTGCAACTTGGAGCGAGGATCCCACGGGAAGTTGGGCTTTTTCTTCCTCACAGCAACTGAGATGGGAGCATTATCTTCCTTGATGATTATATTTTGAAGAGGTCCTAAAGGAAAACATCCCTGGGCTATAAAACTGGACAGAGGCTTATTTAGCCTTTGAAAAGGATTTACATACATCTCAAAAGGACAGAAAAAGATTTACAATGACAAGTTTTCTAAAGTAAATGCTGAAAAAATAGGGAGAAGGGGAAGTCTCTTCCCTTATTTTCAGCCTTTTATTTTTAATTTTTATTTGCCCTAACAAAGACCAATTGGGAAGGTGTGCCAGTCTCCCCTCTGAGATGTTACTCCTGGTGGAGGACATGGGTCTGTCCAAGGCTATGTTCAAATCCACCGTGTCCCTTTCAACTCCAGCCCTCCTGTCACTACTATTCAGAAAGCACCATAGAATCTTAAGTTGATGGAAAGTGTAGTTTATCCACTCTCACTTATTGAAATGTGAGTCATTTATAAGCATTCATAATTTAACCCTTAATAGTAACAATTTACATGCTTTGCCCTTTTATTCATTTTTAAAATATTTTTATTAGAGTTAATTTACAATGTTGCATTAGTTTTTGCTGTACAGCAAAGTGTATCAATTATACATATGCATACATCCACTCCTTTTTATATTCTTTTCCCATATACGTCATTACAGAGTATTGAGTAGAGTTCCCCATGCTATACAGTAGGTCCTTATTAGTTATCTATTTTATATATAGTAGTGTGTATTTGTCAATCCCAGTCTGCCAATTTATACCTCTGGCCCCCGCTTTCCCCCCTGGTAACCATAAGTTTGTTTTCTACGTCTGTGACTTTATTTCTGTTTTGTAAATAAGTTCACTTTGCCCTTTTAAATGACACTATGGCATCATATTTGAGAACCACTAGAAAAGAGGTAAAATAAAAGGAGGAAAAGAAGAAGTTGTGGTATTTACCATTAAAAATCACTTTAGATTGTACATTATTAACCTTTTCTTTCCTGTAAAGGCAAGAGGAGAGAAAATGAGGAATTATGTAGATAATCACACTGATAAGGTGCATCACAAGTACAACTGCCTCAGATAAGTGCTGAATTCCCCAAAGATCATGCTACTTCAGTCACAGTAGCAAAGAATGTCAAGAAGTTGTAAGAAACCCACTTTTTTCCTGGAATCAGATTACTTGTGCAAACAAGTATTTTTTTAAACGTTTTGAATTCTACATAGAAGAGTAGCAAAAAATACAGAAAGTGTGGTGGTCTGTTGTTGCTGGGATTATGGACAATTTAAAACATATTCCTTGTCTTCTAAATTTTTTACAATAACATATATAATAATTACGACAATAATTTTATTAACATTTAAACAATAAAAATTGCTAATTCCATGATTTTCTGGGTCATTTTTCCTAACTCTGTGTGCTAGGAAAAATAAATGTACATAGAATTGTTTATCTCCACTCCAGTGCCCGTTGTCTTTTGGCAACATGAAGCATCCAGTTCTAAAGAGCAGCTGCTGAAGGGAGAAAAATAGTCATTACCAGGGCTGTACTTGTTCTTCATAATTTCCGCCACAATCTTGAAGACAGCCTTATTTACCCCCAAGGTAGCATTTGGAGTCACACATCTGGATTTTGTCATTTCCCATGTAGCCTCACTGTAGTATCAGATCTCTGAGTTCTAATTACATATTTTAACTGTGATGCAAATAAAGAAGACTTAGGGGTTCTTTTTCAGCTCTTCATAAATGTTATTGTTGTGTAATGCAGATAGATGGAATGCCAGTAGAATGTAAGATTCAGCATAGCATTTTAAAAAATATCGTGGAAGAGTAGCGTGATGGACAGCCTAGATTTCATCTGCATGGGTATTTGGTCTGTGTTTTAATTATTCATTTCTGAAAACGGAGGCAATGGCCAGGCGGAACCACAAGGATGGTAGCAAAAGCCCAGGAGCCTATTAAACTGTGGGTCTGCGAAAGACCCCTTTTTTATGGCCTCCTTAAGGGATAGGTGAACAGCTATGAGTTCCGCCAATTAGGCTGAGCTGGGAGTACCCTGCTCAATAGAGACGTGCCTGAGGCCGGGTAAAATGCCGTGACCCTCCCGTGAGCTGCATCCCTTACAGTGGTGGCACTGCCACTGATGAAGGACGGCAACTCCCTGTCCATCTCAGACAGTTGGTCCCAAGGGACTTCCCAAGTAGCCAGAGGAGGAGGAAGTGGGGGCACTGCTACCAGTTCCACAAGGTTCTCAGGCAAGGGACTGAGCATGTTGGAAGCCACATCCTTCGGTAATCTGGAAAAGGCTTTGAGGTCAGTTTTCGCCCTCCCCTGAAGGTACCATTTCCATTTTATGAAAGAGGTATCAGTGACTGTGCTGAACTTCTGCCATGAGGCATGTCTAACCCAGGGCATTTTAGGAACTTGGGTACAGAACAGCACCAGGTGGGATCTGGTTAGGACCTTGGTTTCTAAAAGAGCCCAATAGGATGTAAAAAGCTGGCACTCCAGGAAAATATATTGAGCTGCTGCTGGGGGAAGGCGTGTAGTCCAAAACCCCATAGTTAAACTCAGGTAAACTCATGTTTGGTCCAGAGACCAGGCAGAGCAAGACATGGCCAAGAACTCAACTGGGAATGCAGAGCCCGGTGGGAAGTTTATCTCAGTTTCTGCTCCTTGATTTTCTCCCATTTCCTTGACCCTATGTGTTGTTACCAAGAAAGTTTGTGAAGGATGTCCCTGTAAGGCCGCTTCATAACTGGCCACATCTTCCCTAGATGTCCTGGTTGACGTCCCCAGGATGGAGGTTTGCCTCCACTAGCGCCATATGTACAGGGTCTTTGGGGAAGCCCCTAGGCCTCTGAAGCAAAATGCCTGAGCCTTAGCATGTGGGTATGACTAAGCACTAAGCAACACCCGGGAAGCCTCCTCAGGGGTTTTGCATTTATCAGCGAGTTGGTGAACCTCCTCAGGGGTTTTAGGAGCTACTGGCACAAGTTATTCAGGACATTTATATTTTTGCATAATTTTTTTTAGCAGCACTGTGCCAGAATAATGTTCATGTTCATTGACCCATTGGGTCAGGGAACAAAGACCAGTAGCATCCAGTTAAGGCAGCAGCACAGAGACCACAGGCCTTTGCTGCCTTCCCTGTTTCATGGTGCCATTAGTTTCCTGTTGCAAAGATATTTCACTCAACAGGGTTAAAGAATTAAATGTAAGACCTGAAACTGTAAAACTCCTAGAAGAAAACAAGGGGGAAGCTCCTTGGTATTGATGCCGGTGACCTTGTGTTTTTGGATATGACACCAAAAGCACAAGCAACAAGAGCAAAAAAACCCAAGTGGGCCAATATCAAACTAAAAGCCTGTGCAGAAAAAGAAACAGGCAATAAAATGAAAAGGAAGCCTATAGAATGAGAGAAAAGACTTGCAAGCCACGTATCTGGTAAGGGGTTAATATCCAAAATATATAAGGAACTTGTACGGCTCAATAGCAAACAAAACAAAACAACAACAAAAAACCAAAACCACAAATAATCTGATTAGAAAATGGGCAGAGGACCTGAATAGACATTTTTTCCAAAGAAGACATACAAATGGACAACAGGCATGTGAAATATGCTCAACATCATTAATCATCAGGTAAATAAAAACCAAAACCACAAAGAGATCACCTGATGCCTGTTAGAATCGTTATTATCAAAAAAGAGAAAAGATAAGTGTTGGCGAGGTTGTGGAGCAAAGAGAGCCCTTGTGCACTGTTGGTGGGAATATAAATTGGTGCAGCCGCTATGGAGCACATTATGGAGATTACTCAATAAATTGAAAATAGAACTACGTTACGATATAGCAATCTCACACTGGGCGTATTTCTGAAAAAAATAAAATCACCATCTTGAAGAAATTTGTGCACTCTCCCACTCATGGCAGCATTATTCACAATAGCCAAGACATGGAAACAACCTAAGTGTCCATTGATGGATGAGTAGACAAAGAAAATGTGGTATAGATGCAGTGGAATATTGTTCAGCCATAAAAAGAAAATTCTGCCATTTGTAACAACATGGATCAACCTTGAGAACATTATGCTAAGTGAAATAAGTCAGACAGAAAAATAAATACGGCATGATCTCACTTATGTGTGGAATCTACAAAAAGCTGAACTCATAGAAATAGATAGCAGAATGGTGGTTGCCAGGGGCCGTGGGCAGGATGTGTGTGTGCATGCGTGTGTATGTGTGTGTGTGTGTGTGTGTGTGTGTGTGTGTGTGTGAGCAATGGGGAAATGTTAATCAAAGGGTATAACCTTCCAGGTATAAGATGAATAAGTCCAGGGGATATAATGTACAGCATGGTGACTATAGTTAACAATACCATATTCTATACTTCAAAGTTGTTAAGAGGGTAGGTTTAAAAAAAGGTAATTATATGAGGTGATGGAGGTGTTAACTAACCTTACTGTGGTAATCATTTTGCAATATAGACAGGTATCAAATCATACCTCTGTATACCTTATACTTACACAATCTTATATGGCAGTTATATCTCAAGAAATTTGGGGGAAAGATCCAACTTCATATACTGAATTAAACTTGAATTTTTCACTTAATAAAAAATTCTGAAAACCTTCCTCTTTCAATAAATATAGGATTAATTACTACTCTTAAGGTACAGCGTACCCCACGTGGTTTGGTATGAGAAAATACATATGAAGTACCCAGCACAGTGCCAGGCATAAAAGTCCTGGTTGCAATATATATTAATATATTTAAAATGTAGGTATTCTTAGGTATAAATCACCACAGATACTATAAGGCAAGCGGTCTTAGAAGGAGCAGTGAGGTCCCTGCACAAATTTGAGTTACACTAATAAAGGCAACACTCAATGGATGAGCTCAGATGTAGGCAAATAGCACAAGAGAAAGATTGTCTTCCAGGGTAAAAGGAGGGAGAGATCACAAGCCTGCAGCCTAAGCAGTGGTATTGACCGGGCTAAAGATTCTGACAACAGAGAGGGGTGGCCAGTTTTGAAACAGGAATACTGGAGGGGGTATGACCCAGGCACAAACCAGGGGAAAGTGTGCCTGCAAACTGACGTGCATGTTTGGCTCTATCCCCCCAGTAGTAATGGGTGAATTCCTGTCCCAGCCAGTTGACAATAGGAATGACAGCCATCCAGTTCACACCCCTGGTTCTCTTCCCAGGCTTATCAAAAAAAAGTTACTGTAAAACTTATATTTAAAAAGTGCATTTGGAAATACATTGATAAACTTAAAAACACTCTATGAAAACACAATCTTAGGTTGGCAAGAGCTTACCATATTCTGAGAAAAATCTGCATAAAAGGGAAACACCTTCTGACCTTCCTTTTTTCACAAGGATTGAGTGATGAATCTGGTGCAGGCATGTCTATAGGCCCTCAGTACACAACAGCAAACAAGTTCAGTGAAAGCCTTAGTACGAAGGATAATAATCCCAACAGAAGCCATACATAATAATAAATCAAAATAAAATCTCTCTAGAGCTGAACTAATAGTTTAATAGCCACCTATAACTTAAAAACTCATTGAATTTTAATTTTAGTACAGATGGATTAAAAAGCAAATTATCAACAGAAAAGCAATCTATCATAGCTTCTAAATGATCTTTCAAGTGGAAACACAGAGTGTGGTAATAGATACTGAATGAATTCCATTATGGTTCTGGTGTGGATAATTCTGCATTTTATTTTCCTGAAGAAAAAATTAAACAACCTTAATTAAGGCTAATTAATTAATGAATAACAAATTTAAAATTTAATATTAAGCTATTTGAGGGTTATAATAAATGCAGATCTTATCTCCCATCTCACCAAATATTAGTTTAGCCAGAATAGAAAACTTCAGTATTTGATTCAAACTCATAAACAGATCTCAATGACTTTATTAGAGGTGTGTTTAACTAAATAATTTTACTGTCTTCAAAACCTATTTTGGGGGCTTCCCTGGTGGCACAGTGGTTAAGAATCCACCTGCCAATGCAGGGGACAGGGGTTCGAGCCCTGGTCCGTGAAGATCCCACATGCCACAGAGCAACTAAGCCCATGAGCCACAACTACTGAGCCTGAGCACCTACAGCCCATGCTCCGCACAAGAGAAGCC
The DNA here is from genome assembly GCF_059928025.1 of Delphinapterus leucas. NCBI lineage: Eukaryota > Metazoa > Chordata > Mammalia > Artiodactyla > Monodontidae > Delphinapterus > Delphinapterus leucas. Next base: position 83,224,029 of record NC_143140.1, on the reverse strand, counting down.
ACCACAATGAGAAGCCTGCACACCGCAGCAAAGAGTAGCCCCTGCTTGCTGCAACTAGAGAAAGCCCGTTCACAGCAACAAAGACCCAACACAGCCAAAAAATAAATAAATTAATAAATTAATTAAAAAACAAAAATGATTTTGGAAGACATTATGGGAGAATGTGGTGGGCAGGGGGGGAGCAGTAAAAAAACCAATAGGTTAATTTGTCCTTCCTAGAATTTTGACAGATAAGACATATGAAATGATAAAACAAGTGAAAAAAATCAAAGTTTAAATCAAGCAGAAAGAATATTTTCAGAAGAATAATAAGTTGTTGCAACATTAGTAAAAAGAAATTTAAATTGTCTTTGGAAATAATGAGTAACCTATACAGCAGTTCATCAAAATTTGGCAAAATTTGTTCAGAATTTAAATGCACTTCTTATATTAACTCAAGCATTATTCTTATTAATTGTATAAAGACTGCATGACCCACGTATAAACTCATATAAATATAAATGCTTTTAAGAGTATTTGTTTTTTGTTTTTTGCGGTACGCGGGCCTCTCACTGTTGTGGCCTCTCCCGTTGTGGAGCACAGGCTCCAGATGTGCAGGCTCAGTGGCCATGGCTCACGGGCCCAGCCGCTCCGTGGCATGCAGGATCTTCCCGGACCGGGGCATGAACCTGTGTCCCCTATATTAAAAGTCCGGCAGGCGGACTCTCAACCACTGCGCCACCAGGGAAGCCCTAAGAGTTTTAAAAATAAATATCATAAATATTTTAACCAGGAAGCAAAAGTCCTGCAATCTTTGCTGTCATCTCCCATACACCCACTTTCTCTATTATCCCTTAAAGTATACCATTTGAATGAGGATCTAATTAATAGAGTTCACCTTCCCCCAAAACTGTTTACATCCCTCTTTCAAGGTTGTGGCATTAAGGGGTAAGAGCTACTTCAATTATCACCTTGAGTCATCTATGATCAAATGCTTATAGAAGATAAGGTTTTGGTTGACCATGTACTTGTTGCCATAGAACTTTTTAGTGAACATAAGAAGTACGGTGTTTTGTTGGTGGTTTCTAAGAAGAACCAATTTGGAGAAAGAAAATTTGTGTTCAGGATCAAAGGCTTAGTAAAAGGCCAGGACTTCTATGTCTGCCCTAAAAGAAATTCCTGTTTCCTAAAGCTGCAGGATGGATAATTCTGAAAGACAAACACACGGTCTAATCCTGCACTTGGCTGAAGAATAATGCAAAATGAATCCCCACTCTCATTGGGTCTCTTAAGTTAAAATTAGGTCATTGACTGTAAAAGGTTGGAATCCCACAAATTTGGGGTGATAAAATGCAATCAGATTCTGATGAAACTGAGAAAATCAAATCCTAAATTCTGCCAAGAAGTTCTTTGCCAGTAGAAGCATCCCTTTCTCTCCTGCCTTACAAAGTTAGTGTCCCCTTGGCTGAAGAAACCATAATGGTCTCCATGAGGTAGTTGTCTTGCAGGGAATCCTGATTCCCCTCAAGACTCCCCTCCACCACAGCACAGAACTCAGTGTGAAGTTCACAAGTGAAAGTCTCATTCTTGTGCAAAACTCCAAATCTTTTTCTTCTACTTTTTATTCTCTTTTTATTCTACTCTTTTTATTCTACTTTTATATATGACCTGATAATCCAGACTCATCAGACATCTTAAGACATCCTATATGAAAGACAAGAACAGATAAACAATAATAAAACCACATCAGCTAGCCAAAACCAACATCAACAATAGAAACAAACCATAAACTAAGGCAGCTGGAAAAAAAAATGATGGAAGAGGGTGAAAAAAACAAAAAGACAGATAATATATCCATGAAATAAGAGCAGAATACTATACAAAGAGTAGTCAGAGAATGAGAAAGAGCCCATGGGAATTAAATATATAATATCAGAAGTGAAAACAGTAAACTATTTTAAAAGATAAAGTAAAATCCCACAAAATAGATAAAAAGACAGATATATAAACTAGGAGCAAAAGGATATGAAAACTAGATGATTAATCATAACTGTAAAACAAAACTAGGAAGAGAGAATAGAAAAAACAAAAGGAAGAAATTTTCAAACATAGTTCAAGAAAATTTCCTAGAGCTGAATGACCTAAGTTTCCATATTGAAAATGTCCACAGAGATGCACTGTAAAATAAATGAAAGAGAACCACATACATATATATCATTGTGGAATTTCAGAACATTTGGAACAAGAAGATTCTAATTACTTCCAAGAAGAAAAACACTTAAAAGTATCAAGAAGCAAAATGTAATTGAATTTCTCATTAGAAATACTTGAAGCAAGACAACAATGAATCAAGGTCCATGCACCCTTATCTGGAAGCTACTGAAAGATACATTCCACTAAATGAGAGGACATTTAAAGCAGAAGAAAAAGAGACATGAAATGCACAAGAGACATTCATGGAGTCCCCAGGATTATGGTCCAGAAGCTCTCAGGATGATGATTTGTGCAACAGACCCAGAGGGCAAGCAGTTGTCATGGGACTAAGTCAGGAAGCTTCAGGAAACTTGCCTTTCAAAGTTGAATCTAATAGAATATATCTAATATGTTTCAACTTAATGAGACAGGTTACACAATAGGGGACAAATGGAAGGTGAATTATTGCTAATTATAGGTACATAGTAAACCAAGGAAACAAATAATAAAAGACTCCTGGGAGAAAAATGTACAAGTCACCATAGTATACTACATGGCTTGGTACTAAGTATTTAACCAATTACAGTGTTGATGTACAATATTGGGAGAACAGAGAAAAGAGAAGCATGCCTATGGGGTAGGTAGTGGTGGAGAAAAAGAAGTAAGTTCTCAGCTTCCATAGTGACAAATCCATAGATTATACCTAAAACTGAAAACTCAGGGAGTGGCAGTCAGAGGAGGTTATACAGAGGTAAGCAATCAAAAGAATTAAAATTGTTGCCTGGAGAATGTGATGGAGGTGAGGTGTGTAAGGAAGTTATGGGGTTTTTATGTTTTAGGGTTTCTTTTTGGGGGGGTAAGTCATGAGGAACTGTTTGACTCCTTAAAATATGTGCTTGAATAACTTTATAGAACTGTTTGACTAAATATGTGCCTGTACAGCTTTAATTAAACCTTAAAAAATTCAAAATAAACAATTTATTATGAATGATTAAACCTTTATGATCATGCCTAAGTGAGGTTTTAGGAGATTAACCACAAACTAAGATAAATAGGTGGATAATTGTAGTTGAATACATTATAGTTCACATAATTGAATCCAAACACTATTCATCTTAAACTGAGTCATTTAAGGGTGAATCACTAATAATGCATAGATGACACTAGAAAAGGAGCAACTTGGTTTTTTAAGTTACTCACCTTTTTGGGGGTCAGATTATTCAGGGCATGGTTTTTCCAGATGTCGTCATTAGCTGTAGTCCGGTGAGGTGCTTCCCTGTACACTTTGACACTAACTCAGGACTAATTTTCTTGTGATCCTCCAAATCAGACTTGGATATCCCTAATCCCTTAATCTAGATATGTTGATCTCACTATATTTTTATACACTGTTCTTCCCTCCTAATCAGTGGTGTTTGTGACCAGTCCCTTTAGCCCTCCTTTCCTTGTCCCTATAAATGCTGGCCAGCTTGAAAGTCTAGCGCCAAAACATAATGAGCGTAATCAAGTGTTGGAGAGAAAAGCCATCTGAAAATGGTTATTCCCCCCCACCTAATGTATAGGTTCTTGTGAAAATGTTCCTTCTGTTATTTTTATGGCTGCCTAAGACAGAAATAGTTTCCTCATTGAACGAGCTATGGAGAATGAATACATCCAGGTCAGGGTCAAACTGGTCCTCCAAGACATCCTAGTTTATTTGATTAACTTCAGCCAAAAGATAAATTATATAGTTATGCGAGATCTGAAAGTCACTTTGCTAAAACTGGGTATGTGGTTACCTAGAAAACTTTAGACTTTGTCAGATAAGAGTAAGTCCTTTTTCTCCCTGTGGTCAATACTCCCTGGATCAAAATAACCATTATGTTATCCTCTGTACTTCTGTCTGCACTGGCTGCCTTCATTTAATCAGACGCTCGTTTGGAAACCCTATTTTTCCCCTCTTCAGCTTTGTTTCCTAGAGAGAACTTCTTTTTGGCCTAGATTATCTTGGCATATATTCTGTCCTTCCATTTGGTAACAGAAGAAAAAAAGAGAAATTGAATGGGATGTGACGACTTAAGGTTCCAAGGTAGTGACTTATAAATATGATGTTTATTAACACAGTTGAATTCGGATTTAAAGTCAGCATTTCTGAGATATGTTAAAATACTACATAGGAAAGTCTAACATTAAACAAGTTTATCTAATCGGTTTCTTAAGAAGCAACTTATTTAACAGTTTTAACCCTATAGGAAGTTTATGAAAATCCATTAAGCTAAAGTAATCATTCCTTCATTTAGCCCTTCCTTTTATTCACCATTATTTCTTACTGTATATATATATATATATATATATATATATATATATATATTTGCTGGTAGAAAAAGAACAGAGAGGGGAGTTTTTTCCTCTCAACTGTGACATCCTTACCTCCTTCACAAAGTAGGAAATCCTTACAAAGTTATGTTTATTGTCTCCAGAGGCCCTGTTTATAATAATTTCCATTGTATTACCTTACATCTAATTAGTCCAATCATCAAGGTAAAATCTCAAGCTTCTTTCTAAATAGATTTAATTTCTAGATCAATATGTCACAAACAGAACTTAATAAGGAAGTACTAAGAATAAAAAAAATTGTGTTATATGTTTGGATATTGTTTCACTCACTAATTTTGTCTTTGTTTCTGTTAGCTATAGGTTTAACAGTGATTTGGACGGTTTTGTTGGAGAAATGAGTCCTGAGGGACTATTTGAAGTAAAATTAGAAAATTGCTTTTCTGCTTTCCTAAGCCTGGTCAAAATGAAAGAATAAGAATAAAAGAAAAAGAGGTTGAAAATATTCAAATTTTATTTTACTATCCAGAATTAAATATTTGGAAAATATTTGGAATAATGAAATCATTTATTCCATCCACATATGAACAATTTGGACTGATGATGGTAATGCAGTGATTTGCTTGATTTATTGCCTTTGCATCAGCTTTTTAACAAAAAGACAATGAAAGCGCTTTTGTCATTGTACTTGATGCAAACAACTCATGCAAGAGTTACCAGCTGACAGTCTCATGAATACCAACTTCGGGATATACAACGTGTCATAAGCAAGGGTAAGCTCATGGAAAGGGACAATCATAAAATTCACATTTCATTGAGCGAAATAATCTTCTGAATTTTACTCCATGGTCCATGTTCTGTGAAGTCATTTACTTCCCCTAACAAAACTGAAACTTAGGGCAGTTTAGAATGTACCTGACAAATCAATTCCAGCACAATGTTCTATTAGCTCTGATGATACTAGTGGAGTGTACATTTCATTGGCATAAGGATTCTGGGAAGTCTAAGGGAAAAGCAACTCAGAAATCCAAAGCTTTTAAGAAGCTTCTCAATGGCATTTTCCTCAGGCACAAGACCTTTCCCCTACTTGAGCACTGATGGAAAATCTCTCATAAAATTCTCCATATTGTATTCAATAAAGGATCCATTAGAAGAATTTTCTAAATTTAAGATTTTGAAACTTCAACTTCATCATTAGTGGATGTCATGTAAAAAGTAAGCAATTGTATCTAATGCTAAGTCATAAATTTAATATACTTTGATTTATTTAAAAAATATATTGACCACCTACTATATCCAGGTACTATGCTAGTACCTGTAAAGTGATAGATCGATACAACTTTCACCCTCCAGGTTTTAGGGTTCCAGTGTTTGCTGCTGACATAGATCCTAAATATGCCATTCTATCAATACAGACTAAATGCAACAAGTTTGGTTTAGAGACAGAGGACAGAGCTCCCTGGAAGTGCTAAGGATGCTTTGAAATTTGCAAAGCTGTCACATAGGTGATATCTGAGATGACTCGTGGAGGATGAGATTTATACATAGAGAGAACTACATTTAATTTCTGAACTGACCTTTTAAGGCAGCCGTCCCAACATTTTTGGCACCAGGGACCGGCTTCGTGGAAGACAACTTTTCCATGGGAAGCGGGGTGGATAGTACAGGTGGTAATGCGAGCGATGGGGAGCCGTGGGGAGCGGCAGATGAAGCTTCACTCTCTCGCCTGCCACTCACCTCCTGCTGTGCAGCCCAGTTCTTAACAGGCCACAGACCGCTACCAGTCCATGGTCCAGGGGGTGGGGACCCCTGTCTTAAGGTATTCATCTTACATCCTTTATCGGTTGATACATCAATAATTTTGGAAAACTTTAGATTACTCCTCTACTATTTAGAAACAAATAATATTACACTGTTACTTTAGATGGGATAAAATGTACTCCAGTATTGGAGTCATTTTTTTTCAGAAAAACATCTTCATCTGTTTAAAGCCAACCTATTTTACCAACTTCATTATGATTCAAATTAAGTCAGTTATTTCTCATGAAAGGTCAGGGAATATCTTTCTTCGCATGCAAATGGACCGATGGCATCTAGAAAAGGTCATTCATTATTAGTAATGGAGGCTAAAATAGCAAGTATGGAAAAGCAATCTTGAAGTAGTCTTCTGTGTGAAGTGCAATATATCATATGAACCTTCATTTTGAGTGGCAAAACTACAATAGATTTTGGACACTAGGTTTTTTTATACAGGCAATCTTGAATAAGTCATCCTCTTGATCTTTGTAAGCTACATAGAGTTTCAAATAAAGCCATATACTTACCATAACTACTAAATCGTAGGAAAATTTTACTTGACTTGATAAAATAGCTGGATCTATACATAACCTCACTGCTCATGTATGCACCAAGATGGAATCCATCCTCTGAACATTGGACTGCACAGATGCCTTAGTCCAATTTTCCTACAGTGATGATTCATGCAGTTTCAGCATTCCAAAGGTCACTGAGGGTTGTGTTTGTGCAAATTTGGGAAGGCTGCTGGTTCAGAAGATAAATGGAGGCTAGGTTCTACCATCATCATATGTTATCAAAGGGTCTGCAAATATTTAATCATGAAGCCACCCATTCTCCCAAATAATTTCTTCAAGGGGCCAAAAGAAAACAGTAGTTGAGAAAATTAAATCAAAACCAATGTTGGAGAGGACTTCCCTGGTGGTCCAGTGGTAAAGAATCTGCCTTCCAATGCAGGGGACACGGGTTCAATCCGTGGTCGGGGAGCTAAGATCCCACATCCCACGGGGCAACTAAGCCCTTGTGCCACAACTACTGAGCTCGTGAGCCTCAACGAGAGAGCTCACGCACCGCAACTACAGAGTCCATGTGCCCTGGAACCCGTGCGCCACAACTAGAGTAGGAAAAAAACCCGCACACCACAACTAGAGAGAAGCCCATGCACCGCAACAAAGAGCCCATGCTGCAATGAAAGATCCCGCATGTCTCAGTGAAGATCCCACATGCCGCAACTAAGACCTGACGCAGCCAAAAAAATAAATTAAATAAATAATTATTTTTTTAAAAACGTAATGTTGGGGAAAAGAAAAAACAACAATGTTGGCAATTCCAAGAATATATGCAGGTGATATCAGTAAACAAAGACTGAAGATAAGTATACAATTCGTTAACAATTTTGGTGTTTGAATGTTTGTTTTCACTTTGAAGAAACAGGACCTAATAAAATATACAAGTTTTGAATATTTCAGAGGGTAAAGGAATAAGCCCATAGTATAAATAGGCTAGAAAGAAACATTCCTCTAGTTCACTGTTTCTATCAGTGAATAAAGATTAGTCCTGACAGCAGACATTATGCCGTTTCTAACTGGAAATGACCAAACTCAAATGAGAAATAGTAACGTTTGTGTGTAATAATTAATGCCTACTTCTATTATATAATTCAATCATGTAGAACTTTGCTGTAAAGTAATATACACAATACTTTCTCCAGCAATAAATAAAATAAAATGTCTTCAGACACTAAATAGATTGTGTCTCATAAGCGCAATGTTTGTTTCCCCTCCTAATTCTCTGTTCTCACTTTTTTTCTGATCATCTCTCTTACTGATTCCAAAAATGTATCATTTCTGTAATTTGGAGGCTGTGTTTTCACAAATGATTATATGAAATTTATTCTGAGGACTTGTTCTTGCTCTCCTTTTAAATTGGCTCCAGGAGATTTTTCGATGTAGCACACTGAGAGGTTAAGTACTAGGGTATCATCTTTCTTACACCCTACTCTTAGGTAGATAAGGACTAATTCTCCCACTATGTTAGCATATTCCACAAGCATCTCTGTTTGCCTTAATTTCTTCTATTACTTGCACTCTCTTTATGATCATTTAAATGTCTTTATCATCCCTAGGGATAAGATATATTCCCATCAACAATAGTGGTTCATCATGGCCCTGGTGCACAATCATGGGAACATGTCACTCTAGTAAGATATCTGATTCATGGTTCATGCATGCTTGCACATGCATGCCTATGGCGTGGTTTTGTAAAACTACGCAGATGGTTCTGAGGCATTTCCCCCTTCCTTCAGCCTCCCATAATCACTGATACAATGTCTCATTTTTCCTTTAAAGGTGAGAATTTTTTCTACTACTTATTAGGTCTTTGACATCTGAGCACGTTATTCTCCCATTTGCCACTACTTTACAATATTGTTTTGTAGGGTTTCTCTTGCTGTTTTTGGAAGTTCTTTCTCTTGTACTCAGTATTTCTACACAAATAAGAGGAATTAGAAGCATGTATCTCAAGGACTGTTCTTGATTTTAATACTGACAAATAAAACAAGACAAAACCGTAAAATAACCTTGTACTGACCACAATAGTACTAAACAGGGTTTTAAGTTTCCTTTTGTGATTCTAGAGGGCCATGGAAAAGGTTTTCTCCGCGGGAACCGGAGTTCCCATTGATGTGTTGTCATGATGCATAGCTAGCTACTCAGTAGCAATTTGGCCCCAGGAACAGCTCGACGACCCTTATCCTATGTTATAAAATTACCTTTTAAAGTCTGCATTTTCTCCCTTTTTTCCTGATTGCTTGCTCTTTTTAAAAAATTATTATTCAAAATGTACTTCAAGATTCTCATTAGTCTAATTTCCCATTTTACATAATCATGTACATATCCTTAGAAGTCTTTTCTAATTCTTTGCCTCACATAAGGCATTTTTAAATAAATTTTTATTTTCTTCGCTAAACTGTTACTCATCTAAGATTGAACATATATTGAATATCATTTATCTCAAACATTTAACACTATCTGGCACATCAATAAAATGACTGAATAAACTGTATTACAATTTTTCTTAGATAATTTGTTCACTTGACTTGTATTCCGACTTCTATATCAGAAAATTTTAACATATTTTAGTAACTTCCTCTTTTCTGTTCTTGGCAGTATTATGTGTGTGTGTGAGTGTGTGTGTGTGTGTGTGTGTGTCATATGCCATATACTTGGGTTCAGATTGCATTTCAAATTATCTTTGTCATCTTCATTAACCATGTCTCTTACTTGATGCTGTTCTTAAGAGCAGAGCTGCAGTGGACAAATACAATAAGGACATATGGTCAGGGTCAGCCTTGATGTACTTACATTTCTTTCCTCACCGGCACATTAAGTTTGAGGATGCTATTACCTTTCGCATCAATGTCTTTAGGTATCTTTGTAATGTTTCTGACACCCACTAACTGCATGGTCTTAAGAGAAAATGATGGCTTTAGCAAAGGTTTTCTTTTTAAAAAAAAACAAAACTAAATATAATAAGCGCTCTTTTTATTTCTCTTCTTTAGTGTATTCTGCCATTTCTCTGAGTTTATCAAACATAAATTTCCTGCCTGGTTTGACTCTATCTTGTGTCTCAAATCCTCTGTTGTTGTTCCTACAAGTTTAAGTCTTTCTATCTCCTTAATACAAATTTTCTAAAGATCTCTCCCGTACTTCAGCCTCATTTCATTAGTCATTCACCTGTCTCTCATGAGCCATAGAGAACTTGTATCAGAAGTTTGCTCATGGAAAACAAATCACAATCAAAGCTGAAGTTCTAAACCAGAATGAAAAAAACCAAAAAAAAAAAAGAAAAAAAGTGTGAAGTGATGAAATTTGCCAAATAGAGGTGTGGAATCAAGTCGCTCTGTGTCTAAATCTTGGATCTGCCACTCACTGTCTGTGTCAGCTTGGGTAAATTACTAAACCAATGAGCATAAGTGTCCTCGTCTTTCTTTAGGATCATAAAAACTATTCTTTCCATCATGAGATAACCTTGTAAAACTTCTTGCACTGTGCTTGACACTTACAAGTTGCTTCAATACAATTTTTTTTGTCAGCACAGTGCCTGACTCTAGCAAAATGAAAGTGAAAAGATACACTCTTGTTCTTAAGGAGTTCACAATGTTATTTGGTTCCCACCACACCCCTGACCCCCCTTCCCTTCAAATCAGGTGCCTTCCAGGGGAACACAAGAATGCCAGTGAGTTCTGTTATTCAAATCTCATGTTGGAAAAGGTCTTGATGTGAGTTACTGGATGAAGTTTTATGATTTGGAGAACATTGTATTAATAGAACTACAAGCACAGATGGCCCAGAGTTCTTTTTAGGGACAGATTTCTGAACCATATCCATGGCAGCTGGTTCATATGACATGGTCTTTACCAAAGGAAGAAGGAATCAGGTGGCCTGGCTCAATTTCAGCTGTGTTGTGCCCCATGGAATTGGACACTATTTAGCATAAATGTCCTGGTTTTTGAAACATTGTCTTGTGATTCTACTGCTCTTTTCTTATTAAGAGAGGTTTCATTTGCTATGAAGCTGAGCTTGGTTACTGCCTTTCTAGCTCGGACTTTGCTTCTGTGTGATTTATCAATGCCATTTGTGTTTCAGATAGAGATAAAATTAAAACTGAAATTAAAGGCAAATTTTGTTTTTAATATAGCATAATGTGACGTGGAGCTATGGAACAAGGAAATATTTTAATGCTGCCAACGCTGTTTGGTTTAAGTTAACATCATTCAACACTGCTCTTTGTCAATGGTCACTCCATGAAAAAAAATCTCAAACATGGAGAAGGCTCAGCAGTAACCGAATATGATCTCCATTTGTTGAGATGGAGCAAGAGAACAGGCCGAAGAAATGTTTACCATTTTAAGTATCTTTATGCCCGAGAACTATTTTAAATACTATTATGAAACAAAACAACAACAGCAAACTTTGATGACTTCCTGTGCTGGAAATCTACTGACCGCAGGTCATTGTGTCAGCCAGCCAGGTAGATTTCTTCTCAGCATCTACCACTGGGTCTCAGTGACAGGCTCAGTCATGACCTTTGATTGGCGAGGGCTGTTAAGGTGCTCGTGGTCAGAGAAGGACGAGGAGTCCTTGTTCAGTGCTCCACAAACCTGAATAATATCAGAATTACCTAGAAAAGCTTTTATAAAAATCTATATTTCTGGGCTCCACACTCAGATATTCTGATTTTGTAGATCTAATGTAGGGCTTAGGGATATATGTTATTATAAAAGTACTTAGGGAATTCTGATAATGAACCAGAACTAAAAACTTACTTAAGAAAATGGGCTTCTGGGTTTACTTCTAGTAACTAGGGTTCTGCCTTTCTTATCTTGTCCCCCATTTCTAGTAACTAAATCCTGGGTGTGTTGTCCAGTGCCCAAGTCCTTTTTTGATACACTACCTAGAGCACTTTAAAACTGTGGGCTTTACTTTCTTTCCAATTGGCTTTCTCCCTATATTTTCACCTAGAACAGAGTCCTTAGCTCTAAATCCCAGACAGAGGGACTTCTCTGGCAGTCCAGTGGTTAGGACTCTGGGCTTCCACTGAAGGAGGTGCGAGTTCGATCCCTGGTCTGGGAATTAGGATCCTGTATGACTAAAAAGAAAGAAAGAAAAGAAAGAAAAGAAAGAAAGAAAGAAAGAAAGAAAGAAAGAAAGAAAGAAAGAAAGAAAGAAAGAAAGAAAGAAAGAAAGAAAGAAAAGAAGGAAGGAAGGAAGGAAGGAAAGAAAGAAAGAAAGAAAGAAAGAAAGAAAGAAAGAAAGAAAGAAAGAAAGAAAGAAAGAAAGAAAGAAAGAAAGGGATAAAGGAATTAAATCCCAAATAGAAGGGACAGAATGCCTTCCTTGCGGCAGGCCTCTCTGGACCTCGTCTGCTCCCGGGTTTTCTGACCCTGTGCTGCGCTCTGTTTGTCCACCTGCCTTTCAGAACATCTGATTTTCTCATATCTGATGTCCCTAACTCCAGCTGCTTCTCTGCACTACCACCTGTTACCTACCTTCATGACCCTGGATCAAGACTGTCGAATTTATGATACATATGGATCATCTGTGTATCGTTTAAGTAGATTTTTGCACTCATTCACCCGAGTTAATAAATCAGAAGTGTTGGGAATTGGTCTTAGGCGTCTCGATTTTTAGAAGCACCCAGGTAATTCTGATGGATTTACTGCTGGACCATACTGTAAGTATGAGAAGCTATAGCTAACCTCATTTCCCTAAGTTTGGTCCCTATTTTGTGGGTACATCTTATTCAAGTTTTAATTCATTTAGTTCTAATCCGTCCTGCTAACAGTTCACATGCCAACCACCCAGCTGTGTGATGAAATTCTTCAGCATCGAATCAAATCCAAATTTCATCTCTTCCATTTCTGACCCTCTGCAATTGAGATTAATCTTGCCCTTTTCTGAACTTTCATTGCTCTCTGCCTGTTTCCTTCTTTTGCTAGTTACCATATCCAATCTTGTATTATAGATGTTTATTCATCTTAAGAAGCAGCTCTTTGAGGGCAGGCTCTGGATCTATGTTGTCTTTCTATTTCCAGTGTTTAGCATAGTGACACGTGGCCTGGCACATAGTGGGTGATCATAAGTACTTACTGAATGAGAGAAAGATGGCGCTCGACTTGAACCTGGAGGTTTGAAGAAGTTTTCCAGAGGTCTTTTCTCTTTTTAGAAGTAGTGATTTGAAGGTATTTCAAGACTTTATTTTAAAATGTCAGTAAAAAGGAAAATTTTTCTAAAAAGAGTAGTTGTTTGTAATAGTAAGGGAAGGAATATTGCGAGAAGAACTATAAAAATGACAATGCTAGGCCTTTCTATTTGGTCATGGGTTTGACTAGGAGAGTGTTGATGGATAACAGTTGGGAATTATTTGACTTAGCAACAAAATGGGGTTCTTAAAAACTGTGTGCTGTGGTATCTTAGTCTCTACAGTGGTTGCTTGTTTTTAGGTCAAAACAAACTAAATCAGCTAGCTTCAGAAATTGACTCCTTAGAAACATTTTTTCAGAATGTTTGAAACACTTTATTTAAAGAGCTGCCTCAACATTGGATGTGATTGTTCCATTTCAACACAAAGAGACCTAAGTTTTTCAGAGTGCTTAATAAAACCCTAAAAAGTGGAAAACCAATCCACCTGACCATTTCTCCCACAGAGCCATTGATGACCAGGCTTGGACTCTCAATTTTAAGTATTTCTTTTCCTTTTCATCAAGGAAATACGTTAAAGGAAATGTTTGTCTTAGTTCCTTCACTTATTTCTCTTTCTTCTATCAGTTCTGCAGTGTCACTCACGAAACAAGGGAGTAAAAATTGAAGTCAAAGGCATCTATTTAGGGCTTCCCTGGTGGCGCAGTGGTTGAGAGTCCGCCTGCCGATGCAGGGGACACGAGTTCGTGCCCCAGTCCGGGAGGATCTCGCATGCCGCGGAGCGGCTGGACCCGTGAGCCCTGGCCACTGAGCCTGCGCGTCCAGAGCCTGTGCTCCGCAACCGGAGAGGCCACAACAGTGAGAGGCCCGCGTACAGCAAAAAAAAATAGACATCTATTTATAAGAAAATCAGCCAATGTCAGAAAATTCCTAATTATCATTATTAGAAGCCCTAATGCACTCACTAGTTGGAGGAGTGGGATATGGGAGTTGATGCAACTTGACAGCAAGACCCCAATGGAAAAGTATATTTAAAGAATAAAAAATTTTTAAAAAACCCATTTGTGTACAAAGATCTGTATGTAAAGGGCACAGGTAAACTTTCAAAGTGATGAACTCAGCCAATGCACTATTCCTGTCTTCTGGACGTTTTTTGAATCCTCTTTCCTCTATTAGTCAGGATTCAATCAAGAAAGAGAAACCACACCAGTTAATTTAACAGGATTTGCTATGAAGAACTGTCAGTCAGATATTAGAGAACTGAAAATTCAAATAAGTAGGACCAGGGATTCACAGAGGTAGTAACTGCAGGAAGTAGGTTCACCCCCATGGCTGGGATAAAAAAGAAAAGACTGGGGTTATTAAATTTAGAAGTTAATTGGAGAGCTTTGTAGAGCTGGTACCCACACTTAGGAGGAAGGGGGCTTCCTGTCTACAGTTGGTACTGCAGGAACTTGCCGGCATCCGTGGAACTTGGGAGGCCTAAAGGTTACAGCATGAATGAATTAAAATCTCTTGCTCTTGCGATAACTCACAAGGTAGTGGGGAAAGTAATCATATATGTGAAGGCAGTTTGCATACTGTAAAGTACTGCATAAAAGTGAATGTATATTATGGTTATTACAATACATTTTAGACTTATATTTTTCATGAGTTATTCTGGGGCAGGCTGAACTTCATGTCTTCTGCCTGTTGCCAAACTATGGGTTAGACTTTGGCACTTGAGTTTTGGCTTGGAATGTATAATAATCAGCTGTAATCCTACGCGTCACAATCAGCTTCTAAACCTACTTGACTGGGATCTAGACTTACTAAAAGTAACATCAACATTTCAGAGGGCTCCCTATTCTTTTTGGTATTCAAGATCTGTCTATTCTAGTCTAACATTCCTGGTTAGACTGTGTGACCTTCTTGGAAGCTGGACAGGGTAGAGTCAGGACAGGGGAGGAAGTAGGGCTGTAGTCACACCTTTTGAGATATTTTACTCGCTGAGCTGAGATTGAGTCATTGAATACAGGGGAGAAAATACAAGCTGTGTTACTGCTTCTACCTTTTCATCTCATGGGCAAGAAATTGTTTATTACAAACTTTAAGAGTGAGAAAACAGTTCATCAAGAGTCCACAAATTACCTACTCTTTCAGGTGGAAAATAACTTCATATCAATCCTTCTCAGCTCTACTTGGACACACAGGTGGCAAAATCGTTTATATTTTGGTTGATTAAGAAGGAACGTGAAATTTAAGTACGAAGTAATGGGGAGAGGGAGGACCTCCTCTTGATTTAGGATAACAATCTTTTGCGGCCCCAGTTCATCCTAGAAATCAGCTGATTCCCATAAATGTCACAGAAATATTCTGCATTTTGTCAGAAAAGAAATATTCTACAAATATCTGCAGGCAGGATCTCTCCCTGTAATTAGCTTCTCATTATGCAGCTCACCATTCCCTCCACTCAAATAGCCTTTATGTTAATTGCATAATATTTCATTGTCAGCAGAATGTGTAACCGTGCTCTCGTTACTGAACAGAAGTTGGATCCTTAATCCAGATCTTTTGTGAAATAAAGCTTATTGCCTGGCATACGTTACTTATAAACTTTTGGTAGATTTATTGACTATTGGTATAGTTAAAACACAGAGGTACATTTTAATGATACTTCATATCGAGTGTATTTATATATATTTTTTACTCAACAATTGGTTTCCTGAATGGCCCAGTATGTCTCTGGATTTCTCTTTCTTACATCTAAAACTATAAATAAATGATGCTAAAATTACTTGTGGAATTTAATAACTCATCAGAAGTTATGAATTATAAAGAAGTCTATGTTTAAAATATTTATGGCCTTTTTACAATTATTTTCATCTTCCCAAAAGCAATTCTTTTGATTAATAATAGTAATACTTAATAGTTAACTTTTTGAATCTTTCCTATGGGACAAATAATGTGCTAAAATCTTTACATGATTATTTCATTTAATACAACGTGATTATAAGTAAGATCCTATTATAATTCCTATTCCATAGAAAAACTGAGGTTAAAAGGGATTAAGTAAATTGCTAGAAGATACCCACTTGGCACATGGGAGAGCTAAGATTCAAAGCCAAGTCTTTTTGACACCAAAATCTATTTTGTTAACTACTGTGCTATATGTAATAGAATACATGGTCCAAAAAAAAAAAGATCCTTTTCCAATTCTAATAGAAGACCAGATGTTTTCAGAAGTAAACCTGGGTTGGATGTGAAACATAAAATAAGACATATACTAAACAATTGCAAAGTAAAGTCTGAAATTCAGAAAAGAAGGAATAATTTTAATAGTCCATTGAGTGAGAATTAGAAACAAAAACAAAAAAAAACCTTGCAGTTTATATTCCTTAGACTTGTCAGGAAGCTACCCCTGAGGGAATTTTCTTTGAATTCTCTTGCCTTAGGTATCTGCTTGACTCACTCCCTCAAGTCTTTGCTCAAATCATACTTTTGCAAATTGGCCTCCCCTGACCATATGAATATTAAAATGTTGCCATCCCTCCTCCCACTATTTCTCTGTCCTCTGGTCCTGGTCCTCCTTTCCCTAGCAGACCATGCTCAACTTCTTTATTACCAGCAATAAATACCTTCTGAAGTACATATTTACTAATTATTGTGTTCTTTGTTGTCAGCCTATTCCCACTAGAACACAACTTTCCTGAGGCTAAGGATTTGTGTTTGTTGTGCACGCTGATGTACCCCAAGCATCTAGAATCAGGCGTGGAAAACAGTACACTTGTAGTAAATATTTGTGGGATGGATAAAGGTTTAGCAGTGAATTAGAATTTTAAGGAAGTTTATTGCCAGAAAGTGCTAGCATCTGAAAAGAGAACCATAAATGCTCCTAAGCAAAGGAAATCATCATCCCTTCAAAATATGCCAACAGGAAGAGAGGTGCCAAAGCAATGTGTTTCCAGAAGGGGAGGCTTCCTCCTGCTTCCTTGAGGTGTGGCAGGAAGGTCCTCAAAATCAGGCTGTCCCCTGAGGACTTCATTCTAATACAGAGCAGAAAGTCATTTCACCTCTCCATGGTCCTTCTCCTTCTCTGTTTTTCAAATGGAAGGTCTTTTGGGGATAATGATATTGTTTCTCCTTTCCTGTGTGTTGCGAGCTTGTTGGGATGATCACGTTCATCATTTCGCTGGACCATTTATCATTTTCCGGACCATGAGGAGCCACATTTGAAACCCACCAAGAGGAATTCACAGCCCACAGAGATCTTAAACTCAGAGCCCAATTCAGAAACTGGACATGATTTTGGTGTCTTTCTTTGAGAAGAGGATGATGCATTTTCAGTTGGGCGTAGGTATTTGAATGAGATTAGATGTGCCATTTTTGGAGTTAGATATATGACAAAAAGAAAGTGTGTGGATGTGGGCACTGAAGAAGGTGGTTAATAATGAACAATAATTGCTTTTAAAAGTAAATTTTATTGACATGAGACATAATCAGAAAAATGTACAAGTTATAATAGATTTACGACTTTACTATAAAGTGAATAAGCTCACATGATGAACACCTAGATCAGGAATTAAAATGACCAGCATTTCAAAAGCCTCTCTGTCGTATACAAATTACAGCTTCTTACCAACCCAGGAGTGATGACTCTCATGACCTCTAATACTCATAGTTGCTTTTGCTTATTTTGGGCTTTAATAAATGGAACCATGCAGTATGTGTTGTTTTTGTACCTGGCTTCTTTTGAACAATATTAGGATTGTAAGGTTCATTATGTTGTCTCAGTACCAACAGTTCTTTCCATTGTCATTGTTGTATAGTTTTCTATTGAATGAACATACCACAATTTATTTATCCATTCTACTGTTAATAGGTATTTGGTCTTTTTTTTCAGTTTAGGGCTGTGCAAACATTCTTGTCCATATCTTTTAATGTGTATATGCATTTCTACTGGTTATTTATCTAGGAGTGGACTGTAGATTTGCTGGGTCATATGATATATACTCCTGCATATATTCAGATTTGGTAGTTAGGAGTAAGCACTTTTTTAAAGTGGTTGTACAAATTTATACTCCCACCAGCCAGGTATGAGGGTTCCAGCATTTTACAATTGTTATTATCAGTCATTTTATTGATAGTTTTAGCCACTGTAGTTAAATTCATTTTAATTTTCATTTACCTCCTGACAAATAAGTGTGAGCACATTTCCCTTTTTTTTTTTTTGGTCCATCCAGCTATTCTATTGTCCTGTAGAATTTTATACTTCTTTCTTATTGACTTGTAAGTGTTCTTATATATATATAAGTCAGTCCTTTGTTAATATATGAATTGCAGATATCTATTCCCAGACTACAGATTAATTTTTCACTTCCTTAATGTCATCACTTGGTGAACAGAAATACTTAATTTTAATGAATCTTAATTTATCCATCTCTTATTTGATGGTTTTTGTGTTTTAATTAAGAAATGTCTGCTAACCCCAGGATCATATATATATTATTTTATAATATTTTTCAGAAGATTTATTATTTTCTCTTTTACATATGGAATTGATTTTTATGTAAATTATGATCTAGAGGTCAAGCTTCTTTCCTATTCAATTTACATTTAAAACAGCCCTATATATTGAAAAACACCATCCTTTCCCTATTGCTTTGTAACTCCACTTTTGACAAAAATCAAGTGTTCGTATATGTGTGGGTCTCTTTCTAGACTATTTTGTTCCATTAGTCTATAGCTTTTCACCAATACTATCCTGTTTTAATATTGTTAATTTATTATAAATGTTGATTTATGACAGTGCAGGTTTTCCAACTTCAGCCTTTTTCAGGACAATTTTGGCTATTTCCTGGACTTTCACAGGGAAGAAATATATATATATATATATATATATATATATATATATATAAAATCATATTGATATTTTCCATTAAAAATTCCTGCTAAGATTTTGATTAACATTGCATTGTTTTTATGCTTTTTCTCATATTTTAAGGGTTATTTATGTATTAGGGATATAGACCTTTATTATAACGTACATTACTAATTAATTCTTTTTTTTTTTTGGTGCCTAAACCCGGGACTAATTAATTCTTGAAGTCTGTCATCTGTCTTTTGACTTTGCTTGTGTGCTTTTTAGTCATATACTTTGAAATTTCAATTTGGCCCTCACATTCTTTCAAGAGTTATTCCCCAAGGAAAATATACAACTGTGACTAAAAGAGGCATATAATCAAGGCATTTCAGTATTTTATTTTCCCTTGCTTATTACTTTTATGGAGTCTTCATCTGTAAATTTCCATCGGTACAACAGAGTCTTCATTCAGTGCATCAAGAGTGCAGTCTGCATCTCCCAGAAGCATTTGTGAAATCTGCACAGAGAACACACCACATGGGTAAATCGCTGTGGAGAACTAAAGCAATTTCCATTGAGTGCTTAGTTAATTCACTCGAGTAGATAAATATCTTTTGAAGATTATTAAATTGTTGCATTCAGTTTTTGTAGCAAACACAAATGTGTTCTACTATTACATAATTCACCTCTTACGAAGGAAGTACTTTAAAGAATATGAATGAGTCCTTAAAAACTGTACAATGCATTGGATATTTGTACTTCAAACTATTGAGATGTAAATACAACATTTATTACCATCAGAACAAGTGGTGTTTCATTCAACGTATAAAGCATGGGTTTAATGAAACCAGTTTCCTGTGTTATTCTTTTGACAATTTTTATGTATGTTATTTGCTTCATCTAAGTAATTCAGTGCATTCTTTTCTGTGCTCCTCTCATTTGCCAATTAATTATCTAAATACAAATAAATGCCATTTAAAACCTCAGTTGATATATTAGAACCTTGTTCTTCAATTTTTGAATTCCATGTTAAGCACTTAGATCTGTGAGACAATAGGCATTTAGTAGACAAGTTGATTTAAACTGATCCCACATGAATCAGGAGCAATGTGAACTTAGAGAAATTACTTAGAACTTTCTTTTTAAATGCATGTATTTACATTTGGTTACAAAATATAGCCACTGTCATTATAGACATTTTGGAAAAAAAGAAAAAGATGAAAAAATATCCTTCTGGTTCCAACATATTTAAACACAAAGGGTGTTGGCATTTGGGTGCGGCTTCCTATCTATTAGTCCATACATAGAGAATTTTTACACATGTATTATGCACTATTTTTTACACATATGTATATTGCTTTATGTTTCTCCATTTATAATACTATATAATATTTTATTTCACCAGATGTAAAATAACTTACATGTCTGTATTTTTTCAATATTTTAAATTGAATTCACTTTTTAATTGAATGCAATCTTTTCATTTGAATCTTTAAATATTTATGGAAATCACTATAGAAGAGAGGAAAGTATAGTTAAAAATTTTTAAATCAGATACATTAATTAGGAAAATTAGTTGTCATATTTTATTTGTTTAGTCTCATGTGGTATTATTAAGAATAAAAAATGTTGTACACTGAAAGGTTGGCAGAATTACATATTCTTCTTTAGCAGTTAATGGTAATATTTACTTCTCTAGGATGCATATATTTAGATACTGGTTCTCCTATCTCAATCATTTTTGCTTAGTTCATATACTTACCAATTCCTTTGTAATTGCACAGTCTATTCAAGAATGTATGAAGAATAAGTTATTGCCAAATTCTGCTCCATGTAGATTTTACCAACTGCCATAATTCAGATCCTTTTCACCAGAATTTAATTACAGTGATATGCTTCTAATTTGTCTTCATCCAAACACTGTCCACTCATTGCCAGATGAATCTTCTTAAAATACGCCTTTCATAATAACTTTACTGTTTACAGTTTTCAGAGGCTCCACATTACTTCTTGGGTAAAGTCCACTCTGGGTCCTGAAGACTTTCTGCTTCTGACTTCAGTCTAACTCTCTGGATTTTTCTTACATTCATTCTTTCACTGCACCATCTCCCATCTGTGCTTTGTTTTGGCTTGTTGCTCAGCTGCTTAGAATGCCTTTTCTCTGTTCACTTCTACCTTTAAATATTTAATGCCAGGTAAAGTCTCAATTCTTTTGTGAAGTTTTCTTTATGGACTTGTAACATTTGTAAACATGCATTTACCTCATCCTTAATCATATATAACATTAGGCAATCATATATGGCAATATCATATATGGCAATATCATATATGATATTAGGATATCAAGTTTAATCCATAATTGTTTATACACTGGAAGCTGGGGGCAATAGAAATATTAAATTGATCCACAGTCTTGGGAAATGTACCATCTAGATCTGCACTATTCAGTTGGGGAGCCACTTGCCACCTGACGCTATTGAACACTTGCAAATGTGGCCAGTGTGACAGAGGAACTGAGTTTTAGATTTTATTTAATTTTAACTAATTTGCTTTTAAGTTTAAAATCTGAAGAAGAGTAAAGGGTTTTTCTGTTCAATACAACTGTGTTGTTTTGGTAGGATTACATTTTACTTTCCTTGTTGCATCACATAGATATTATTGCATGGAAGTGTGTGTAGGAAGGAGGTAAGCATTTCTCCTAGTATTACAAATAAACACATCATCCATCCAGTCAGGAACAATAGACTGACTCCATTCCAGTGATGTTTTATTTGAGGTTTTAATTCAGACAGCACAAGTTACAGTGATATCTATTTAATTGGTAATATAATGGGAATACTTATTAACATTTTAGTTATAATATAATTAAATTATTTTTCTAGTTAGAAAATAAGTATAGACATATTTTTAAATTTAAAATAAAGACATGCTACTGGTGTAAAATCAAGAGTTGCAGAAGCTAGCCCTATGTCTGGAACAGCTAGAGAGAGAGACAGAGAGACAGGGACAGAGAAGGAAACAGAAACTGGAAGAAGATACGTCACAAATTTCACACGAGCGACAATCAGTCTGCTGTAGCAGAGCAAAATGTAAAGCTATTTGTTGTAAAAAAAGTTTTAAGTAATAAACTGGGTAATATTAGAGGCATTTTCAGCAGATACATAATGAATTTGATAAGAACTTTCCTTGCAATAGGGAAAAGTCAAAAAAGAATAAACGAAATTAGTCACCTAAAAGCAGAATAGTCTGACCATCACAACGAAAATATTATTAAAATTCTAACAGACTCTGAGTTTGTAACTGTGGCCAGCTATTAAGTGTTTTGTATTAATGTACAAAGAAAAAAATTTAAATGGAGATATATAAAGGAAGACATTATTTCAGATATGGAAATTTTGTTAGAAAATCTTGAGGAAAGCCTAGAAAAGTTATATTATAGAAAGTGAAATATCTATAATTAAGCCACCAAACAGTGGTTTCATAATACAAGAGCTTTCTAACAATATCAATGATAAATTGAATACAAATTGGGTATACTTTTCTTCCCTGCAGTAGAGTCTTATGGTAGAAACTGTCCGATTAGCACTGTGAGTACCTTTTGTCTCAAAGAACTTTTAAATATAGAAAGAAATGTTCATTCACAGCTGCATGGTACATTTAAGACCCAGGTCCTGAACCCAAGGAACTCATAGTCTAATAAGAAAACATATGTAAATAAATAATCCAAGTATGGAAACCTAAGAGCTAAAAAAATGTAGGTTCAAAGCACTATGACTCTATAGAAGAAGGAATGCCTAAAGTACCCACTATAACATGCTAGCAAGCAGAGAAATCCTCTTTGAGACTAATGTAATAAATGGAATTTAAACATTTGAATGTAGAGTGGAGTCTGAGCAGTGGAAAAAAAATGCTAGTGGGAAAGAGATGGTAATAATAAAATTGAAGGTGAAGTAAGAATTTTGAGAGAAAATGAATTAAACTATGTCCAGTGGGTTTGGATGGAAGTTTCATGTGAAATTTACGTTGAGAAAAAAAAGGATGTGATGGTAAAAACTCCTAGGTTTGTTGCAGACTTTGGGGGCAACCAAATGCAGTAATGTAAAAGCATGCATCTCATCACATCAACCTGTTTTAAAGATACTCTTTACCTTGCGTTGGTGTTTGGAGCAGGACAATCTCTAGACAGAGATACAGAGAAAGCAGTTCTCAGAAGAGTTAATATGATTTGGGACTGTCTCACTGGTCCTGCTTTGGTGTACTCAAGTGATCTTTTGAGACCCATCATTTAAACTATTATATTATCTATGTAATGTGCTTATTTGAAATTATGCACCTTCCTTGCATTAATTGGTTTTTGCCAAATATGTCATTAATAGGTTGCCCTTTTGAGGATGTGAAGCTTTTGGTAAATTATCCCAGAGAATTTTTCTTTCTAAATAAATGGAGAAAACTACTACTTTATAAGTGGATGGTCATTTTAGGGATTACAAGGCCTAGAAACAATGATAAACTGAGGGTCTTTGGTGTTTTGAGAGATAGAAGAATCATTAGACTTTTGAAAATTCTCTACAAACGTTTCTGTGCCAAAAAAGAAGATTTAGAACTCTCCAATACTCAAGGAGTGTCCCTTAAATGGCCAGGGTTGACTGATAGAAGAAGTGGTCACCTCCTATATCTTTATCTACATACTGCAGTTCTTTACACTTCCCCTGGTTGTAAGATGAGCATCATGGGTCATTGCCCAATAACCAACCTTAGCCGTGGGCACAATGTTTTTGAATACATAATACTCCATACATCACATACACTTATAAAGTCCCTATTATGACACAGGCTATTACATTTTGTGACCAAGTGAAGATTCTGAGTTGTTAAAACTCAGTATATGGATATATCCCAGTCATAAAAAATGAACATGATACTCATACTTTTAGGGGAAATTGGCTGGATTTCATGGGAAGATTTTATACCACATTCTAATTTCTGACAAAGTGTAAAATGATGCCACTTTAGTGGGATGAATAACACTAAATTTATTGTAGCGCCTTTCCTGTGAAAGTTCAAAGTACTTCATAGTCTATAATTTCATTAATCTTAACACAGTTCCTCTAAGACATTAATTGTAATTCCTTCCGCAGCTTCTCAGATTCTTCAGTCTAATAGGAGAAGAGCTGACAGGACTGGGAAATAAACAGGACTTTGTAATTGATATTTGGTAGAAGGAGAAAGAATTCTGAGTCACTGACTGGGAATTAACAGATGCAGAAGCTATGCTAAATAAAAATCCTAGGAGATTGACTATAGAGCCAGTTGATATTTTATACATTGTGGACAGTGTATAAATACTGGAAATATATTTCCAATTTTCTAAAACCTAGCATTATGATATGAAAGTTCCTCTCATTATAAATTACAAAGGAAAAAGAAGAAACAATGGTATGGCAAGATTCTGTTGTATGATATCTTTTATGAGCACTTTCCATAAATATTTATGTATTTTTGTTATTGTGAGATGAATCTAATATGATTTTCTAATGAGACATTAATTTAATCTGGATTTACAGTACAATTTAAAGATTTTTCCACTGAAACCCTGACACTTTATTGCACCTGATTTGACTGACTTTTATGAGTCGTGGATGAAAAACCTTTCAACTAGGCAGATCTCACGTTAGCATACTGGATTTGGATCACATGTGGCATTAAGTATCAAAAGTATATTATTCATTCAACATATATTAATTAAAGGTCTGTCATGTATAACTACCAACTCCTATATAATCTCTTGGAACAAAAACCTCAATCAGAAATAAAAGGACTTGGGGGCTTATACTTGCATATCTTCAAACAAGTAACATTGGCCCCTGTGAGTACTTTTGTCTCACTAGTAAAGTAGGTAGGAAAAGACCTGTGGGTTTGCCTTTTTTTTTAACTTATAGGGTTTGTAAAGAACAAATGAGATAATTCATGTAAAAGTCATTTTGAAATTCTAAAATTCTAAATTCTAGTTGTAATTCACTCTTATATATAAGTAATATAAGTAATATATATTACTTAGATCAACAAGACTGATGAATTCAGACAATGGCCTCTGTTTTCTTATAGTATTTCTCTATGGAAAATAAACAACAAATAATTTCCTAAGTCTATAGCAAAGAAGAAAAAAAATCAAGTGGTGATTTCTGTTTAGCTCACACAATTATTTAAGAAAAGACCTTTTGTCTCACTATATTTTATCCTTTCTGAGGTAAATGTTTGTATCTTATTTGTTTTTGAATTCTCTTTGCTCTAGCCAAAGGCTTGGCAGAAAGTAAGTGCTTAATAAGTTGTTTTAAGTTTGTTAATATAGTAATGTATTAATAAGCTCTTGGAAGATAGAAGAAACTCTTAGCAATGAGCCAGAGCGTTCTGGTAAAGGCCAATGTGACTATAATAGTCATAGATATTAGAAATCGTAACTACAATCATGATTTTGTAATGGTCATTATTTTAATAGTATGCTAAAGTTGGTTCAGTCTTCATAAATAACAGAGGATATTGGAACACAGAACAATTAATTGGTGTGTTGAGTGTGCCTGGGAATTTACCAGAAAGCCGAAGAAAGCTTAGCAGTAGAATGACTCACGCTTCACACACTTGGAGAATGATATCCTACAAGTGTTAGGGCAATGCAGAGAACTCTACTTAGATGAGACTAGATAGAGAAATCAGGATAAATGAACTCTGGAAAAATGAATTCATACCTAAACCTGGAGAATAAAAATTTCTTCAATTGACAAGAATAATACATTGAAAATGCACAGAGGCAGAATTTTTTATGCAACTCCATGTGAATTCTGCATAAAAAGTCCAATAAAAATGAAATTCTGAGATGTTCCATTGCATATGACAACTGAAGCTATGCGTGTTCTAGGTACCCAAACTTTATCCACGAACTCTGGATAGAGGAAAACAGTGTGGCTGTGGAATATGTATGTAGAAATAAGTTGGCGAATTAATTTTGTAATAGATAAATCTTTCAAAAATCAAAACTCTGTGTTTATTGTTATGTCTTCAATATTAATTCTGAGATTTCATTTTTCTAAATAATTTGATTCCATGTTCTCTGGAGTAAAATACTTCTCTATGTAAAAATAAACAGTAATTACTATTACGTTTTACACAATAACTTCTGACTTATATCTTTATCACACATGTAGAAATAAGTCAGAATTCTCTACCATGCCATTCAACATCCTCTACAACATACCCCAAGCAGGTATTTCCAGCTCATTTCTGAACATTTACTCCTGTTTTGCTATATTTTTTTGTCATCCAGAACTAGCTCACAATTTAAGAGCTTTAATAAAAGCTTCCTCTTATCCCCTAACAAAAACAGAAAAACTCAAACAAACAACAACAATAAACTGGGTCAGACACACAGCATATGCTATGTGAGTTCCTTGACACCTGACATTTTGACTTGTGGTTACACCTATGTTGGTTCTGTACTCCATAGTCTGGCTTCATTTTGAGTTATAACCAGCCATGTTCAGAAGTAACCCAGTTGGAGTTGACAAGATATTAAGACATATCCTCTAGGGAAATTCTCTATGCCATGAAAAATAAAGTTGACAACCAGAGATCAATTCCTTGGTAATAAGAAACCAGTGACAGGGGACTTCCCTGGTGGTGCGGTAGTTAAGAATCTGCCTGCCAGTGCAGGGGACGAGGGTTTGAGCCCTGGTCAGGGAAGATCCCACATACTGCGGAGCTACTGAGCCCATGTGCCACAACTACTGAAGCCCACGTGCCTAGAGCCCGTGCTGCGCAACAAGAGAAGCCACCGCAAGGAGAAGCCCGCGCACCGCCACGAAGACCCAACGCAGCCAAAAATAAATAAATTTAAATAAATGAGTACCAGTTAGTCAGGACCTAAATTTTGGAACGTTGCTTTAGCTAAAAACAACAAAACAGAATGGCTTCTGGAGGACCCACACTATAAAATACTCCCATTAGTGTTAATAACTGAGAATGGAAGAACCATGTATCTTTAAAACAAAAATTACGGTTAATGGTTTTAGCCTATTCCTACAAGATTGTAAGAACACAGTATAATTACCTTCATATGTATGAAGACAAATCCATTTGACAAATATATATTGGTTACTTTCTAAGGGCTTTTTGCTTTTCTGGGCACTGGAATTCCAGGATCGTCATGGTGATTGAATGAAATAGTACGCTGTAAAGGTTAACAGTTTGGGTTTTGGCTCTTGAATTATGCTGGATTTGCCATGAGGCTCTGCTTTGCGGTTACTAGCTTCTGGGGAGGTGACTGAGCCTCTCTGAGACTCGGTTTTCTCATTTGCACAGTGGAGGTTTTTAATGTCTCATATAACAGTGAATTAATAGGGTACAAATGTTGGAAATTGCTGAACACTGCCTGATGCATAGCTAAATAATTAAATAAGGAAATAAAGAAAAATGATTAAATAATTAAATAAAGAATTAAATAAATGGCTCTGTTTTTGGACCTAGGTTTTAGACCATCTGTCCATTTGGGAAGGTTTCAAAATATCTTTACAGGTTTCCAGAAGGTAGTCACCTAAACTGAAGCCTTCCTTTACGTTTTGTCCTATATACATTTTGGGGGCTCTTTCTTTCATTCTATTCTGCATCATTCACTTTTGCAATATGAGATTTTTCTTTTGCACGTATAGTTTTTTTATGCTTAAGACAAATTTTCAAAGTGTCTTAAGCCTATTTTATCTAGTCCGTTAGGCTTTATTGTTTTAACAATAACAACAAATAAATTTAACTGAAATAATAAACTTTTAGTGAAAATATTGGGATATGTTTTAAAAAACAGATTTATTGAGGTATAATTTATATGCCTTAAAAGTCACCTAATGTAAGTGTTCTGTATAGATTAATGATTGTAGTACATTTATAGTTGTACGATCATCGCCACAATCTAGTTTTAAAACATTTCCACAACCCCCAAAAGTCCACTCGTGCCCTTTTGCAGTTAATCCCAGCTCCTACCACCAGCTCTTGGCAACCACCAATTTATCTTGTCTCTATAAATTTGCCTTTTCTAGACATTTCCTATAAATATACTTATACAGTTTATAAACTATTGCATCTGGCTTCTTTCACTTAGCATACAGTTCGAGGGGTTCACCGTATTGTGACATGTATCAGTGCCTCTCTTCTTTTTGTCGCTGCATTGCTTCATTTCATGGATGCATATATTTTGTTTATTCATGCACCAGCTGATGGACATTTGGATAATTTCCACTCTGGGGATGTTATGAATAATGCTTCTATGAACATTAGTGCACATGTCTTTTTGTGAATGTATGTTTTCATTTCTCTTGGAGAGATTCTTAGGATTGGAATTGCTGGGTCCGAGGGTAATTTATGTTAACTTTCTAAGAAGCTGCCAAAGTGTTTCACAGAGTGGCTCTGCCATTTCAGTTCCTATCGATAACGCAAGAGGGTTCTAGTTCTCCACATCTTTGCCAACATATGTTATTGTTTGTCTTTTTAATTATAGCCATGCTAATAGATGAGAATTTATTAGTGATTTTTATATATTTCATTGTGATTTTATTTTCTATTTTCCTAATGAGATTGAATATCATCCATCTTCTTATGTGGTTACTAGCCATTCGTATATCTCATTTTTCTTTTCTTCTTTATTTCTTTCTTTCTTTTGTCTATTCAAATCTTTTGACCATTTTGTGTGTGTGTGTGTGTGGTACGTGGGCCTCTCACTGCTGCGGCCTCTCCCGTTGTGGAGCACAGGCTCCGGACGTGCAGGCTCAGCGGCCAGGGCTCACGGGCCCAGCTGCTCCGCAGCATGTGGGATCTTCCCGGACCGGGGCACGAACCCGTGTCCCCTGCATCGGCAGGCGGGCTCTCAACCACTGCGCCACCAGGGAAGCCCTTGACCATATTTTATTTGAGTTCTTTGTCTTATAATTGAGTAGTAAGTGAACACATTTTTAAATGGTAAACTCTATAAAAATATTTGTATTCTATTGAGCTCTCATTCAAGGAGAATAATAAAAGCAGTTATGTGGGGAAATTTTTAGCAAAATTAAATTAGAAGAGGTTGATGTTTCTCAGGTAAGAGGTGTATGGGAATACCCTGTGAAGAGCTAGTTCAAGGACATCCATCAAGGATCGGGCTTCACTTTTATTATGGTATGGCCTCCTCCATCCGGTTTGTAAGCTAGCTGATGCATCTCTAGGCATCACAGCAGTATTCCAGGCAGAAAGAAAGGAGAAAGGTGAGGGATAAAAGGCATGTGACATCCTGATTTGGGTTGCTTTTATCTGGCCATCCTACCTAGCACAGGTCTGCTAATATCCAGTTGCCCAGCATTGGGTCCAATGACCACCCCAAACTGCTACACAACCTGAGGTGGGGGGTATTTTCAATGTGCCTGTTGCTGCAAAGGAATCTTTTATTAAAGAAGAAGAAAATATTAGCAGGTGGGCAACCAAGGTTGATGGGGCTATATTTATGCAAAAATATATCTAAAGGATGTTCATCACAGAATTATTCGTAATAGAAAATTTATTAAACATTAATTAGGGAATGGAATTAGCTAATTATGCAGTACCTATCACATAGAATTTTATCCTATTAAAATTTCATTTAAAAGATTACTTAATGATATGGGAAAACATACTTATTATATTAAGTAAAGAAATGATATAGCAAACAACATATAAACTTTTGAAGGTTTACAAGCAGGTGTATCAAATTGTTAATAGTATTTATGAATATGTAGGAAAATTAAGTAGAATGGTCATTTTTTTCCCTAATTTTGTTAATTTTCAAATTTTTTTCTAATGAACTTGAAATACTTATATTTGTCAGAAAAAAATTCAGTATTTAAATTAAATAAACTTAAGGTAGAGACAGAACTAAATATTGGCAGAGTATACCCTATGGTGTCATCATAGAGTGTTAAAAGCAGCAGGATGGGAAAAAGTTTCAAATTTGTGTCTTGCCCAGGAAGTTGGCATACTTGAGTGGACGTACTGTGGTTAGTAATAAAACACACGACGACATTAGGAATCTACATAAGGAGAAGGAAAAAACAAGTGCCAGGAACTAGGATTGAAGACAGAGGAGAAAATGGGAGGAAAAAAGCCATGCTTGATGACCTCTGCAGCTTACTGGGCTGTTCTTGCCTGTTAGAGAATCTCTGGTCATGAAGTTATTATTCATGTTATTTATTCTCCTAGATTTTCATGGCTTAGAGGAAGTAACATACTCCAGGGAATATCAGCAAATGGGTATGTATTCAGTTTGGCTCCAATACTTATTTACACACATTATGTAAGGGCTGTAAGATACTGAAAGGTCTGTTTTGCAGGAGGATATTAGAAGTTTGGGATCAGTATTGCCTAGGCAGGCAGAGCACAGCGGGTCTGGTGGCAGGAGAATGTCAAAAGAGAGTTAGGTGATCTAAAATGTTTGAATCACTTGTTTAGACTTTCATCTATTAGCCAGCTCTTCATCTTTCTATTATAGCACGGTCTAGCATCCGGTACATATGAAGCATTGCAAGTGTTTGTTGAATGAGTCAATTAATTAATGAATGCGAGAGGTCCCCTCTAGGATCTGAGATACTTGTTTAGGTACAGGACTTCAAATGAGGAGAGGCAGAAAAAATAGAGTGAATTGTTTTCATGACAGATATGGCTAAAGGATCCCTTTATAGGATGCCATATAATTTTGGTATAACAATGATGCTAACCTTTGCTCCAAAGGGTAACAATGTCATGTGAGAACAACAAACTCTGCCTCAGGGGATGGTGAGGCAGATTTTCCCTATGACCTAGTTGCCATGCACTCTACCTACTTCGTAATACAGATTCAACTAGGTATTGAATTAAAGCCTGTTTTGCCTGCTGGAGCAAGCCTAAGAGAGATCTAGTTTATTTCACAATTTATACTTAACTCCAAACTACTTATTTTATTTTAAATTAATTTTCTCTCCCACTTTTCCTTAGGGTAGACTTTTGCAAATCTATAAATTATTAAGGGAACCACTAATTATTCCATTTGTATACTACGAAAACAAGCATATCTTGGAAGTTATTTGCTAAAGGATTTTTTGGTAGTTCTTATTAATGTCCTTATTTCCCCCACACATTTAAAATTTTGCATTGAATAATCTCTTTGAGTCTCAGAATTTTTCTTTTTTTAGTTATATTTGCCAGCCTTAAGGCGCTCTCGCTGGCTCTCTTGCTCTCTCTCTCTCTCTCTCTCCTCTTTTAATTAAATTTAAATTTAATGAAATTGGAAGGTATTTAATTACAGATATGTACTAGTCAACTCATACAGATTTTACTTGTCATTCCAACAATTATTGGTAACAAGTAGGAGGTAATAGTAAACAGAGCACTTCCCAGATGGGAAGACTAGAATTCAAGTCCCAGAATTTCCATGATATGTTACTTGGTTGCTACAGAAAAAAACCAAGTATAAACAGAATGGAGTAGAAGTTTAAAATGGGCCCCAGTAGAGAAGAAGAGATAAATAAAGGCAGTGAGGGAGTGGCCAGAGAGCTAGGAAAATGATCCCAAAGGGCAAAGTACCACAACATTTTGAAGGTTATTGAGGAAAAGGAGAGCTGTTAAAAAGCCACTGGGGGTCAGTGTAGGCTCCTGGGCCAACTAGGAAGTTTCTGGGTGCCTCTGAGTGCAGTTTAAATTGAGTGGAGACAAAATTTTGATTTAAAGACGTTACAGTAGTTGGGGTGATCATAAAATGAGATCAGTGAAGTGGAGGTGATGAGAAAAAGACAGAGCAACACTTTGAGGGGACAGCAATGTCAAAGCAAGTTTTTGAGTTGTTTTTTTATTGATGGGAAGACACGCAAGATTATTAGACAAAGGGTCAGGTGTTGCAGAGATTGAGGGATCCAAGAGTAGAAAGAAAAAGAGGGATTAAGGCCATGCAATGAAGAAGTTTGGAGACTATGGAGTTAAGAGTAAAAGTTTCTACTTGAAGAGAAAGAGGGAAGAAGCATCATTTTCAGAGAGAGGCAGGAGGGAGCAATGAGAGAGCAAATGTATACAGATTTAAAGTGGGGGAAAAGGAGTGTGTAAAGTAAAAGGATTGTGTAAAGTTTCAATGGTGAAACACCAGTCATTAAAATAGTATTCTCAGTGGAGGGCTAAGCGAATGCTTTGATGGAGAAAGGAAGGTACAAAATGTGTGTGCAATATGTTCACTATCACTTTAACAGAAAGAAAAAAAATAGAGAAAGTGAGAGAGAGAGGAAGAAAAGGAAGGAAGGAAGGAAGGAAGAGAGGAAGGAAGGAAGGGAGGGAGGGAGGGAGGGAGGGAGGGAGGGAGGGAGGGAGAGGAAGGAAACTTACAGTTCTGCATAAACAAAAGGCTGGAAGGAGATATAACATGAGACTAACAAGGAGAGGAATGGAGGCATCCTGGCCAGTGAGAGCAACACCAAAGGGAGGGAGGTGCGAATTCTTTTGGGGAGATGGGAAACTAAATCAAAGAATCTCAGCTACCATGGCCATTTTTGAGCACACTTGATTTAGAAATGGCAATAGCTGTAGGGACCGTTCAATTCTATCAGTGATATTTTGGGGGATTGTGAGTTCTTCTATTTCTGCTAGCATAGGTTAAGGTAGGATAGTTATACTGATTACTATAGAACTAAGAAGAGTCCCGTTAGAAGGTTGGTGTTTGTGCAAGATGATGTGCAATAAGGATTAGATGTATTAATAGTTTGACATAACTCAAGACTGATGAAACAAATGTCAGTGAACAAAGATATAGAAAGGAGTTGGGAAAAGATGTATTTCCCTTTAAGAGATCACTGCTTAAAACTATAACCATTATAGTGTTCAGTAGTATTAAAAAGTACTGTAGTAAACCTCAAAAGGAAAAAGTCACAGAGGCAACATTCAGAGACAAATGAATTTGCAAAGGAGTTGAAAAATCTTAACGTGAAAGTAGAGGCAACTTATAAAACTCAAATCCCACAGAATCTGAAGTTCATAAAAAACAGGGTGCTTT
Organism: Delphinapterus leucas; assembly: GCF_059928025.1. Lineage (NCBI taxonomy): Eukaryota > Metazoa > Chordata > Mammalia > Artiodactyla > Monodontidae > Delphinapterus > Delphinapterus leucas. The sequence continues at coordinate 83,191,154 of NC_143140.1, read as the reverse complement.
TTACTTATACATAGATGCAGTGGAGTTTGATGAACTCCAAGAAGATCCTTAGTCCTCAAGTTCCCCCCTTTATTATTGGCCAAAATTATCGCCAAAATGCTCAGAATTTCAATATTAAAAACAGATTCCTTTGTTCGAATACTTTCCATTAAAAGTTAGCAGAACTTAAGGTTAACGTTGGTGGATTGAATGCACACACGTGTTTATAAGGGTTTTTACTCACAAGAGTACAGGAGCGGGGATGATAGAGACACAATTCTGGAAACTTAAAAGTAGATGGGCACTTGGAAATCAACTTTGCAGGCTGCAGAAAGCTCAAAGCTCAGCTGATAGCACATGTTACCCAGAAATAAGTTGATTTGCACTGCAAAACCTGAGAAAGCTCAGGAATTGGATCCAAACTCTAACAGTGAGATTCAGCGGAGGCTAGAACGGGAGGGATTGTTAGTTGCCTACATGAGAAAAATTCAGATTTCTGTTTCTGAGGTTCCATGTAATATAAAAAGATTCAGGAATAAAGACAAGTCACCTAAGAAAGTTTCTGTGTACTAGATTTCCAAGTAAGTTTTGACTTGGACTAGATTCAGAAAACCTGTTCCTCCACATCTTTGGAAGTTTGCAATGCATACCCATTACACTTTCAAACCCAGAACTTTTTTCACCCACAAATGAAGGTTTATATATTGGCAATCTTTCATTATAAAATAGGAGCTAGAGTTTTTAGCTTGAGTCATCCTTCTAAATAGGCAGCTGGCCTCTTTTGCCAGCTGATATTACATATTAAACTGTCCCCCAGATATTTCATTAAAATGGCCTGCGGCATACACCCAGCATTTACCTCATGTCCCTTTTGTGGCTCATTGTCAGTTCACACAATGGAGAAGTCTGGGTGGCAGCTGCAGATTTTCTGGTTCTCAATACACACAGCATATTTGTCAGCAATTACGTCTCAGCCTCTCTTTCTGCATTTGTATTCTCGGTACAGAGTAGTGATGGCAAATTAATTATTCCAGTGATCCGGACTGGACACTCCCTTCCCTATAATGCACACTGAAGTCCTTCCAATTCGCGGATCATTTTAACCACCAAGAAGCAGAGATAAGGAAACTACAGCCTCCGTATATTTTGAAATTCTTTGTGTCTCCCAAAGTTTCTTCCTAAAGAGAGCATTCTTTTATCTTTAATGTCCAGATAAATTTGCTACACATACTCATTGCCTTCAAAGAGCACTTTTCAAATTTTTCAATCGTATACTTTTTTTTTTTTTTTTTTTTTTGCGGTTCGCGGGCCTCTCACTGTTGTGGCCTCTCCCGTTGCGGAGCACAGGCTCCGGACGCGCAGTCTCAGCGGCCGTGGCTCACGCGCCCAGCCGCTCCGCGGCACGTGGGATCCTCCCGGACCGGGGCACAAACCCGTGTCCCCTGCATCGGCAGACGAACTCTCAACCACTGCACCACCAGGGAAGCCCCTCAATCATATACTTTTAACAGTAGAAGAGAGTAAATACTCATCCTTGGAAGGGTTAAGAACACAGCATACGATCATGGAAAGGGTGAAAAAAATTTTAATCCCAAGTTTTAGCTTAAAAGTTTACTAGCTTTACGTTCTAATAAAAAAGATCATTTTTTCCATGTCATCATAACACTCAAATTACTGCCTAGGGGGGAAAATGATGGTACAAATCTTGAAATTTATGCCATGAATTTGAGGAGACCTTGGCACATCCTCTCATATGCCTGAGCTCTGTGATTCCAGATTTCAAAAGCAAGGGGAAAGATTCCTCACAAGGAGTCATGACTTATGTTGCCTCTATATCCATTAAAATTTCTTTCTTTTCTATTATCCCCTTGATACCTCAGGTCCCTTTACCTTTTCTGAATTTGGCAGGTATTGATGGTTTCCTTATAAATCCTTTCTGGTGACCATCTATAGTTTTGTCCTCCGATGACTTTTTAAATTTCAGAATTCCAAATTAATTATTTTAAGGATGTAAATGTATATTTAGCATAGTTCCTAGGTGTGCAGGCTTGAAAGTCAGACAATCTGGGTTTGAACCACAGCTTCTTCATTTTCTTGAGATGTGAACTTGAGTTTCCTAACTATTCTTTAGTTTTCTTACCTATAAAATGGAGGTGAATATGGCACCTACGTTTTAGGGTTATCATAAAAATTAAATGAAATACTATATGTAAAATTCTTAGAATAGTGCCTGGAAACAGTACAAGTGATCACTATTATTCCTAGATGAGAAAATTGAGTCCAGAAGGAGAGAAGTTCAAACTGCAACAAAGTTTTTAGTAATTTCCAAAAATTACAACCACACATACTTGTTTCTAGAATTCTCCCATTAAGAACTAGTGACTATTTTTTTCTAGCTGGCCACCAGTTCTGCAAAATGTTGACATATCTTTCTATGTAGTCATTCTCAACAAAAAGCCCAAAGCAGCAGGCTATTGTGGTCACCTTCATAACGAACTCCGAGAGAGAAAGCAACATATACAATACATATATTTATTCCTTCATTTGTTCATTCACTCATTCCACACATGTGCCCAAGTACCTGCGGCGGCTTGTTCACATAAACTGAGTGCCACTGAAAGTTTATGCCCGAGTCCATTTTATTACAAACAACATGGTAATCCCTGACCTTGGGTTAGAGCCCTTGTTTCTACTTTTGGGTACATTTAAAAGAGCTAATGGTTCAAGTCACAACACTACACTGAATGGTTTCAGCTGTATTTTGCAAGCTTAGCTGGACTTGTACTACTGCTGAAAAAATTTCCTCTAGGAGTCTGCCTCTTCCAAACTTTTTTTTTTTCAAACTCCTCTACTCTACCACTATCCCTTTACTCCTAACCAGTGACTTGCCGAGATTTTATGAAGTTCAAGGTTATTTACAGTAAACAGCCTCAACTCTTCCTTCTCCTTCTTAAAACTGAGTGTATGTGAGCCCATCTCATCCTTTTCCTCCTTCTCTCAGCAAAGCAGACGACCCTCTTTGCAAAGGCCAATCCCCATCCCCTAAGTTCTTGATCTTGTTCAAGTTCTTTGTTTCATCATTTCCTGTGTTCTCTCCTTCTCATCTGGCTCCTTTCCTGGCAAAATCAAATCTTCTTCCCAATTCCCACAGTTCACTAAACCCCATTGTTATTAGTATCTCAGTAGAAGTTTCCTCTTCCAACATAACCATGTGTCTTCCACCAAAAGACCTAAATTTGCAAGTAAAAAACTTTAGAATTATTTTCCAAACAAATTTAGTAAATAACTTAGTTGCATATTATAAGTAATTTAGATTATTTCCTAATAACTAGATTTAGTTACATGTAGATTTAGTTGTACATTATGAATAAAATAAAATATACCAGCTCTAAAATAATCTCAAAAATCACACGATATTTTAAGAAAAGGGGCCCGCATAGAAAATAAGGACTAGCTTATTAAGAAGTTTTCGTGTTAATCTATTTACTGTGTACTTTCCTGGGATTTGCATGTGCTAGATATTGTAAAGGAGCCACCTCTGTCTGTTAAGAGTTTACCTTCAAAAGATGCTATAAGCTCCTCAACAGGCCAATGAACCACCATGGAGGATGTACAGGAAATGAAGTTGTTTTATAGACTTACATTATCATCTTCCAATACTTTAGGCAAGAAAAGAATCGGTATTAGATTCTCCCAATACTTCAGGCTAGGAAAAAACTGATGTAGAGATGCCGAATTTACCTGCTTTTAAATATTTATGTACTGGAATCTCAAGGGGATACTAAGTGACTCATTAAGTTGGATTTCTTTCACTTAAATTGTGATGATTAGATTTCTGGCTCTGTGAACAGCGAATACAGATCCACATTTCTCTCCTTCTATTTCATTACTCACTGATAATTTTATTTTATGCTGCTTTGGAATTCATCTCATAATATGCTATATGTTCTCACATTGCCTTGTGCTCCTGTTGCTTGATTCTTGATGACATAGAAAAACAAAGGTTCATAGAAAAAAAAATTGTTCTCTGTTTAGGAACATCTCAAATCTATTGACATTTGAGAATGAGAAAATGATCATGTTTTAATAAAGCTATATCTAGAAAAAATCGTTCTTAACTTACAAAATATTTTATAATAAAGAGGTATAGAAAATAATAATTGAATAGAATTACAATAAAATAATTCTTAGCTACCTAAAATGTTTACAATAAAGAACTTTGAAATTTAAGTAAAAGTAAGTTTTATATGGAAAAGTTTTTAACATATTAAAAAAATCTCACAGCTTTTTTTCTGTACCCAGACATGAAAAGGTCACCAAAGCTGACCCAGCTCTGTGTTCGGGTAGCATGGAATACTCTACCTGCCACTATAAACCTCTCCTGTTAATAGTAAAATCAATGGAAACAGTAGCCTACGTTTTAGCGCCCTCTCTAATATAATATATCCCACACAATCCTTAATCCATTGCAATTTGGCTTCTGCCTGAAAACATTTATATAAGCTTTTCTCTAAGGTCAAGAATTACTTTCATGTTGCCAGATGCAATGAACACTGTTTGGTTGTCATTTTATTTGACTCTCAGCATCACTGACACCTTTCTCCACTTCTGTCCTTTGAAAGGCTCTCTCAGGTTTTGAGATGCCACGCTCTAGGATTGCCTCTTGTTAAAAATTTTTCACTGCTCTTTCTTAGTCGCCTTCTTGGTTCCTTTCTTCTACTCCGTTCTCAGAATGTCTGGACTCGAAAACAAACATACTTAGACAGGACTTGGGGTTCCAGCTGTGAATAAAGTGATGAACAAGCGAATACACCATCCATCAATTGATTTGATTTCAGAGCACCAAGGCCCTCTATACCTACAAAATTACTCCCGCCACCCCACAGCCTTCTAAGTGATGCCTGAAATGCCCTTAGTGGGAAACAGAGCTTTGCAGGATGATTTCAAACGTGGAAAGAGCTTGGAGCTAGAAGACTTGGGTATTGCTCTAACATACACTAGCGCGTAAACCTGGGCAGTTCCCTGAGCCTCAATGAGTTTGTTTTGTCACTGTTGTCAGTATAATAATAATAATAATGATGATGATAATTTGCAGTTATTATGAAAATCAATTATTATGTAATAATGTATAAAAAACACTGTAAATTATAACGCACAATACTTGTTTTAGGGTATAATTGTTCCCGGGTAGGTAACTCATTGACCGTAATTCACTCTAAAATACAAATGAAATAAGTTTCTCTGTCTGCTATACTCCTGGACCTTAAAGAAGGATTATGCACATATCAGTCACTTGCCATCCAATAATGGTAAACTTTAGATATTGTAGAACTCTGCTGGGGTCATTATCTGGGTCTTCCGTGTCTGTTCCTGATTTGATTTCACTCTTCCTCCAATACAGAGACAGCCCTTGGGCCTGTGGTCCAGGGTTCAGTCCTGCTGTGCTTCTACCCAATCTTGGCTTCATACTACGCTCATCTGAGTCCCAGGACTGCCTTGGTGACAATTCTCTGCATTTTCCTTCACTCCTAAGATCAGAAATAATTCTGACCATTTTTTTTCCATGTCCATTCACATCAACTCTGATAGAGATATAACTGAAGAATAAGGATGAGGATTTCCAATAATTGGAATTAAAGTGAAGCCCAAACGATATGGCACATTCTGGAATGATAGAATTAACTAAGTGCAGAGAAAGCAGAGTGATGAGGGGAGATGTTGCTGAAATATGAAAAAGGACAGGGCTCAAAGTCAGAGGAATTTTTACATTTTGATTCTTCCTTTCTCTTTTCCTATGGAGAAGTCCTACTCTTATCTATTGAATTTTGAATGATTAAAGGAGATTCTTATAGATCCTGAAGTTTATTTCTGTTTTTATAAACTATAAATGGTTTTATTATGTGTGTAATTTTTGGCAACTATTTTTTCACTCAACATTATGTTGGAGAAATTCATGTAGTGCAACACATTTAGCTCTAGTTCCTTTATGTTCCCTACAGAATAGCTCAGTTTTATGTATATGTTCCTTTATTCATTCATCAACGATTTGTTGAGTATTTACAATTCATTGTTTTGGGTTCTGGGAATATAGCACCTAGCTTTTATAAACTTTACATTCTATTTGAAGGGACTAATAACAAATAGAATAAACATGGAAATATATGGTATGCTGGATGGAGAGAGCAATATGAAGAAAGATAAGAAAGAAAATGGAAAGAAATGCCAGGGAAATGGATTGCAATTTTAAATGGGAACTCAGGAAAGTCTCAATTAGATAGAGACATTTGAGTAAAGACCCGAAGGAGGTCAGGAAGCAAGTCATGTAGGTCTTTGTAGGAAGAATGTTCTAGGCAGATAAAGCAGAAAATATAAATGTCCTGAGGTAGGAACGTAGCAGGGGTATTCAAGTAACAGTAAAGAGGCTTGGTGGACAAAAATTGATGGCTAGTTCATTTATTTCTGTTGTAATACTGATTATTTCCTTCCTCTACGTGCTTTGGGTTTAATTTGCTCTTTCTTTAGTGTCTTAAGGTGGAAGTTTAGGTTATTGATTTGAGATCTTTCTTCTTTTTGACATGGGCATATACTTCCACAAATTTCCCTCTAGCACTGATTTTGCTATATTGCATAAGTTTTGGTATGTTTTCTTTTTTGTTTGTTTGTGGGTTTTTTTTGCGGTACATGGGCCTCTCACTGTTGTGGCCTCTCCCGTTGCGGAGCACAGGCTCCGGACACGCAGGCTCAGCGGCCATGGCTCACGGGCCCAGCCGCTCCGCGGCATGTGGGATCTTCCCGGACCGGGGCACGAACCCGTGTCCCCTGCATCGGCAGGCGGACTCTCAACCACTGCGCCACCAGGAGAGCCCCCTTGTATGTTTTCTTTTTGTTTGCATTCAGCTCAGAGTATTTACTCATTTCTCTAGTGATTTCTTTTTGACCCATTGTTATTCCGGAGCCTGTTGTTTAACTCCCACATATTTGCTAACTTCTCAAATTACATTCTGCTTAGGGGTAAACAGTAAAAAACATTTACCTCTAAGATATATGCAGAATTACTGCAAATTAGAGTAAATTTTTGCTTTTTTCATATCCTTAAGTTTATTAAATAGATTCCTTCTGTACCTAGTCACCTTTGGTCCACCTCAAAGTGTGCCCTTTTCAACATGGTAACTGTCCTCCATCTCACCCGACAGTCTCCTGTTACCTATGCTGAAATAGCTGTCACTACTTTTTGGAGCTTACAAGACTTCCTATGTGTTCCTATTTGTAGAACTTTATAATAAAATTCTGTGAGCAATGATTATAATTCATAGTACATAACTGCCATCTTATCATCTTAATTGGGTATTTAGGACTTATTAATATAGAAACACTTTTGGTTCTACCTGACCTCAATCCCAATTGAGATGATTAGATTATAAGTGTTCTCTTGCTCTGCAAAATATGTAAATGTTACAAATGAAAAATCATATGTGGAAATGAATAGTACCTTTATTTCTCTCCACCCTCCACTTTCCCCTCCCCCAAAGAAAAAGAGAAGAGGAGGAAACACTGCACTGCTTCTGAGTTTTGGTCAGGTCAACTTGAATTAGTCAGGACTAAAATGCCTGTTTGTGAATCATGGTTGCCTGCACTCCCCAAGTTCACTAGCATCCGTCCATCATGCTTAACGATCCACAGTTCCCTGACTCTGGTCTCCCTCCCAGGCTGCACAAAATGTTTCTAATTTCAACAACATATCTCTAATTCTGACAAAGCAGAAAATAATAATTTTCTGAAGTTAAACTGATAATACATTAAAGAAATTCTGCTTTTCAGAGTATCTGAAGTATAAAATGTTTGAGGTATAAAGTGACTTGGCAAATAAAAATATAAGTGTAGTATCAATTTACAAACCAAATAGGAAACCATTGAGTTGAATTATTTTTCTCAGCTGTTGAACTGTCACTAAATAGGGAGAAGAGAACAAGTAGATAAAGCCAAGGAAAATCCAAGGCGATGGAATAAAGCAGGTGAAGATAGAACATTGAAGGATTTGTACCACGGCAATATTTGTCTTTGCTTTTTACACAGAATAATCTGGAGTTTTGAGAAGTGTTGAAAGCAAAAATATGATAGTGAAGTAGAGAGAAAAACTTCAAGATTGACATAAAAAGGTCTGCTGAACTCAAGGCCTTAGACATGGAGTTATCCTCTAAAACCACAAAAGCTGAGTGGGTGGAGAGTTTTGTAGGAAGGGCTAAGGGTAGGCTGGCCCATTTCCTTAATGTATTCTGCCCTCTGGTTAAAAAAACAACTGGAAGCAAAAAGTATTTTCTATATTTAAAAGAAAGGCATTCTTATTATGGTCTCCTTTTATTTCTGTATCCTCAGAAGTTCTTTTAGGTGCTAAACACTGTAGTGTTCCCTATTGCAAACTTAACTTGACATTGGAATGACATGATAACAATACTCCTGTAGGAGACTCTAGGAAGCAAAACCAACACCAAACTGAACTAAACTAAACTAAAAGGGTTGCATGTTTCCATGGTGATGTTTATTTTGTTTTTATTTTCAGGTTCCATCTTATCTACACCAACTCGATTTTAATAGCAAAGACTACACTCACTTGTAATGGATATATAAACACATTGAAGGCAAAAGGTTGCTTTTTTTTTTAAACATCTTTATTGGAGTATAATTGCTTTACATTGTTGTGTTGGTTTCTGCTTTATAACAAAGTGAATCAGCTATACATATACGTATATCCCCATATCCCCTCCCTCTTGGTCTCCCTCCCACCCTCCCTATCCCACCCCTCTAGGTGGTCACAAAGCACAGAACTGATCTCCCTGTGCTATGTGGCTGCTTCCCACTAGCTATCTATTTTACATTTGGTAGTGTATATATGTCAATGTCACTGTCTCACTTCATCTCAGCTTACCCTTCCCCCTCCCCGTGTCCTCAAGTCCACCCTCTATGTCTGCATCTTTATTCCTGTCCTGCCCCTAGGTTCTTCAGAACTTTTTTTTTAGATTCCACATATATGTGTTAGCATACAGTATTTGTTTTGCTCTTTCTGACTTACTTCACTCTGTATGACAGACTCTAGGTCCATCCACCTCACTACAAATAACTCAATTTCATTTCTTTTTATGGCTGAGTAATATTCCATTGTATATATGTGCCACATCTTCTTTATCCATTCATCTGGCAGTGGATGCTTAGGTTGTTTCCATCTCCTGGCTATTGTAAATAGAGCTGCAATGAACATTGTGGTGCATGACTCTTTTTGAATTATGGTTTTCTCAGGGTATATGTGCAGTAGTGGAATTGCTGGCTCATATGGTAGTTCTATTTTTAGTTTTTTAAGGAATCCATACTGTTCTCCATAGTGGCTGTATCAATTTACATTCCCACCAACAGTGCAAGAGGGTTCCCTGTTCTCCACACCCTCCCCAGCATTTATTGTTTGTAGATTTTTTGATGATGGCCATTCTGATAGGTGTGAGGTGATACCTCATTGTAGTTTTGATTTTCGTTTCTCTAATGATTAGTGATGTTGAGCATTCTTTCATGCGTTTGTTGGCAATCTGTATATCTTCTTTGGAGGAATGTCTATTTAGGTCTTCTTCCCATTTTTGGAACAAGACAAGGTTGCCCACTCTTGCCACTATTATTCAACATAGTTTTAGACATTTTAGCCACAGCAATCAGAGACAAAAAAAGAAATAAAAGGAATCCAAATTGGAAAAGAAGAAGTAAAACTGTCACTGTTTGCAGATATGATACTATACATAGAGAATCCTAAAGATGTTACCAGAAAACTACTAGAGCTAATCAATGAATTTGGTAAAGTAGCAGGATACAAAATTAATGCATAGAACCTCTTGCATTCCTATACACTAATGATGAAAAATCTGAAAGAGAAATTAAGGAAACACTCCCATTTACCACTGCAACTAAAAGAACATAACATCTAGGAATAAACCTTCCTAAGGAGACAGAAGACCTATATGCCGAAAACTATAAGACACTGATGAAAGAAACTAAAAATGATACAAACAGATGGAGAGATACACCATGTTCTCAGATTGGAAGAATCAATATTTTGAAAATGACTAGACTACCCAAAGCAATCTACAGATTCAATGCAATCCCTATCAAACTACTAATGGCATTTTTCACAGACCTAGAACAAAAGGTTGCTTTTAAGTACATTAATCTGAGAAAGGAAAAAAGGGAGACCTGTGATTACACATGGTTCTTCCAGAAGTTATGAAACACGGTAAAAAAGATTCAGTGATGAATTTGCAGCTCTCCATTTCTCCCATAACTCTTACAAGCAACTAGAGGAGATTTTAATTTCTTTAAAGCATAAAGTTATGTGCATGTCTGCAGACGCTTCTGCAACCTAGAAAGCAGCTGGAGTCCTATTCTTCCTCTCAAAGTCATTTATCTTCAGATCCCCTTTAGAAGTTCAAAGCCCTTTTCTTATGAGCCACAGTGTCTAGGAGTTAGCCCTCTCTTCTGGACCAGACTCTTTGACTCATGTATATTGGCTTGTTTTGTTCATATCAGCCCAGACACAGATCTTAGTCTTTTTACATTTTTCCATAAGAAGTTAATACACACTAGGCCTTTGGTGAGATTAATAGTCCTAACGGAAGATTTAGGGATGACAGGAATGGGTAACATTTGAGTGTGTGAATTTTCTCTATCTCATCGAGTCTCTTTCCCATTTTGCCTTTTTAAAAAAAATATTTTATTAAAATATGGTTGATGTACACTATTATATAAGTTACAGGTGTACAATATGGTGATTCACAATTTTTAAAGGTTATACTCCATTTATAGTTATATAATATTGGCTATATTCCCTATGTTGTACAATATATCCTTGTAGCTTATTTTATACCCAGTAGTTTGTACCTCTTAATCCCGTACCCCTATATTGTCCCTCCCCCTTCCCTCTTCCCACTGGTAACCACTAGTTTGTTCTCTATATCTGTGGATCTGCTTCTTTTTTTTTTTTTGCTAATTTGGGGGGTAATTCACATGTTTGGGGGTAATTAACCAGCCTCTCTATCCTTACTCCAGGAATTCTGCAAGAAGATCCCACAAGAAGATGTAACAGGCACTGGACAGAAACCCCAAGTCAAACTCAGGTTTATATCTCTTACCATTTATCTCCTAACACCAGATGTAATTCTAACCAAATGTCCACTATTTTATATAGGAGTTAAACACTGGTAGTGAAAAGAGAGGAAAAATGTCCTTTCTGAAACACCTCTTTAATAGTTTACACCATAGAATCATCTTAGTTCTTGAATCAGGAACTCTAGTTCTTTCTGCTTGTCTTAAATATTTTGTGTTTATAAATGTGTGTCACAATTCATATATTTCTCTTGCAATAAGTACATCTATGTTAAAATGAGTAAGTGGGACCTGTCTAGACACAGAGAAAATCTCCACTTTATAATTGAGCAATCCAAGAAAAGTCGGAAAAATGCAACTTTAGCTTCAGTTGCCATCATCCAGAATTTACCTGAGGTGAACCACGCTTAATTTGGAAATGCTGACTCAAACTTTTCCAGAATTTTCAAGAACCTTGTCTTCACTCAATAGTTATTGACTATTTTGCCTCTGAATTAGATCCTCAATCTAGGAATTGAAGACTTTATGTCTGTTACAGTGTGTGCTCTCTTTTGCAGATATAACCAGGTGTTTTTCTCTTTCAAATTAAGTTTTAATCTGTCTTCCTAGGTACTTCATGATTAAACTCTCCACCTCCTCTAGTAGAATAGATTTTAGACACTGAAGCGTATAACTGAATTGTGTAATTCAGAATTGACCTCTGGGTTTTGTATGTCTCCAGGAGAATTGTTTAAACTACTTGACATTAAAATATGAAGCCATTCTTTCAATTTTTTTAGCAATTTCCTGAGTAATGTCCAATTTCCAAGCCATTTGTACACAGGAAACTGCTGATTAACAAAGGTTGCACCCAATGAAGTCAGTAGCCTTTTATCAAATTATGAGCATCCCTTATTATCTTCAGCTAAGTCTGCTGTGACCTTGAAACAACTTTGCATATCTGAAACCAAACTGTGGAAAGATGCTAATAGGTATCAAAAGCACTACTCACCTGCCCAAGCAACTAATAATTAGGATTCTGTCAAAATCTCTGCTGCAGAGATGTCTGGAGAAGGCAGGTTTAGCAATGGTTTCTATTTACTAAGAACTCACTTCCTATCAGGCTTCTAGAAATAGCCTCAGCTCAACTTTGGAGTTAACATTCCCCCTTAAAGAGACTGAAGTCCCTTGGAATTAGAGGACAAAACGAGTCTTTCAAGAAGAGGCATTCATTACAGATATGAGCTTTTTAGTTTGGAAGACTCCCTTAGGGAGGACTGAAAAGAATAGCCTTTTCAAGCCATGGGGCCTGCATTTCTACAGCAAGGCAAGAATATGCACTTCAAGTCCTCCATATTTAGTACCATGATTATATCAGGAAAGGCATCCTACTGGAGGGATGTGAGGAGATGGTGCTGAGTTAATGTAAAAGATACCAAATTAGATCACGTGTGTGTATAAATATATATATATACACACACACATATATATAGATACATATATTTTTTTTTCACCAGGTTACTACTATTTCTGGAACTTCTGGTAAAAATACCATTGTAAAAACTTAGCCTAAGTCAACATTTTATATTTTAAAATATTTTACACTGAGTTTTTAAACACTTGCAATATGAAAATAATTTAACTCTAGAGTACATACACTTTGACTTCTTCAGAAAATTAATCTGGGGAAATTTTAACTTCAGATACATATAAAATTGCATTTAAAACATAAGTTAGTCCTGAGTCTACATATGTTTTCCCTATATTCTTTCTATACTCAGACTATAGGACTCTAAGAATACCTCTGAGATGTCAAGTCATAAAAATGAAGAGGCGGGCTTCCCTGGTGGAGCAGTGGTTAAGAATCCGCCTGCCAGTGCAGGGGACACAGGTTCAAGCCCTGGTCCGGGAGATCCCACATGCCACAGAGCAACTAAGCCCGTGTGCCACGACTACTGAGTCTGCGCTCTAGAGCCCGCGAGCCACAACTACTGAGCCCGTGTCCCACAGCTACTGAAGCCCGCGTGCCTAGATCCCGTGCTCCGCAACAAGAGAAGCCACCGCAATGAGAAGCCCGCGCACCGCAACGAAGAGTAGTCCCTGCTCACCGCAACTAGAGAAAGCCCGCGTGCAGCAACGAAGACCCAACGCAGCAATAAATTAATTAATTAATTTTAAAAAAATGAAGAGGTGACTGAGGTAAAGTGAAATTGGTCTCCATAAATACTAGAACATTGCTCACATGATAAAGTCTAGCAGAGAAATATCTATTTAGTAGCTGTAGACGTTAAAATACATTATGACCTGTCCTAATTTCTATTTAACATTTGCTAATGTCATCATGGAGAAAAGCCAAAGTTAGAATGTTAGAAACAGTTTTTGTTATGGAAAACTTCCAACATAAAAAAGGTAGAAATACTTCAGAATGATTAATAGGTGGTCAATCTACTTTCATTCAGTTTTACCCAATCACCACCACTGGAATATTGTACTTCAGTTCCTAGATATAATATTACTTTACCTGTGAATACTTGAGAGTATATCTTTAAGGGGCAGGGACTTTTCAAAAAATATAACCACAATACTATTATCACATCTAAAGACAACAATTTCTTAATATCAGATTTTGTCTAGATGTGTTCTAATGTCTCTGACTATATCACAAGTGTATTGTTTCAATTGGTTTGTTCAAATCATGATACAAAGTTTACACATTGCAGGTGGTTAATATGTTTCTTAAACTTCTGTTAACCTATAATGGTCCTCCACCCTCTTTCTTTTTGCCATGTGCTTGTTGGAATCCCCCATAATCTGGATAGCAATCCCATGGCACTATTTAAAACATATTTTTTTACTTTATGAATTTCCTATGAATTAAGTAGTTAGATCTCCAAGGTTCACCTAATCCTATTTGGCAAAAATACTTCCTAGGTGGTTATGTGTACTTCTTATTGCAACACACCAGAAGGTACGTAATGTCTGGTTGTTTCTATCTCTTTCTGTGACATGAAGATTGATCTGTGAGTTCATTTGTGATCAATCTGATCTATTATAAGGCTCCCTATCAGTCTTTCATGTAATGATTTTAACAACCATTGATGATTGTTGCCTAGAGGTATATTTCATTAGCAAACATACTGCATATTGTTTCTTTCTGCATTTTTTAAATCCATTCGAAAGTGAATGTGTGTGCTTTTTTTAAAATTAATTAATTATTTTTTTTGCTGTGTTGGGTCTTCGTTTCTGTGCGAGGGCTTTCTCTAGTTGTGGCAAGTGGGGACCACTCTTCATCGCAGTGTGTGGGCCTCTCACTATCGCGGCCTCTCTTGTTGCGGAGCACAGGCTCCGGACGCGCAGGCTCAGTAGTTGTGGCTCACGGGCCTAGTTGCTCCGTGGCATGTGGGATTTTCCCAGACCAGGGCTCGAACCCGTGTCCCCTGCATTAGCAGGCAGATTCTCGACCACTGCGCCACCAGGGAAGCCCTTTTTCTGCATTTTTTAGAATTGTTTCATAAGGAAGAATTTTTCACTTCAGCTATGTGGTTATCCTCACTTGCATTGTATACAGGAAAGGCAGAATAAATGCTTAATTCACAAATTTATTGTAAATAAACTGGGACCATTTAAATATTCTTATCAAGAGCTTTTCAATGTAGCAAGAATTAGAAAAGAGCCTTAATTTAATTTGATTTCCTTAAGTAAAAGAAAGTTATTTTGTGTTGTTTTATTTAGTTTTCATGCTGTTGTGAGCAGCTAAGAAGAGTATAATCCTTTTGTAGGAGATATGATTGATTATCTAGAAATCATTTCGAATTCAGAAATTCTGCAATTTAGGGTAATGACAGTGAAGAGCTGGTGAACTAGAGTGGAAGAAGAAATGATAATGAGAAACTTTTCTTTTACAAGATGGTTTGAAATGAGATGGAAAGCCTGGGGAAAAGAGAAAGGAGTAGAGTAAAAAGGGTTATGCTTTTTTTGGTGTACCTTTTCATAGTTATGGGTTTTGGAACATGTTCTTTTTACATATTCAAAAAACAAATTAACAAGAATAGAGAGGGAACATGGAATACAAACAGAAAAGAAATTAATAACACAACACACTAAGGTGGGAAATAAAGAACTAACTCAATGAATTATTAAGTAAAGTATTTTGACTATATATATTTTCAGGCTAAAGGCAGAAAGAATTGTAAATAGTAGTTAGTAGGTTTGTTTTTCACTAGTATAAGTTAGTAATTCTGAAATTATGTAATATGAATTCTAAGAGAGAATAAATATATGAATGAATTAAGCATAGCAGAAGTCAGGAAAAGGGCATAGCAAAAATGAAAAGAAGCGAGAGTTGGGAGAAACAATCTACTACGGGCCCTGGGCCTTCCTGCACGTTCTTGCTAGGCAAGGCCCTGATCACTCTTTAACCAGACCATTTCTCGGGCTTGGATTTACAAGCAACCTTGAGGGATGAAGCCATGACACTCTAAGATGAAAAGTAGGTTTGCTTACTTTGCTATAAGACAGTGAGTTCTCCTAACTCTGTTCTTCAGCTGCAATACTAATCCACTGTCTAATGCAAATCCAGTGTCCATCCGGGCGCCTAGCATCATCCCTGAGGGACTTGTGTTCAAGAGGGAACCAATGCAAATGGTGCTGCTTGCTGTGCTGTGAGTAAAATGTTCTTTGTCTCCGACTCAGAAATCTTGTGTCTTCTGCCTGCATCTAAGAAACAGTAACAGGCTAATTTATTAGATTATAAGTATAGTAAAATCAAATTCCAACTCAGAAAGACTACTGGAATGATATAGAATATTTTATTAGAATTAAAAGTTTGAGTGTGAAGTCATGGTTTTAAAGACAAATGATAGATAGATAGATGATAGATAAAATAGGTATTGATGTGGGTATAGGTATGCAAATAAAGAAATATTTATACAAATATTTTCTAGTTATGTATGCTGAGAGGAGCTAAAAACATAGATACCCCCACTAGATCTTGGTTCCTTCTAAAAAGAACCAGGACTCCCTAGAGGACTGGTTAAATCTAGGGCATGGAATGAAAAAGTATAAGGTGAGCTTGGAGGAGCTTTCTATTCCAGAAGGTAAAATGGTACTCAGAGAATGATGGGGACATGTGAAAAGGATGTAGAGGTCACTTTCAAAGGGATCGCATTTGCCAAACCTAGGATAATTTTGAGGAACAAAATAAACAATGAGAGTAAAGAGTTATAACCCATTGAAACAAATGCATAAATGAATAAATAATGTCATCCCAATATATGTTGAAGGAAAAATGTAAATGCAAGATCAACATTTGGCAACCGCCATGATGGTCATTGTTTCGGGCAAGGAACTTCAATGGAAGTTGAAGCTGGAAGATGTTAAGTTTGATAAGAAAGAGGATATTTACACAGCCTCAAAAAATCTCGTCCATATGATACTTCTTAGATACAAAGTAAAAATAGTGACTTTACAGTGGAGAAACCTGTCAGACGCCAACGTAACCAAGAGATCAAGTGGGACAGTAGCGGGGAAAACAGATAAAACTTCCACCCTGATTGGATGCACTAAGTACACAACTTTGTAAGTACACAAACTTACTTCTGTGCTACTGCTTCTCAAAAACTCATAAATCTGGGCTTCCCTGGTGGCGCAGTGGTTGAGAGTCCGCCTGCCGATGCAGGGGACACGGGTTCGTGCCCCGGTCCGGGAAGATCCCACATGCCGCGGAGCGGCTGGGCCCGTGAGCCATGGCCGCTGAGCCTGCGTGTCCGGAGCCTGTGCTCCGCAATGGGAGAAGCCACAGCAGTGAGAGGCCCACGTACCGCAAAAAAAAAAATAGTTTACAAATATGTCCATAATTTGAATATGGTTTATGAGGGATAGTTTAGTGTTTATAACTTATATAAGTAAAAAGTGAGAAATCTTTTTATCATTTACAGATAAAATAATTTTCAGAATTAAAACATTTTGAAGATAAATATGACTACAACATTTCCTAGAAGAAGTCCTGGGTCACTGAAGTTAACATTCTTATAATAATTGCAAACAACCTTTGATTTGATGAGTACATTATTGCTGCAAAAATCACATTTTGCTCTTTTAAATTAACTACGTTTGTATAAATAGAATTGCCTTGGTCAATGGTTACATTATAATGAACTAGATTTTATGTTCAAGCATTAGGATAATCCCTTTACTCCGAACCACTAAGATGAAAAAGGAGTTGATTCACCATCATCAATTATAAATATTGTTGTACAGTTATGTTTATGCATTAGTCCACCCATTTCCTACTCGCTTGTTAGTCGTGTTACTGCACTCAGGTTTGGCTGCTCGCTGCTCAAAAGCCAATACTCCAGAGACAAGTGTTGGCTGGAAAGGAAAGACCAACAACCTGGAGGGATGGTGGACTCGTGTCCAAAAACCAACTCTGAAGATTCTGCTCCACTGTGAAAGTTTTTAAAGGGAGAATCATTTGCGGAAGGGGTCAGAGTCTTCGTTACCTTCCACTGTGTGCAGACTTTCTTTTGATTGGTTGTTGATGAGGTAACAGGGTGATGCTCCAGGAACTTTGTGCATCCTCCTTGAGGAGGAACCAGGACCCTGTCCCAAGGCTACACTATTGTTTCTTAGGTGCTCCTCCTTTGTTTCTGCATTCCCTGCCTTCCCTGCCTTCCCTGTTAAGCAACTGTTTGAATCTGCCCTTTGAGGCTCATGGTAAGGTCAAGGAGGTTGAATGAAGCTTATTTCCTACAAACAAGAAACAGGGGACACAGAAGGGGGACAGGGAAAGGGTTTGTACCCGGGAGGGCCCCACAGGGTCCTGCTCAGTTTCATTACTATGACTCTACTTTCTTGCATCTTTGTCTCCTCTTGTGAGCCTCTCTCCCCTCCAGAACATTGTACAGCTGCCTGCTGCCCTCTCACTGCATCCGTGCCCTTGTAAGTTCTCATACTTCAGGACTATGAGGATGATGTAGCTTAATGTTATAAATATTTTATACAAATTTAATCCAAATAGTAGCCTGCCCTAAAAAGCAGCCCAGATCACGTGCTTACTTTCCTATTTTCTAAAATAATTGGGGGGGTTAGTTTCAAGTTTATAACCTGGAGTTGGGGGTGGTTGCTTAGTAGAAGTAGAGAACAATTTACAAGTGGCTATTTCTAAACACCATTTTTTTTCCCCTGAATCAAATGAGCTGGTACCAACCTCAGAGTCTTAAAACCAGAATTTCCCCTGACTCTATAAAGAGGAAGGTTGAATACTCACACGACATAATAATCACATACACTCTAAACGTTATTTATTGTACATAGGTTTAGTTTCCTTCCATCGTTTTCATACACATATGATGTGTTATTCATTTAACCTTTTTAATCTCATATAAGTTTAAAGCATTTTATTTTATGACATAATTGCTATAGTGAATTACCACCAAATTTATAAGTTCATTATGCAGTTTAAAAATGTTAATAGCTCAGGATGACAGACAAAATATTTTCCACTAATGCTATCTCTTCCTACATATTGTCTATATTACTCACCAGTTAGACAAATCTGGGTAAGCAACTGAAATTTTTATTTCCTCACTACAAAATGAGGACATGATCAATACCCATCTCACGACTGCTCCAGGGACCCACTGAATGGACATGTGCAAAGTGCCCAGAACACTGCCTGCTGCACCGCAAGTGCCCAACCCAGCAAGCGTAAACCATCGTCATTATCATTATTAATATGCATGGGGTTCTCCACATGCAAGTACATTTGTCTTCTTTTGTCTGAATTGTTTCTCACATTGAATAAATTGGGTCATTCTGAATTCAAAACAGAACACAATTATTGTATTAATCTTTTCTACTTTGTGAAATGAATTAATAAAAGGGGCATCACAACTTACAAAAGAAATTTTTTTCCTTACTTTTTATTGAAGACCAGGATTTTCTGGAGTAGGTAAGGTCCTACATATGAAAAAGAATTCGTCTTATTAGGAAATAGAAAAAAGGGATAGAGTCGGGGTGTTCTTTTTGTTATAATGTATTTTCCAGACTGGAATAGATAGGAAATGCTAATTAAGTGATACTGAAAATATTCATTTAGATAGAGCAGGAACACAAAATTCTAGAGGTTTAGGTACGTCTTCTCTGACTGGGAAAAAAACATTTTACAGTTCTTCAAGTTTGAAGGTTGGACAAGATGATCTTGTTTTTAGGAAAAGGCTGGACAAAAATGAAACTTAAACTTGGAACAACTACCTTCAGCAGGATTCCACTCACTTAATCATAGAAATTTAAAGCCTGAAGGATCCTAGAAATTACATAGTTTTACACCTACATCATGTTTTGAGGGGGCAGTGCCATCCCACATAAGTCCATGGTGGTTAGGGTAGACCTTGGTCTTAAAACTATGAGTTTTAGCATATCTAAAATTTGTCTTCCATATCAATTCCTTTGGGGTTGAAATTTTATCAAACTCATCAACAATGGACTTCTGTTTCCTTCTTTTTTTAATCAATTTTTTAATTGAAGCATAGTTGATTTACAATGTTGTGTTAATTTCTGCTGTACAGCAAAGTGATTCAGTTATACATATATATACATTTTTTCATATTCTTTTCCATTATGGTTTACGGACTTTTGTTTCTAATTTCTCACCTAAAAGACTATACTTCTGCTATGTAATGCAAATGACTTAGGGGAACATACCACTTCAGAGACATTCTGTATATCTTATCCTGATATCTCCTTGGATGAAGCATTAGTTGTTAAGAGAATTGAGTTCTTAAATTTGAAGCAGAGGAATAACTCTTATCCTGTCCCAAAAAGAAATATCTATCTTTAAAAGAACTATTAGAAAGACTTCTCTCTATCCTTATTTTATTCTGCTTTTCCAGAAATCAAGTGTAACAGGTAATTTTGTCAACATAATAACAAAGGCAACTACTGTTTATTAAGAGCTTCCTGTATGTCTACATATATTGTCTATTTCAATTCCTACAATAATCGTACAAGTTCGAAATTTTTGAGCCCTTTTTATAGATGAGGAAACAGAAGCTCAGGGAAGCTGCATGACACACTCAAGGACATGGTTAATAACCTGGACCCAGATACTTCTGACTCAAATTTCCATAGGTTTTTTTTTTTTTTTTTTTTTTTTTCCGGCCCTCTCGCCGTTGTGGCCTCTCCCGCTGGGGAGCAGAGGCTCCAGACGCGCAGTCTCAGCGGCCATGGCTCACGGGCCCAGCCGCTCCGCGGCATGTGGGATCTTCCCAGACCAGGACACGAACCCGTGTCCCCTGCATCGGCAGACGGACTCCCAACCACTGCGCCAATAGGGAAGCCCAAATTTCCATAGTTTTAACCACTATGCCATAGTGCAAAATTTTTCTTTTTCCTTAAAGACATTTTAAAATATTTATTTATATACACAGCTGTTTTAACTGTTTTCTTCACTTTTTCTATGTATAATGAATCTTAATGACTTTTAGTAAGAAGATTACAGGAATTCCCTCTGACATCTAGAACCAGGAATTCCTTGTTACAATAATTTTTTCTATGCTGCTAGTTGATTATTGTTTGCCTTTTTAAATTATAACTTCATTTTTCAATATAAATTCAGAGTAAACATGTATGGAGATGGGTAATAGGAATCTATTTAGTTCTAAGAATAGTGTCTGAAGTGCAAAAATCAGGATGATCAGTTTCTTTTAGCTTTTTCATGATTATCTGTGAGGACTTGCAAGAGCAAGAGTTCCAGGAGAGAGACTTGCTGGGCACCGCTACCTGCAGACAATGCTACCCTCAGAAGAGAGTGACTCTCTCCCTTCAGAAATGCTGGCTCCAGGAAAGGGAGGAAAAAGAGCTTACTACCTGTTCTTGGAGCTTGTAGGTGAGTGTGAAGGAGACACAGGTGTTTACTTTTCATCTATATATTTCTGAGAGTAGTGCTTGCTTGAAGAGTTCACAGGAGCATGGCAAGAAGGGACCTGCTCTATTGTGCCAGGGAAAAAGATGGAGGCGACCCACCACTCCATTCCAGGTCTCCATTGTCCTCAGACATGTGAAAGAGAACTTCAAGGTTCTTGTGTTTTTATGTGAAGGGACATGAATTTAGGGGAGAGGGCAGAACATGTCCCACCCACGACATAAATGGACAAAGCAAGATGGAGGCCCAACATGAGTGGGCCTAGCCATTGGTGGTGCTGGAAGGAGAAGAGGCTGTGCATCACTGAGAAGTTTCTAAAGATCTCCCCGAGAAAGTCATCCACGTCAGTAGTAGGGATGCTCCAAGGTGCAGAGACCGTCAGCAGCAGAAGAGAACGGTTTGCACCAGAGTGAGACCAGGGTAAGTAGACGGAGCCAACACAGGACCAGAGTTGCCTCTTCACCGCCAATACATGGCCAGATCAGACAAACCTGAAAATTCTTTAGCTACCCCTTCTCCTCCCTGCCACTGCCCCAGAAAAGCTAGAAGAGAAAGGAGAAGAAGGTGTATAACTAAGAAGTTACACAGAGCTTGGACACAGAAGTCCAAGTACCTCCACCCTCACCCCATCCACTCCAAGACCGTGGTGAACAAGAAGGGGAAAGATCAGACTTTATGTCCTCCTCACTCCAGTTTTCTCCTTAATAGGAAAGGAGGGTAGCCTTCAATTAAGTCTGATATTGAAGCCTTAAAGGTGCCATTATGTGCTGGGAAAAGGATATTACAGGGTTTTGTTAAAGGCAGTGAATGGAGAAAAAGAAAATATTCATGTCTATATTCTACTGAGTTATCGCCTCAGCAAACCAGGTGTACTCACATGACATGCAAGTAGCATGGTGTGAATCTTGTTGCTTTTCTTCCTTTGATGCTTTTACACTGCATTTAGCGCATATTACTTGTGATTTTAGTTGATGATGTACACACTAAATATTAAATTTAGCAAATTTAATTGATTGGGCCAATGCTATATAATTCACAGTGCCAGGTAACATGGAGGGCACAAAGGTATGTAAGATAAGGCATATCACTTCCTTTCCAAGAGTTTACGATCTGCTAAGGTAATATATAAGCACTTTATAGGTTATACAAACAGACAGAAGTCAGGTAACAATATAATTCTGCCAATATTCATATGAAACCATTTTTCAAAAACTGCGTTTGTGTCATGTTAGAAAAAAAAATTAAATGAACTTTCTCGTATTTTCTTCAGCTACCTCCTATAATTCTCTTTGAGTCCATATTTTTTGTGGTAAACCTGGTGATACACATCTAGTTATTACTATTAATAACATGAAAATGAACAGAACACCCGTGAAAATAATCAGTTTTTGGCAGCCTCAGCAAATGGAAAATTTTTCCATCGAAAGCCAAACTGAAAAGGTCAAAGTCCTCCTCTTTATTGTTTCTAGCATTTGAAGCTTACACAGAAACTACTCTGACCAGTCCTTGCTGATGTGATTATCTGCTTTCGTCCCCTTCTCCTCCAGCAGATGCCCTGTTAGCCTTGTGCTAGATTTCCTTCAGCCTTTCCAGCTCCTATGTTCTCTCCTGATCAGCCTAGACTTTTTATCTTGTCTGAAGCTGGAACTGCCTTTAAGCATCTACTTGATTATTTAAGTTTCTAGGCTTCACTCCCTCTTGGCAGGGACCATATATATATATATAACCACTCACTGATTTTTTTTAACAGCCTTATTGACGTATACTTGATACACAAAGAACGGCACATAATATGTACAATTGGATGAGTTTGGACATATGCAAATACCCATGTTATCATCACAGTAGTAGACAAATTACCACCATCAGGCAGTAAATATATCCAATACCTCCCAGAGTTTCCTTGTGTCCCTTTGTTGGTTTGTTATATGGTAAGAAGACAACATGAGATCTCCTCTCTTAAATTTTGAAGCACACAATACTACATTATTCTCTATAGGCACTATGCTGTACAGCAGATTTCTAGAACTTACTTACCTAGCATAACTGAAACTTTATACCTGTTGAACAGCTCTGTAATACCCTCAGTCCACAGGCCCTGGAACCACTATTGTTTTCTGCTTCTATGCATTTGACTAGCTTAGTTATATAAGTGGAATCATGCAGGTTGTCCTTTTGGGACTGGCTTATTCACTTAGCATAACGCCTTCAACCTCCATCCATGTTGCCACAAATAGCAGGATTTCCTTCCTTTTTAAGGCTGAGTAATATTCCATTGTGTGTGTGTGCGTGTGTGTGTGTGTATACCATATTTTATTTGTATCCAAATATATACCATTGTCTTTATCTATTCTGTCAAGGGACACTTGGGTTGTTTCCACATCTTGGTTATTATGAATAGCGTTGCAGTGAACGTGAGGGTGCAGACACACCTTCCAGATCCCAACTTCTGGACATATAACTAGAAGTGAAATTGTGAGGACATATGGTAGTTCTATTTTTAAGTTTTTGAGGATTTCCTTAGGTGCTGTACCATTTTATATTCCCACTAACAGTGTAAAAATTTTTTCACAATCTGGTCAACACTTGTTACCTTCTGTGTGTGTGTGTGTTTTTTTTTTTTTAGAATAGCCATCCTATAAGTGTGAGGTAATATCTCACTGTGGTTTTGATTTACATTTTCCTGGTAATGACATTGAGCATGTTTTCATATACCCGTGGGCCATTTGTTTGTCTTCTTTGGAGAAATGTCTGTTCAAATTTAAATAGCAAAAATCATACCCAGTTTTCCACCTGTGTAGGGTAAAAACCCGGTTCTTACCTCCTGTGTCTTTCTTTCCCATACATCTCCTTTACTTCTACTTACTGACACACTCACACAGGGCACTTCATTTCTGACACTTCTGGCCATCAAATGTGTGATGGTTTTGCCCTACTCCAAGCAATTATGTGACACCAGCTGGGTGTCCTACAATTTTACTCAATTCTGACACTATATACTTGGAGATAGTGTCAGATTCCACAGGTTAAGGACTCAGTCCCACAAGACTGCTCCCAACCCATGCCAATCGCACATAGTAAGTCCCCAGGTTACCCACAGCTTTTGTCTGACTTGGCTACAAATCAGAGCTTCCCACAACACCCTCCTTGGGTTTAATTAATTTGCTAGAGCAGCTCACAGAACTCAGAGAAACTTACCTACATTTAACAGTTTTTTATAAAGTATATGATAAAGGATACAGATGAACAATATCACAAAGTCCTTTGCTCGTTTTAAAAAATTGGATTATTTGCTTTTTTTGCTACTCAGGTTGCAGAAGTTCAGTATTTTACATAAATAGGAAAATAATCCTAAAATACATATAGAACCTCAAAAGACTCACAATAGCCAAAGTGATCTTCTGAAAGAAGAACACACCTGGAGGCATCATACTTCCTGATTTCAAAATAAATTACAAAGCTACAGTAATTAAAACTGCATGATACTAGCATAAAGTTAGATTATATGGACCAATGGAAAGGACGAGAGATCCCAGAAATAAACCTACAAATACATAGGTACCTAATCATTCACAAAGGTGCCAAGAGCACACACAATGAGTAGTCTCTTCAACAAATAGTGTTGGGAAAACTGAATATCCACCAGCAAAAAAAGGAAGAAAAGAAGGAAAGAGGGAAGGAAGGAAAGGAAAAAAGAAAGAAAGAAAGTGGGACCCCTAGTTTTTGTGTGTACATCATACACAAAAATCAATTCAAAATGGATCAAAGACTTAAAACATAACGCCCGATGTAAAATTTCTGGAAGAAAACATGGGAGAAAAGATTTTTGACATGGGAGTTGGCAATATGTTTTTGGATACAACACCAAAAGCACAGGCAACAAAAGCAAAAATGGATAAGTAGGACTACATCAAACTAAAAATCTTTTGCACAGCAAAGGAAACAACCAACAGAATGAAAAAGCAATGGAATGGGAGAAAATATTTGCCAACCATATATCTGTTAAGGGGTTAATTTCCAAAATGTGACAAGTCATTCTGAAACATCACACACACACACACACACACACACACTACAGAAAAACCTAAAAAATATTTTGAAATGATGGTCATCAATATATTCTCTTACATTCACCTGACATACACAACACTGTAGATTAGAAAATCATATCTAAAATGAAGTCAAGGTATTATTATGCCCAGAAATCATTATTTAATTCATTTGAGAACATTTTAAGCTGACGTCAAACATTGTCATATGATTTTCTTGATGGGAGAGCATAATATGACAAACAAAACACTTGAGAATGTTTAGGTATTCTTTCAAATATATTACCGTATAAAATTGAGTCCTCGAACTGGAAGAGAGCAGTTAAGGTAGCAGGCACTGGCCGATCATCAAACTAAGGCTTTTGCTCATTAAATTGCGCTGCAGATAACAGTGCGGTTGATGATGCCCAGCGTGTTCCATGATTGTCGCAAATTGCTGTTACTTATGAAACAGAGCAGTAGCTTGAATATTTTCCAGACCAAAGAGAACTGCTTGTATATACACATATGTTTACAGGTGTTTCGTAGCTATTTCTATTTTAAAATAGATGTTTTAATACAGCAAGCTTTGGATTTCTTTTTTCCTGTGAATTGACATTGTCAAGTACACGGTCACTAAGATTAAAGTCAGAAACCTGGACTATAATATATATGTGTCATATATATTTTTCATCACCTTTTCATCATTATGGTCACATGTCTCATTAGAATACAGAACTAATACTGAGTTTTAACACTCAGGAGGTAGCTATACCTTAAACCACTATACAAAAAAAAAAAAATCTTTACCACTCTAAAGAGCTCACTGAATATGGAATGTGTTGCCTTAAGAGGACTCTCCTCAGACTTTCCTGGTGGTGCAGTGGTTAAGAATTCACCTGCCAATACAGGGGGCACGGGTTCAAGGCCTGGTCCGGGAAGATTCCACATTCCACGGAGCAACGAAGCCCGCACGCCACAACTACTGAGCCTGTGCTCTACAGCCCGTGAGCCACAACTACTGAGCCCACGTGCCACAACTACTGAAGCCTATGCACCTAGAGCCCGTGCTCCGCAACAAGAGAAGCCACCGCAATGAGAAGCCCACGCACCGCAGCGAAGAGTAGCCCCCACTCGCCAAAACTAGGGAAAGCCTGCGCACAGCAACGAAGACCCAACGCAGTCAAAAATAAAATAAATTTATAAAAAAAACAAACAAACAAACAAAAAAGAGGATTCTCTTCAACACTTGAGGTATTCCAGTATACTCTAGAGAGCCATGTAGCTGTGATGTTGAGTTGGGACTTCGAGCACCGGGTGGTGGATAAGCATGCTTTGGCTAACTCTTAAGTCTCACTGTTGAGAACCTAGTCACAACACAGCAGCTAGGGGTCTGATTGACTGGCCTGTGCTACGCTGGCAAAACTCAATGTAAACGACGACTTCTACGGTTTCTCAGAACTGGTTTCAAGAGAGCAGAAAATCTGTCATATGAAACCATGGTTAAAGTGACAGCCTCAATCCTCAGATTTATATACCACTGACATCTTCAAGTCTAGATCACCCAAACAGCAGTCAGTCAACTGGTTAGGAGAAATTTCTCTAACACACACGATGTGGTGGACAGTCTAGGGAATGGTCTGTGATGTAGAAGATGTGGGTTATAATTTATACTCTAGCTGATGGTGGAACCTATGAAATGATCATTTCCCCCATTATACCTTTTTATATCACCTGAGACCTCTCCTCAAGAGGCTTATAACAATTAGAAATTTTACCTTTTAAGTGATCATTTGATGAACGGCTGAATCCCTCCACCTGATTAAATTCCATGGGAACAGGAACCCTATTAGTTATAACTCCCACTGTATATCTAGCATTAAGCACAGTGCCAGGCATGGTGCAGATGCTCAAACATTTACTGAAAATGTGATTGAATGAATTTAAGTTTTCTGGGCCCCAGTTTCTCTGTATGTATAATAAAGAGGTAGGATTGTGGAATACTGCTACAAAGTCCCTACCCTTCAGAAGCTTAGCAACTACTTAGAAACAGAAATCATGTGCATGAAACTACCAGAGAAAAAAGATATAGTCAAAGTCAAGGGTTTTCTTACAGGTTACTGAGTTCAGGAAATAAAATAAATAAATAATGTCAGTAAGTAGGATTTTGTAATTTGGATAATGGAAAGGATATGGGAAGACATTTCCAAGGTGACTGGTAGAGAAATGACAAAGGCAAAGACAGAGGCAAAAATGAAGATGGGATATGCGGGGGAATGTGAAAAATGTTTTCCATATCTGCATATTTGTTTGATTAAAATCTCAACTTATTCTATTAATGGTGTTTCTTTATGTAATTAAATGATGGAGTAAATGTCATAGCCCAGATCTCTGTGACTGGCTTCATCAGAGTTATTTAATTGTATTTGCTGGCTCCTGGAAGTTCAGATTACAAATATCACATCTCAAATCTTGGGCAGATCAGATGACAATGCAATACTCAGAAGAAAAAGGTGGCCATCCCCATCACTCTGTGTGGAGGCAAGTTGTGACAATAGAGATGTTTGTCTTCTTTCAAAGATAAAAGGGAAAACTTCAAGTGCTTTAAAGTCTGAAAAGCAGGTAGATAGTAACAGTTTATAATAGTCTCTGAAATGACCAGAAGAGAATTCCAATTGCCTTAAATGATTAGAAGGGAGACTTGAAGTTGGGAAATTCAAAGGCTCTTTACAAAGCCATGCCCCTCACATTTATTTAAGGATATATGTGATCCCAGGCACACAATTGTACAAGTGCAGCATCCTTTTTGCCTGTCCCAGAGAATATACAGCCACTGGCACAATGCTTTTGACTAATGCTACTGAAAACAGAAAGGAGAAATCCAAGTGGGAGTCAAAGCCAAGTAAAAACATACACACAGTAACAAAGAGCTCCATTTGTTTCAAATGAAGAGTGAAGAATGAGGACTACTCGTTATTTTTAGGTTTGTTTTTTTTTTTTTTAAAGAGAGTCAACAAAGTATTTTTCAACAAGTAGAAGCCCATGTGTATGCTCCGTAGTTTTGACTAGAGGTACAAGGTACACTTAAAATATTTTAACTAGAAATGATTAGCAAGGAAAGCACTGCTTTTAGTGAAGCTCACATTAAAAAATTAACACATTAAACAAGGATTATAGCAGTTAAGAGAAGAAGGATGACTGGCATCCCTCCTTGAGGGACTGTGGTTTAATGTGGGCTTTGTAGAATTACTGAAATTTTGATGGTTGAAGAAATGGTAGATGGAAAATGGAAAAGACACACTGAACAAAGGAGTGGAGGCTGGATTTGGTGGTTTGTTTGGGTTACAGAGAGTAGGACAATCTGTTGGGAGTGGAAGATGCTTAATAAAGGTGGAGGGGGAGCAAGATTGATTTTTAAAAATATAGATCATGAATAAAATGAAAGAGTAAACATTATAATTTAAAGCCTTCTTCAATATCTATAGATCCTCTCATCTTTCCTAAGTGCTAAGTTTTTCCATGATTTCTAATATGGGGACCAATGATTTTCAATCTTAGATTGTCTTAAATTCAGTAGTAGATTTGATTTTGGAGAAAGAAGATTAATCACGGAGGCTCGCCTAGAGTTCAGGAGAGAATTCTGCAAGCAATGTTTTTATTTTACTGGCAAGCCCTCATTCTCCAATGGGAAAATCATGTTTGTATTTAAGTATCATTTTTAGTATCTGCAAATGTCACACAAAGACCTTTTGTTTTTACTTCTATAACCTGCACATAGTGTATATTTAGTTAGAAGCCCTTCCAAATTTAAGAGGTCTATTCACCCTTCTGCAAAAATATCCTTAGTTGATATATGGCTTGTGTAGACTCACCAAATATCTATCTTCTAATGTAAAGATATGATAAGACAGTGGGTTAATAATTCTTTACGTGCTTTTAATATTGATAAAGGAGGCAAATTTTTTTCTGTAGCCACTTCTGTCAGAGTGACAATATACACTGTGTCTGCAAACTGAATTCTGACATATTTAAAAAATTTAAATCGTGCTGTAATAAAAATTAACAGTACATTAAGTGTTATTTTTAAGTTTTTAAAAAAGTTTTTAAAACTCGTTTTTTAAGTTTTATGGATAAGTAAAGCAGTTACCTATAATTTGACATTATGATATGTCTATTTCTGTTTATTCTTGTGCTGGTTTATCTACAAGCATTTATAACCACATGCAATTTGCCAATTTGCTCTTTCATTTAACATTGTATCACAAATATTTTTCCATGTCTCTATGGTTTTAAAAATATCTATCATATTAGTGTCAATAATTAAACTTATTTCATACGCTTTTTAAATGCTTCTTTTAAATCTTCTTAGTCATTTTGAAAAGTTGAATTTACAGTCTTCATTTATTTTTGCTTTCATAATGATTAAATCAAATTCCCTTTATTTTTTCCAATGCTACAATTATATATTTATATTTTATCTTTATGTTACTTTCTAGTCTCTTCTAGAGAAGATAAAGAGTAAACTCAAAGCCTTATGTCTTCTCTTAGGTCATTAATTAAATTCCAGAATCTGAAACCCCAATTATTTTTATATAAGCAAACTTTTGTTACTTTAACTTTTTATTCTAAAGTTTACTTCAGTTATTTAGACTAATTAGCAACACCTCTTATCCTTGTAAGATCCTTATTTTACTACTATTAAGCAATAACCATGCACTTTAGTGATTTCATTCTGTAATGAGAACATGGCTTCAAAGGCGATCAAAGGTGTGTGTTTGCTTGTTTGTTTGTTTGTTTTGTTTTTAACCCTGGTTCATCATCTACTTGGAAAGTTTACATATCATTCAGGTTTGGCGTTCTGGATTAAATGCCTATGTATTTTACTAAAAGAATTCTTGGGTCCCTATTGCTTTTCTGTACACAGCATACACTGCTGAGTATTTTGGTTAAGATCTTTTACCATTCGTATACCAGGCTGTGAACTGACATTGATGTTTGTGATGAAGTTCAAGGTCACAATTTTAATGTCCTTGAAAGTAAATTTCCTTTGCATGAAGACTTGAAAAAACCTTTATCTTTAAAGTTTAAAAATTTCACCAGACTATGTGTAAATACTGACTTCTTTTTTTTTTTTTAGTGCTGACTTCTTACGATTGATTTTGCTGCAAAATCAAAAGAACTTTGAATGTCCAATGATATTAGTTTTTAGTTTACATCATGACCTTGACTATAAAATCTTTTTCATATTCTGTTTTCTTCCTTGATAGTAATTCCCATTAGTTGCATATTGGCAAACTTAATTGTGATCCCTTCTCATAGCTGTGATACCTTGTTTTATTTCCCTGAAAATGGATAGCATTTTTGTCCTGAAATACTGCATCATGTATATTGGACCTATTTCCAGGGTGAATATTAGTACCATGATTTTTCTTCCTTTCTTTCCTTTTTCCCCAGAATTTTCACATTGTTTTAGATTATTTATTTCTGCTTGTTCATGTTTCATTGAAAAATCTGATGAATTCTTAGAGAAAAATGCACCATGGGGCCTTCCTTCAAAATTCTCTACTTTTGGTCACTTAACAACAGAATGTACTTCCTTCCCATTTCCCAGGTTCCTTGTCAGAGTCAGATTCTTTAGTGGTACTTCTGGAGCATGAATTAATAAAATGATTCTAATGAAGAAAGAAGTTGACAAGTCTATTCCTTGAATTCAGAATTGAGAAACACACTTATTTATCTTCCACCTTTACTTAACACAAAGTGCTTCTCCAGTATCTTACTGGGAACAGAGTAAATGGAGGGGTTACTTTTGACCAGCTAAACTCCATGGGACTTCCAAATTCAGACTCTGGAGGCAATTTTGGATTACAGAGTGGCTTCTAATTAATTTAAATGTTTCATTATATATGCTTACATGTAACTTTATGTAAATGTGATGATACACATTGGTAGAAATGATGGTATAAATCATTCGATGGGTAGAAATTTCTCCATTTTTACTTGTCTCCCTCCTCTTTCTCTCTTTTTCGTGTCCCACCAACTTTATACTCCCCTGCACAGGTAATTCATGTTGAAAACTCATCAATCCATACTTTCTCCATGTTTTCTTTTTAAAAATGAGATGCTATTTTACACACTTACCTGCATCTTTACACACTCAACAGCTCCTAGTGGCAACCTAGCCAAGTGGCATGATTTATTCTTTCTAACAGCTGCATAATATTAAAAACAGGACAACAGGCACAAAATGGAAGTACTTGTGCTAGACTCCACATCAACAGAGACTTAATTACAGCTGGGCTCTCCCAGAAATGGAATCTTAAATCAGTCAGTCAGGAATGACTCGATCAGCACTAGTTAGGCAATCTGCCTGATAGACCCCTGCCAACCCTTAAAGATGAGTAATCTTGCAATAACCAACCCACTTTTTTCTTTTTTTTTTTCTTTTTTTTTTTGCGGTACGCGGGCCTCTCACTGTTGTGGCCTCTCCCGCTGCTCCGGACGCGCAGGCTCAGCGGCCATGGCTCAGGGGCCCAGCCGCTCCGCGGCATGTGGGATCTTCCCGGACCGGGGCACGAACCCGCGTCCCCTGCATCGGCAGGTGGACTCTCAACCACTGCGCCACCAGGGAAGCCCACCAACCCACTTTTTGCCTCATATAACTTTCTTGTTCCTGCTCCCTTCTGCCTCTATAAGTCTTTCATTTTGTGCAGCTCCACAGAGGTCCTTTCTATTTGCTAGATTATGTGCCGCCTGATTTATAAATTGTTGAATAAAGCCAATAAGAGCTTTATATTGTACATAGTTGAATTTTGTTTTTTGACAATAATATGATGAGTGCATAACGTTTAATGGCATGGGTGCAGCATAATTCATCCAGTCATTCCCTTACTGATGAGCTTTACCACAGTGAGCAGTGTTGTATACTGGTACTTTGATTTCTATGGGACAGATTTCTGTGAGTGGATCAAATGACGTAGCATTCTTAATTTAATAGCTGACTGCATATTACTGCCCTAAAAGCCATTATATATCACATGACAGCAGCATATTAGAATACCCTTTTCCCCATCCCTGTTAGCAATAGGCTTTTGAACAGTGTTTTTAAGTCTAACAGTGATTTAAGTAGAAAGTATACTTTGCTAATATAATTTGCATTTCTCTGGCTATTGGTTGAGCATTTTTTTCAAGTTTATTAGACATTTGAATCTGTTCTTTGATGGATTGTTAATTTAAAGTCCTTCCCCTCTTTCTCTACTGAGTTTTTTATTTGTTGTAACTTATTTTGTACTATAGATATTAATCTTCTGTCTTCTGAATTATAAATTGTTTTTACCAATTTATTGTTTATCTAGTGCTTTTTTATATGATGTCTTTTAAAATGGGCCTTAATCCTATCCCCAAATAATAGAATATTAGAGAATATCCTACGAAAAAATATGTGAATGGTTGTTATCATTTGTAACTGTGGTTCATAGTTCATCTACTTTCCATTTGCATATTATCACCTGTATTCTTAGGAGTTTATTAGCAAGATGATCCCAAAACATTTTATTCATTTGTTTCTCCTTCCAGAACACTCTGATTTTTGATTCTCTTAATTCTTTCCAATAATATGCAGCCTTATTTAATTACTCAAATTGAGTGAGGAATAGATTAAAAAAACAACTTTGTGATATTGAAAGAAATAGTCCTTCCTGGAATCTGGATTGTATTTTCCAGAGTTCTTTTTT
This sequence comes from Delphinapterus leucas, assembly GCF_059928025.1. NCBI lineage: Eukaryota > Metazoa > Chordata > Mammalia > Artiodactyla > Monodontidae > Delphinapterus > Delphinapterus leucas. Next base: position 83,158,377 of record NC_143140.1, on the reverse strand, counting down.
TTTTTTTAATTGGGGTATAGTTGCTTTACAATGTTGTGTTAGTTTCCGTTGTACAGCAAAATGAATCAGCCATACGTATACATATATCCCCTCCTTCCCAGATTTCCTTCCCATCTAGGTCACCACTGAGCACCGAATAGAGTTCCCTGTGCTATACAGTTGGTTCTCACTAGTTATCTGTTTTATATGTAAAAATGTATATATGTCAGTCCCAATCTCCCAATTCATCCCACCTTCCCTTTCCCCCCTTGGTGTCCATACGTTTGTTCTCTACATCTGTATCTCTATTTCTGCTTTAATGCAATATATTTTAATGTTGTTTTTCAACAAACATAAAATAGTTTTGTTTCCTGTAAGTGAAAATCTGAATTTAGAGCTTAAATTATTGAGCTCTATCTTAAAAACCCTCTTAGATTCCTCATGATGATGGGCAAATTAACATCTAAGTATGCTGTTAAGTGCTTTCCGTGTTATACATCATTTGATTTTTACACCGCCAGCAGGAAGAAGGTGTTATTATCACAGTTTTACAGTAGAGAAAACAGAGGCCAAAATAACTTACCACGATCAAGAAGATAATAAATGTGAGAGCCGGGATTCTAGTCAATTCTGTCCTTACTCCTGTAGCCTGCCCTGTATAAGTTTAACAAAACAGGCAGTTGAATCTCAAAATCGAGGGGCAAAACCAAAAGAACTGCCTTGCCCTGAAGGTTTAAAACATATAAAAGAAAACTGATGTGCATGGCCCCCTTTTCGCTTTGTTGAAATCCATCAAAGAAGTAACTGAAAAAATTTGTGATGACAGAAAGTGGGACCCATTTTTTATCTATTCGTGAGAAAAGGGGAAAAAGCTACCAGTTCAGTGGTCTGGATTTTCATGAATTTACCAATGCTTTCCACGGAACATAATCAAGTCACCTTCTCTAATGACTCCACTCATGTCACCTTCTCTAATGACTCCACATCGCTGTCGCAGAGAAGTCCTTGGCAAAGGAGCTCAGTCCCTGCCACTTCCCCTACACTTCCCAGGGAGTTGAAGGGCAGGGTTGATTAATAATGTGCTATGGACACGGGCTAGTCTGTGAACTATTTGCTACCTGGCACCTATAAGATAATGTACATGATATAAAAGTCCACTTTCAGAAACTTTACAGAAATTTGAGAAGATAATTTTATATTTGCTGAATCTAATCACAAAAAAGGGCTTATATTTTGTATGTTTCCTTTTTAAATTTCATCTTTAGAAAAGCACTTAGCCCATATCTGCTAATGGTAAATAATAATCAAATTTTAATTATAACTTTTTTGTAATAAACAATATAATAAAATGTTATAATAAATATTATTAACAATTTTTTTTAACAAAAGTATGGTCTGTGATGGATTGGAGGAAAGAAAATCTGGTCTTTTACTACAGACTGTTGGAGAAGTAGTAGTGTAGAGCTGTGCTTACTGGTAAGCTTCACTCCTGACAGAGATCTGGGCTCTACCCATCTTCCGGCTCTTTCATTTCAACACAAGACCTCCCCCCCAGCTGCTAAGGCAGGAGAAAGGAAAACATCTCCGTGTGTTTTAATTTTATTAGATACGTGTGTATCCCTGAAATGTATACGTGTATCCCTGAAATGTTGTATCAGGTGAGTCTGAAGGATAAATAGGTATATTTGTTATAAACCTCATTTCTAGAATGTCATCTCCATGAGAAACTTGATTCTTTTGTTTACTGATTTGTGCCCAGTATCTAAAACAGTGCCTCACACATAAAAGAGATTCAAAATTTATAAATGAATTATCTTACTAATTTTATTTTTTACTGAACACTGTGCATCTGAGATCTATCCATGCTGTTGTTTTTGGACTAGCTTAATACTTCAGACTGCATCCTGTTCATTGTATTTATATATCATACTTACTTATCCATTCCCCTGGGCACGCTGGTTACCTCTAACCCTGTTATGAACCGTTCCTTCTGTGAACATTGCCCTGCCTGTTACATCTCCTCCTGAACCTCGCATAGAAAATATCCAAATACCTAATTTTACTAAGGCTTTCAGATTGTTACCCAGAGTGGCCATATCCACTCACTCCTTGTAAAGTGAATGGTGTCAATTCCCAATGTCCTTGCTAACGTTTGACAGGTGTAAAATGGTAAGTCATTGCTGTTTAAATTTTTCTTTAGTCATTTTCCTATGTGATTTTCTGAGATACTCTTGTTGACTCTTAGAGCACCTTTTCATTCTTAATATCATTTTCTCTTGATTTTACACATTGCAAATGTCTTCTCTTTCTTTATCTTTCTCTTCTTGGCTTCTGTGACTTTAAACTCTGCTTACCAATACCTTCTACTTACACATGGCTTTTTTCTTAATCATAATTTCTACTGCCACGGGATCTGGGTTTGTCTATTTCTCTGAGCCTTGAACTAAACGCTCCCAGTATCTGATTGGATTAATGAATCATTGTTATTCCTCTTGAGCAAAGTCCTCATGTAACTTTACCTCAAAGACCATGGGTCTAGCTTCTAATTGTAACTTGGATTATATAATCTTTCATGGCAAATCAGCTGTGGGGTTTAAGTGGCAGAATTAGGTTGTTCCAACATGTCATTTTATGTAGAAGCAAAATGGAGGTGCACATACTTTAGAAGGGGATGGTGAACATGACAGACATTCTGAAACTTGGGCTTTTCAGTACTAAGTCCCATGCAGTTAATAAAAACTCTTAGTAAAATAAATAATCATGTCTGGTTTGTGTTTTCTTATAGTTGTTATTTAAAATTTGTGTAAATTGATTACCTACTTATTTTTTATTTGTACATGAATGCTTTAATCCTTCTATCAATTATTTTCCTCTATGGTATGAGGTAGGGGTAGAAAAGTAATTGGTCTCACACATCTATTAAATACTCCACCTACTGATTTGAAATACCACCTTCATTATGTATTTAATTTGTATATATTTGGCTTACTTTCTGAACTTTATTCCATCAACCTTTCTATTGTATTATCAGTATTTTACCATTTTAAGTACTGCTGCTCTGTGATAAATTTCCATAACTCTCTTGAAAATTCTTGGCTATATAAGAATTTTAACAAAAATATTAGTATTTTAAAATATCAATTTTGTTTGGTGCTGGGGAGCACATCTATTTTATTTGGGAATCCATTTGTAAAATCATTATACAATTTACCTTGAAAACAAGAATCAAATATAGATATTTGTTTTTCAAGTGAATCTCATATAAAAGTCGAATTTCAGTTTAAAATACTTTTATGGGGTTCTGTGGAATTTGTTTTTATGAAATGTCACTCAACAAGTAATGTACCCTTGCAATTAAATAGTAACAAAGAGAGATAATGAACCTAGACGTGATGTTAGTGAGCTATAATAATGTCATGAAAAGGCTGATCAGGATCCATCTCTTTGCTGAGTGGTCTGCTTAGTGTCTATGCCTGGCTAGTATCCAGCTCTTGCCAATTAATGGCAATGTTTCTTATCTGAGCTCATTTAAAGGCGCTTCTAAGAGTCCAGACAGTGAGGACTAGATTGCCTTAGATGTTATCTCTGTGTTACATAGGCATGAGTCACATTGGATGATTTCACCTTAAAAAGGCAAGGACATCAGAGTTTAACTCAGCTTACAACCCCAAATGTTAAACATTTTGATTCATTTGTAATTATCTACTCTTCATCTTTTTTCTGGGTACTTAGGTTATGCCGTTGGGTTTGAAGTGAATACAGGATATACAGGTGGAAATGCCCAGTAAGACATTAAACATATGGATCAGAAGCTCTACAGAGATGTGTTAACCAAAGAATTAAATTGGGGAGTCACAGATTTCGTAAATGCTCGTTTACAATTTGGGAGTTGATGACATAAACCGGAGAGAGGACATACAATTAAAATAGATGTACAGGATGAAACTCTTCAAGAATACCAAAACTTAGAGTGTGGGTAGTAAAATAGAAGCCAGTAAAGGAAACTAAGGAAAAGGTTTCAGAGAGAGAAAGATCTGATGAAACCAAGAGAGAAGAATGCCGATCTTCAAAATACGAAGAGGACTGACTGGAAAGCATCCATTGGTTTTGAAAATTTGTTGGTGGTCTGTGAACTTACCACAAGACATAGCAGTGTGGGGTTGTGAAGAAAGCCAGCTTGAACAGAGTAGAAGAGTGAGTGGAAAAGTGAAGACATGAGGATATTGCTTTGCTCTAGCGGAGGGAGCGGGGAGGAGGAGAGGAAGACGACATGTAGTTATGTATGAGAGGGATGTGGAAGCGAGAAGCATACTTTAGGGCTTCCCTGGTGGCGCAGTGGCTGAGAGTCCGCCTGCCGATGCAGGGGACACGGGTTCGTGCCCCAGTCCGGGAAGATCCCACATGCCGCGGAGCGGCTGGGCCCGTGAGCCATGGCCGCTGAGCCTGCGCGTCCGGAGCCTGTGCTCCGCAACGCGAGAGGCCCCAACAGTGAGAGGCCCGCGTACTGGAAAAAAAAAAAAAAAAAAAGAAGCATACTTTAAGGGAGCAGAGTCTTGAAGAAACAGGTAAATAGAGTCAGATCGAGTAGAAAGAGTGTGTTAATGACTAATGGCATGACACAGGAACACTTCTGAGGAAATGGAAGTCAAAGCAATCAGTAGCACAGATATAGGGAGATTTAATCATGAACAGGAAGAAGAGCTCATTGTGGCTTTAAAATATGTTCAATGGGAAGAGCTGGAAGTTGGCGTTTCCCTGTAAAATACAAGATAAAGTTGTCTGCTGAGAAAAACAAGGGCAGAGGTAAAATGGATGGCTTTATAATGGGTGGGTAAGTATATAAGAAACTGAGGGCTCTGTGAAAGGAGTTGGGAAGTAACTCAATTTGAGCCAATGATTGGAAACCACAATACTCCATTTGCACAATCTCAGTGTGTTCTCCAATCATCTCCATCAGTCTGAGTGTGGAAGCAGAGCTGATGGAGAGCAAGCCTGGTCCAGAGACTGAGATCTGTTGAGTAGGCGAACTAAGGAATTCAGGGGGATGAACATATTGCTCAGAGAATGTCCAACTGACTCGTATAGGTTAACGTTGGGGAGGCAAGGTATGAAATGGGAAAGATAAACTGCAGGGAAACAGGGAAGCGTCTATGCAGTTGAAAAAGAGGAGAAATAAAAGGATAGGAAGTTTTCAATAAAAGAATGGAATATTGGAGTTTAAATTTTTGGAAGGTGATAATATGGTGTAGTCATATAAGATATTGTCTGAATTTACTAAGCATAAAGATGTTTATAGTTAAAGAGATCAAGAATCTTAAATCGTACTTCTATTTCTAACAGATGACTATACTACATATTTCACTAAATCTCCTGCTGAAAGATATAAAGAAGAAAATTAAATTACTGGATAAAATATTTTTTAAAAAGCTTTTGAATACATAAATGAGCTGAAAAAGAGAGATAAGTCTCCAAAGGTCAAAAACTGAGTGAAAAGGAAAAGTCTGAGAGATAAATGGAGCCGTGAAGTCAGCTTTGAGAATAACTTCCAGTTATCACCACAATTTGCCCAAATCCTTTAAATTTTCTAATTTCCCCTCTTATTGGACCAAGAGTTTTATGATTTTGTTGTTTTGTTTTTGAAGACTCATTAAATGTCTGAGAAGATCAACAAAGAAATTTTTTTACAATAGCAATAGCAGCAGAAATGCAGTTCTAAACTTATAAGATAAAGTTAGCTAATTCCTACTTTATTTTATTGGAATAGGACATTTGGGATTTGGTTGGACTTTGGTACGCTATACTGCTAATGAGAACTTGACTTTAGTATAGCTATAGTATAGCAAATATTTAGAGTAGTTTTAATATCCTATATATCATATATTTCTAATAACATTTCTTTATTTTAATTTTGGCTCTAGTAATATGTTATGAATTAAAACGATCTCATTAAAATAAGATAGAACAGGATTAACTCATGTTGAATAATCCAAAATTCCCAAACAATTTTCTGTGCTCTGAATCACAGTTAGAATTTGAGATGGGATTCCTTTTTATCTGAACTGAATTATACATTTCACACATGAACTACTTTCACTAATAATTTTCTTTTCCCAAAATCCTATTCTCTGATTTCCTTGCCAGCATTTTGAGCATAATAAGTGAGAAATAGCTAAAGAAGTGTGGGAAATTGAAGCATGGAATAGAGATCTATTTGCGCGGATTCTTGAAGCTATGCTTCAGAAGAAAATAAACTTTGAGAGTCAATATTCCCTGTGTTTTAGTTAAACTGGAACAGGAAGAGCTGTTTCTGTTTCTGTTGGTCTGTGGGTAGAAATAGTAAGCAAAGGATCTTTGCAGTTTGGCCAGGGAGCAGAAGTAAATTGTTGACCAAAGATGAGGCAGGCTCTTGGGGCCATTCAACCCCCTTCTGAGCAGAGGTGCCGCCTTGTTCTGGCAAATGGACCAGAGAAAGGTCACCGGGCCAAGAGAGACCAAATACAAGCCCTGAGCCGGGCTGCTCCTGAGCTGCAGAATGGCCCTGGGGAAGGAGCCCTATGCAAACACTCTCCCACTTTAATACCCTCAGTGTTTGATTCCTGGAAAAGTTCATCTTGCTTCTCAGCTTGCCTGCAGATGTAGACTTTCACGACAGTTCCTAAGCATTCATTTCAATATCCTGAAGCTAAAATTATTTTGGGGAATCCAGGAAGTGAGAACGTTGTCCTCAGGACCCCTTGAGTCAGTGAGGAAAGCTGGCCTCTTCTCTTTCTTGGAGTAACTCAAAACCTTATACTGCAATAATAAAGTAGGCACTAACATTGCATCAGCCCATGACTTGCACTCTCAGATTCAGTGTGGGCACTTAGGTTGCTCTGGTGTGAAGTTCACTGTGGTTCTGTAACAAGCTCTGGCTCTCAGTTCTATTCCTATACTTCTTTCTCATAGTCATCGACCAATGCTTCACTGTCAAACCCAAGAATGAGTTTCTGGGTACCAATGAGGATATATAGTGACATCAGAAGCTGTAGAGAAGAGAGGTCCCTAAAGCATTCACCTTTACACTCCAAAGCCACCTGAATACACAGGCTAGCACTTACCCAGCCAGAAAACCAGGAACACTTGGACGTGTTATTTGCTTGTCACCCATCTCTTCAGAGTCATGTTTTCCTTCTCATAACATGGACTCGAGAATGGCATCAATCAGCAATTTTTCTTATTGCAGACACATGTTGAGTGATGACACAAATTTCCTAGTTTACTCAAGCTAACGTGTGGAAGGTGTTGGTCACCTGGGTGTTATCCATTGAGAAAAGTCTCTCCTATTTAGCCCGTGCCATGAGTACCCGACTGAGAGCCATGGGATACAGAACAAATATGATGTTTCTGCTTTACTTTTTGTTCCAATACATCTTTTATCATTGATACGTGTGCATTACTTCCCAAAAGAAAGTGTGGACCTTGGCAACAACTCGAATTTAATTTTTTACCTATAATTCACTGAATTAACATGATCCATGTAATATTATTTCAGTATAAATTAGTCATACTGTTATGCAGTTTCCAAACACGTTTGCTACTTATAAGTAACTTGACAGTTATATACCACAGTTTAGTAAATAACATTCAGTTTGGGAAATAAAATACTCACTTATGTTTCATTTTTAAAAATCATTATGCAGTGTCATCATAACGCTTTAAAATCAGATGACTAGAGCAGCCCCATCATGGAAGCCAACTTTGGCTATCACCTTTTATTTACCATTTTGCTTTTACTTTGCAGGTATATTTTCAGGCTAACTCCCGTCTAATCAATTGCTTAACAAGAGCTGAGACCTTAAAATGGGAATTTTCTCAGTCCTATTCCAGTGGTCTTCTTCTCACTACCTGCACGCGATTTCAGACTTACCCATCTGTGATAAATTCTCTTTTTTGAGAATATGCTCACTGCTCCAAACCTCTATCTCATTCATCTCTACTCAAGTCTACAGAGATATGGCTAAGTTTCTTCATCTGTATAAAGTGTCATGGTAAGAACGAAATGCTTTCCAGGTAAAAACTAAGAATAATGGCACAGTTATTTCACCAGGAGTAAATTATAACCTTACATGCAGTGGCAGACTCTAGCTCAAAGATTCTATGTTTTTTAACTGGAAAGATAAATAAAATGTAAAGTAGGAAATCTACCTTAACAAGTGTCACCTGTGTGTAAGGCCTAATGGAGAGAAAACCTAAGACACAAAAAGAAATCTTAGGAGATCTATGTGAATATTCTGTCACAGGAACAAATGAGGTTGACATGTGGGTAAGGCAAGCAGCAGAGCAAGATGCCCAAGTAAATGAATCTTCAAGGCTATAGAGAACAGAAGAGCAAAAGAAAAAGGAGCAAAATTATGAAGCCAGGGCGAATTTCCAGGGAGGAGAAAAAGAAAAGGCACCCCTGTGTGGAGAGAAAATGAAAAAAGTTAAAGTATGAAAGGAGATGCACCTTACGAGAGACTTGCAATTATAGAAGGTAAAAGAGAAAGACCCAGGAAATGTTTTCTAATAGTCAGGGAGAGAAAGCTGTTAACAGAGGATTGCTTTTAATGTGTCTTTCCTTCTCTCTCCTTTCAAACAATTGCAGCTGCTATCAGTTAACCAGAGAGGGTACCATTTGAGTTTGGAGCAAACAAGAATAGGCAAATAAATAATTGGAGTGTCTTTTTTAAAAAATTTAGTTCTACTAAAACGTGCAGCTCCAAGTGTTCTCAGGAATTCACAGATATTATTATAGACTTCTTAGTCTCTATCTTTAAGACATCCTGTAGCATATTTCTGAAACCCAGGAACAGAATGTGCATGTATGTGTTAGTATTATTGCTATAGAGTATTCTACATAGTACTAATAATATATAGTAATATTAATGTAATTGTTATCCTATTTTAATATTAATATTATAGCATAAATTTCAGTATATAGTAATAGTAATATGTAGTTTTTTTACATAAAAACTTATAGAAGAAGATATGTAACTTTGCTTACTAGACTGGATAGATTCACTTTAATTCTTACAGAGATTTTAGGAAGCTAAATACCTGGAATTTATCACGCCTGGAAGTTGTAATATATGCATGTGATATAAACATGCTTAAGATGCTACGTTAGGAACTCATTATCATTATCAGGGAAAATTTGATGCCTATTACAAAAGAATATAGTCCTAAACTGAAAAATTCATCATACTATTAGACATCCTGTAACAGTTCACATAGTAAACAGCATGCATTCACAGATAAATAAAAGAGGTGTGTAGTCAGACCTCATGAGAAGTACAATCTAAGGAAGGTAAAAAATGACTTTTCTGATATTTCTTTGATTATTTTCTCCCCTCTCTTTTCTCCATTCTCTTTTTCTGAAACTTCTGTTTATTAGATGCAAGACTTCTTCTTTTGATGATCTATGACTCGTTTTTTATTTCTAAACTTATCTCTCACATTTTAGGCAATTTGCTTGATTTTGACCTACAACTCTCTCTTAAATTTTATTTTAATTCAGGGAGTTTTAAAGTCTAAGAGGTTTTTCTTTTCTCTGTTCCTACATCAGGTATTGTATTATCTGTGCAATATTTTCTTAATTGTCTTTTAGACTTTGTCTTTTCTTCTCTGACATTCTTTTTCATCCATATTCAATTTTTTAACTTGGGTCTTTCCTGCTTCTAGTTTTCCTCAAAGGCCTGGAGAACTCTGGTTGTTCACTCATATTCAGGATTTATAATAGTACCTACCATCGTTAACTTGAGGTCTGTTTGGATAAATGATTAAAGAACTATACAGGAGGAAAAACGAAAGAAGCAGTAGCAGAAAGTCTGAATCGAGTCACTGCATGGTACATGGATGAAGTTATTTGAAGGCAGGTTTCTTTCCAGGCTGAGCAGTCGGGGAACTGGATGTGACTCAGGTGGCCTAGATGGAAGAAGACTTAATTCTGGGGCATCAGCTCCCACGTTAGCCATCCTAGTTTTCCCCAGCCAGTTTTTTTTCCATTTTTAAGAGAATAACCCTCTGATTTTCATCCTTCAGGGCATCTAGGTATTTCAGCATTCTCTAGCAAGCATGGGAAGTCAGCAATCTTGTGCGTAAACTTTCTATACATGTCCTTCTGTTCAGGCCCTTCCACCATCTTGCCCTCAGTTGTAGTGTTTCCAAATTCCTGACAAATATTAATCTTTGGTGTACAGGAAAGATCAATCAGAGCTGGTAGCAATTCTCAGGAATTTCCCAAGTAATTTGTTACATATTTTTCACATACTTTATTTACATATTTCTAAAATAATAATGAATAATCATAAAAACAAAAGTGAAGGTTTTTCTAGGATAAGATCACACTAAAAGTTTCAGAGGTTTTCTGTAACAAAAGCATAATCGTAAAGGCATAGTTTGTTATTATGTACTGATATATTGTGACAAAATTATACATTTCTATAATATTTAAAGATTGTTTTTTCCTAATATCAACAACATTATAAGAAAGGCACTCCACACATCAGTGCTTCTTGCTCTTGCTTTTGACTTGACATTAGTTGTGCTATGGGCTGAATTATGTTCTCCTAAAATTCACATGTTGTAGTCCTACCCGCCCAGTACCATAGAATGTGACTCTTTGGAGATAGGGTCTTTAAAGAGGTAATTAAGTTAAAATGAGGTCATTAGGGAGTATCCTAATCCAATATGACTGGTATCCTTATGTAAACAGAAATTTGAACACAGACATATGCATGCACAGAGGGAAGACCATGTAAAGACACAGGGAGAAGACGGCCATCTGCAAGCCAAGGAGAGAGAACTCAGAAGGAACCACACTGGCGACACCTTGATCTTGGACTTCTAGCTTCCAGAATGGTGAGATATTAAATTTAAACCATGTAGCCTATAGCATTTTGTTATGGCAGCCCTAGCAAATTAATACAAGTGAATTCCTTTAAACAAGTAACATTTGTATGTAGTTTCTTAAAATTTAATTCTTTTCTTAAAAAATCATTTATTTATTATTTATTTTTGGCCACGTTGGGTCTTCGTTGCTGTGCACAGGCTTTTTCTAGTTGTGGCAAGCAGGGGCTACTCTTCATTGCAGTGCGCGTGCTTCTCATTGCAGTGGCTTCTCCTTGTTGCGGAGCTTGGGCACTAGGTGCACGGGCTTCAGTAGTTGTGGCTCGCAGGGTCAGCAGCTGTGGCTCGTGGGCTGTAGAGCGCAGGCTCAGTAGTTGTGGCACACAGGCTTAGGTGCTCCGAGGCATGTGGGATCTTCCCGGACCAGGGCTCAAACCAGTGTCCCCTGCATTGGCAGGCAGATTCTTAACCACTGCGCTACCAGGGAAGTCCCTAAACTTTAATTCTTGCATTCCCCACATCTTGACTGATTTTTTTTCTTGGGCTTTAGCGTTCGTTAAAGTGTATAAACTCTCTGAGAGATGCCAGGAAGGCATTTCCACATGGGAACGATAGTCATTGTATTTGTCAAAATACAAGTACATCTGAGCTGGTCTATAGGACAAATTATCTGCTGCAGACTCTCCACGTTGGTTGCTCTGAGGTTCCTTTAACTGTTCCATGGATCCACTCTTCAATCCTCCCCATCTTCCCCCCAAATGTATTGCAACCTCTGACCACCCATGGCTCTCTTTTTCTTATCTTTGCTCTATGGAATAATATTTCTTTACTCTTCCTATTTCTTCCTATTAAGTGAATGGTATTTGGGGAGCAAAGGGAGACATGTTCATAGGCTCAGTTTAACACCTTGAACCTAAAAAACTCTTGAAATATTGTGTCATTTGTGGGTAGATTTTGTGTGTATCAACTGAAGGCAAAGGAAGAGATGAAATGTTCATTTCAGTTCTCTAAAGAATGATATCCAATATAATTTTAGGGGACATTAATCTTAGTCTCATTCTGAACTCAGGTGTATAAGAATATGACTTTATTTTTATAACTGAAATAAATTTTTATCTCAAGCACCTATTATATTAGACTTAAAAAAATCATCTCAGTTAATTCATAATTGTCTTAGTCAATTCAAGGTTAACTCAGCAAATTCAGGTTTTGACATCTCCTTTCTCCCTGAGATCACCCTAAAAGTCTAAAGAAATGTTTGATTTCAGTAGTTTGCTGTATTAACCTTCCCTAAAACAATGGATACCCGACTCGAGTTCTATTGTAACTAGAGAAGGACAATTGGATTCATTTCTTATCGCTGCTATAAGTTACAAACCTGGTGGCTTAAAACTTGTGTTGTTTATTATTTTATAGTTCTGGAGGTGAGAAGTCTGAAAACTGGTCTTACGAGGCTAATATCAAGTTGTCAGTGGGGCTCTGTTCCTTCTGGAAGCTCTAGGGGAGAATCCTTTCCTTGCTTTTCCAGCTTCAAATTCTGCCTGCATTCCCTGACTCTTGATCCACTCCAAGAAGTGACGTCACTCCAAGCCCTGCTTTATTGTCACATCTTCTCTGACTCTGCAGCCTTCCTCTTCCATCATTTAAGAACCCTTGTGATTTTTAGTTTTTTAAGGAACCTCCATACTGTTCTCCATAGTGGCTGTATCAATTTACATTCCCACCAACAGTGCAAGAGGGCTGCCTTTTCTCCACACCCTCTCCAACATTTATTGTTTGTAGATTTTTTGATGATGGCCATTCTGACTGGTGTGAGGTGATATCTCACTGTAGTTTTGATTTGCATTTCTCTAGTGATTAATGATGTTGAGCATTCTTTCATGTGTTTGTTGGCGATCTGTATATCTTCTTTGGAGAAATGTCTGTTTAGGTCTTCTGCCCATTTTTGGATTGGGTTGTTTGTTTTTTTGTTATTGAGCTGCATGAGCTGCTTGTAAATCTTGGAGATTAATCCTTTGTCAGTTGCTTCATTTGCCAATATTTTCTCCCATTCTGAGGGTTGTCTTTTGGTCTTGTTTATGGTTTCCTTTGCTGTGCAAAAGCTTTTAAGTCATACAGAGTGAAGTAAGTCAGAAAGAAAAAAACAAATACCGTATGCTAACATATATATATGGAATCTAAGAAGAAAAAAGGTCATGAAGAACCTAGGGGTAAGACGGGAATAAAGACACAGACCTACTAGAGAATGGACTTGAGGATATGGGGAGGGGGAAGGGTAAGCTGGGACAAAGTGAGAGAGTGGCATGGACATATATACACTACCAAACGTAAAATAGATAGCTAGTGGGAAGCAGTCGCATAGCACAGGGAGATCAGCTCAGTGGTTTGTGACCACCTACAGGGGTGGGATAGGGAGGGTGGGAGGGAGGGAGACGGAAGAGGGAAGAGTTATGGCAACATATATATATATGTATAGCTGATTCACTTTGTTATAAAGCAGAAACTAACACACCACTGTAAAGCAATTATACTCCAATAAAGATGTTAAAAAAAAAAAAAGAACCCTTGTGATTACATTGGGCTACTTGAATTATCCAAGATAATCTTCCTATTTTAAGTTCCTAATATTAATCACATCTGTAAAGTCTCTTCTACCATGAAAGGTAGTATATTCACAGGTTTCAGGGATTAAGACGTGGACATCTTTATTTTTAAAACAATTTTATTATATTACTCCGCCATAAAAAGAAACGAAATTGAGTTATTTGTAGTGAGGTGGATGGACCTAGAGTCTGTCATACAGAGTGAAGTAAGTCAGAAAGAGAAAAACAAATACCATATGTTAACACATATAGACGGAATCTAAAAAAAAATGGTTCTGAAGAACCTAGGGGTAGGACAGGAATACAGATGCAAACGTAGAGAATGGACTTGAGGACAGGGGGAGGGGGAAGGGTAAGCTGAGACGAAGTGAGACAGTGACATTGACATACATACACTACGAAATGTAAAATAGATAGCTAGTGGGAAGCAGCCACATAGCACAGGGAGATCAGCTCGGTGCTTTGTGACCACCTAGAGGGGTGGGACGTAGGGTGCGAGGGAGATACAACAGGGAGGGGATATGGAGATATATATGTACGTATAGCTGATTCACTTTGTTATACAGCAGCAACTAACACAACAATGTAAAGCAACTATACTCCGATAAGATGTTAAAAAATATTTTATTGAAGTATAGTTGATTTACAATATTTTATTAATTTCTACTGTACCACAAAGTGATTCAGTTATATATATATATTCTTTTTCTGAATATAATATTCCTTTTCATATTCTTTTCCATTATGGTTTATCGCACGATATTGAACATACTTCCCTGTGCTATACAGTAGGACCGTCTTCTTTATCAATTCTATATATAATACTTTGCATCTGCTAATCCCAAACTCCCAGTCCATCCCTCCCCCACCCTCCCTCCCCCTTGGCAACCACAGGCCTGTTCTCTATGTCTGTGAGTCTTTTTCTGTTTCATCAATAAGTTTATTTGTGTCATATTTTAGATTCCACATATAAGTGATATCTTATGGTATTTGTCTTTCTCTTTCTGACTTACTTCACTCTGTATGAGAGACTCTAGGTCCATCCACGTCTCTACAAATGAACCTATTTTGTTCCTTTTTATGGCTGCGTAATCCTTTGTATATATGTAACGCATCTTCTTTATTCACTCATCTGACGGTGGACATTTAGGTTGTTTCCAAGACTTGGACATCTGTAAAGGTTTCCTACCACAATGATGTGGAAGATTTAATCTTTGGAATATGAAATATTAACATGTCAGGTTATATTTCAAAAAATATTCCACCACAGAGTAAACCAAAAATAAGTTATTTGCTAATAACTTTGTACTGCAGGTGCCTTAAAATGTAATTCAATTGCAAAAATGTATTGTGTTGCTAATTGTGCATTAGCAACATTAATTTATAAATGTAAGCCAGGGGACCTCCCTGGTAGCACAGCGGTTAAGAATCCTCCTGCCAAGGCAGGGGACACAGGTTCCATCCCTGGTCCAGGAAGAACCCACATGCCGTAGAGAAACTAAGCCTGTGCACCACAACTACCGAGCCTGCGTTCTAGAGCCTGCGATCCACAGCTGATGACCCTGAAAGCCACAACTACTGAAGCCCGCGCACCTAGAGCCCGTGCTCTGCAACAAGAGAAGCCACTGCAATGAGAAGCTCGCGCCCTGCAATGAAGAGTAGCCCCCTCTCGCGGCAACTCTCGCCGCAACTAGAGAAAGCCTGCACGCAGCAACGAAGATCCAATGCAGCCAAAAATAAATAAAACAAATAAATTTTTTTTAAAAATGTAAGCCAGGATAAAAATGAAAGTTCCTCTTTTCCCCGAGTCAGTCACCAGCATCAAAGCCACAGAAAAGACTCCGTGCAATGACCAAGTGCTAAAACCAGCGTTGTGTAATATACTAAAACAAGTCCTTTTTAAATCAAGAGGCAACTCCTTTAGAGATTGTCATTTTAGAAATTATTGCTATAAAAGCCATTTGTATCATTTCAGGAACAATAGGTTGATCTATCAAATGGTAGGCATTTTCTATCCTGGGCTATCCTTCAAAACACAGCAAACCCCAGAATCCCCAGCGATTTCAGCTCCACGTAACTACACAGGAAAACATTCGTGTGCAATGGCACAGAACATGCAGGGAGTAAAGAGAGAACAAGTTGGAGGGAGGGAACAACTGGGCAGTGAGACTGGCATGGGGGAAGAAAATAGCGTAGGCTGCTCAGAATGGGACCAGCAATAGCTAATGAAGTCCTTGTGACCAGTAGCAAATTCTGTCCAATTCCAGATAGAGATCAAGTTCCAAAGAGAGAGCTGGGACGCAGAAGGGAAAAGGGGCAAAGGCAATGTTCACAGACAAGGCCCATCTGAGACATCACCACATACGTTCAAGATGAGGTAAGGAAAAGTGCAGGGCAGTTCCGGGAAAGTTTCAGCAAAGAACAGCCCAAGAACTAGCTGAGGCTGGGTTTCAGGGCTAGACTTCGGAAAGGCAAGAGATAAGGAAAATCTGAGTACACAGGAGACCCTGGCAGAATGGAACCATAAAGCGAGACAGCGCTCCACCCCCATGGAAAGGATGAGATTTGAAAAGCTGCAAATCTAGCATCGCTGCTAAAACTTAGAGGCATGGGGTATCCTCCACGCTTGTTGAGCATGAGAAGAGAGGCAGAGTACGGTGTCTGGAAAAGCCTGGCTGGCAAGGTGAGCGCTCTGGCTTCTTTTCTGTTTGGCCTCTGAGATGCTCTAAGAGGGCGGGGCAGCCTCTACAGAGATGGGACTGAGACGGGGGGAGGCTTCGAGGGAATCCATGCACTATGCATTTAATCTTACCAATTTCAGTACTGGGTGTGAAAGAGAGAAAGATGAAGAAAGCATCTGAGTCCTGGTTCCTGCTCTGCCGCTAAATAATTGTGCTACCTTTGGAAGGTCACTTAGTCTTTCTGGGGTCTTAAGTAAAATCCATCAGGGGACTGCATGGAATATTCCCCCATGAGCTTCCAGGGCTAGGAGTCTGTTATCTACTTTGTGCTTTAGCTCCCTCATCTGAAAAACAGGTTGAAGAATAATACATGCCTCCTAGACTTGATATGATTTAACAGTGTGAAGTCCCCAGAGAAGTCCCTGCTATATGTGTTAGCTATCTCTACAATTTCCTTTCGTTTCTCATTCAGTCTAGTCCGAATCCTTTTTCATCTCACTTTTGGATGACGTTAGTGGGTTCTACCCCAGTTCCCCATTTGCAGTGACTGCACTCAGTACTTGACCACTAGAGTAAGGCTTCTTAAGGACTAATCAAGGAACCTTCTAAAATTCCATGCACAGGCATGTAAGATTCAGGGAATTCTCTGAAAGCACAAAAAAATAATATGTGCATGTTTCTTTGGAAAAGCTCCTTAACTTTCATTAAACTTTCAAAATAATAAAAAATAATTTTGGACTTAGTTAAGTGACCCCTATTTCTAAATCACCTCATTCATCACCGAATTCTTCAGGTCAGAAAAATATTTTTCCTACTTCATTTATTTTCCCACTCATCTGGTAAACTCTGTCATATATATATATATATATATATATATATATATATATATATATATACTTTTCTCACATCTTCAACATCTCCTCACTTATTCTTACTCTCAGCTATTTCTCTGAAAGAAAAGACGTAATTAAAAGAGGCATTCCATAAGCTTCTATCACTTCATCTGTTCATTCATCTGCCTTTGACCCAAACACTGTGCCTGTTGCTTTTGGTGAAGAGTATTTGTGCCATGCAAATGTCAATGTCTACTGTGTATCATCCAATTTCTCTTCTCAAGGATATCTCTCAAGCACAATCTCCCTTTACCTACAGCGTCACCAGATTTCTCTTTGTTGGATCTTTCCCTTTAGCATGCAAACATGCTCTTGATATTTCTTCCACATAAAAAGAAATTATTTGACCTCTTTTTTTCCCCACCAGCTCCCTCCTCTTTTCTTTGCTCCTCTATGCAGGAAAACAACTCTAGGAGTTGTAGATGTTCACAGTATAGACCCCTCCCTCCCCATTCTCTTGGGCCCGTACTGACCTGGCTTTCACCCACATCGCTGGACCAGGTTGATTATTGTGAAGGTCACTGGTGATAATCAATTCTTTTAATGGCTTCCCATCTCATTCAAAATAAAAGCCAAAATTTTGCTATGACCTGTAATGTCTTATTTGGCCTGGTTCCTCATAACCTCTCTTTCTCTCTTACATCTTCTCTTAATCATTCTGTCCACTTCTGCCAAACTGGTCTCCTCTCTGCTCCTCACAATGTTAGGATTGCCCCACCCCAGGGCTTTTTTTTTTTTTTAATTGGCGTATAGTTGATTTACAATGTTGTGTTGGTTTCAGGTGTACAGCAAAGTGAATCTCTTATACATATACATATGTCCACTCTTTTTTAGATTCTTTCCCCATGTAGGTCATTACAGTCTTGAGTAGAGATCCCTGTGCTAAAAAGACAAATATCATATGATATTGCTCATATGTGGAATCTCCAAAAAAAAAAACGAGAGAGAGTACAAATGAACTTATCTACAAAACCAAAATACAGTTACAGATGTAGAAAATAAATTTATGGTTACCAGGGGGTAAAGGAGGGGGAGGGATAATTTGGAAGACTGAGATTGACATATATACCCCAGGGCTTTTGCATCTGGAGTTCCCTCTATTTAGAATAATCTTCCCATAGAGACTCACAGCTGATTTCCTCACTTCTCTCAGGGCTAGTCTCAAATTCACCTTTTTGTGAGACCTTCTCTGGGAACCCCATCTAAAAGTTTAAACTTCTTTTTGAACACTTCGTATCCTCTTTCCCTGCATTAATTTTTCTCCTATCACAATCATTTTCTAACATGATACGTGTTTTACTTACCCATTTGGTTTGTCTATTTAGTTTGTTTCACTCAATAGAATGCAAGCTCCATGGGGGCAGGAATTTGTGTCTGTTTTGTTCACTCTTATATCATCAGACCGAGAACAGTACTGGGCACATAGTAGATTCCTTATAAATACTTGCTTAAGAAATCAATAAAAGAATCTTATTTCACATAACAGCAGCACTTAAATCTGTTAAGGATGCCTTCTTCCTTGAAAGGTTTTCTTCACTTGTTTCCCAGATTTACACACTTTCCTATCTTTTTTCCTATTTCACTAGCTTCTCTTTTCAGTCCTTTTTACATCATTTTTTCCTCAACACCTCAGCCTATTAATGTTGGCATGCCTCAGTGTTATGGGTTGACTTGAGTCCCCCAAAATCCATATGTCGGAGTCCTAATCCCCGGTCCCTCAGAATGTGACGTTATTTGGAGACAGGGTTTCTACAGAAGTAGCCAAGTTAAAATGGTCATTAGGAAGGATTCTAATCCAATATGACCGGTGACCTCATTAAAAAAAGGGGGGGAAATTTGGAGACACACAACACAAAGAGAGAACACCATGTGAAGATCAAGACAGAGATTGAGGTAATGCTTCCACAAGCCAGAAATTGCCGGCAAACCACGAGAGGCCAGGGAAAAGGAGCCAGTTCTCCTTCACAGTGCTTAGAAGGAACCAACCCCGCTGACACCATGGTCCAAGACTTTTAGCCTCCGGAATTGTGAAACAATCCATTTCTATTGCTTAAGGCTCTCCATGTGTGGTGCTTTGTTATGGGAGCCTGAGTAAATGAATACACCCAGGGGTCAGGTGTTGAGATTCTTCTCTAGCCTCATTCAGTCCCTGGGTGATCTTACTGTCTTGTGCTTTTAAATCCCATCTGCATGCTGAAGTCTCCCAGTAGTTTATCTCCAGCCCAGCATCTCCTCAGAACCCTCACGGATATCCCCAACTCTACACAACATCAGCTTTCACCTGTCCAAAATGGACCTCATCTTCACCAGGAACCTCCTTACCCACAATCTTCTTCATCTCATTTAATAGAAACTTCACCCTTCAAGTTGCTCAGGTCATTTACCTTGGAATCATTCTGGACTTTTCTCTTTCTTATCTTCCATTTATCCGCAAAAAACTTGACTCTACTTTCAAGATGTATTCAGACTCCACTTCTCAGCACCCGCACGCTGGTGCCCTGGTAGTTGCATTATCTTTCATGTGATTTATAGCAGTAGCCTCCTCATTTGTGTCCCAACTTCCACCCCTAGAGCCCCTTCACCCTATTCCTAGTGTAGCAGCCGAAATTATCCTGTTAAAAAGCATTTCAGAAAATCCAAAACTCTGCAATGTCTCCTCATCTCACTCATCAAGTCCTTGCGGTGGCCAGTGAAGCCCCACAAGTTCCGACCTTTGGTAACGTCTTTGACCTCATCTCGTCCTCAGCTCTCGTCCAGCTCATACTGCTCCAGCCATACTGCCTTTCTTGTTGTGCAGATGTGTCAGGACTGTTCCCTCACTTGCACCTGCTCTTGCCTATGCCCAGAACACTCATCTCTCAGATATCCACCTAGTACATCATAGTCATTCAAAAAATGTTTCTTGAAGGAATAGGAAATCAGTTGAAAATATTGCCATTAATAAGATAAAAATTAAAACTCTTTAGATTCACATTCAAATTGCACTACAATTATGCCCCCATTTGATCTGTATAAGCTCCTTTTGTGCAAATAACATCTAGACATTTTCTGTTTTCACTGCAGCGATTTGCATAGAAAAGTAATTTAACAAAGATCTAATAATTTACAGAATCAGATATGAACAAAAGGTATAGTCCAATTCACTTCAACTTGTGTAAACTGTTTTACAATTACTAGTAGTTCTAGATTAGTCTCTCCTTATAGTCATTTGTTCTAATTCTAGCAAACGAAACCAAGCAAAGTTTTACCTGTGATGATGATTTGTCATTAATAGTTAGGGTCTACCTGACCCTCGCTTTCCTTGTCATTTCATTAAGCTTTTTTGGTGAGAATTTAAGATGCATAGCCTGAGATTTTCAAAATTCCCTGCATGCATCTCTTCTTTCCTTGTTTTATATTCATAGAACCCCAGTTTTTTGCTGAGCACATGACCATCCAGAAAAAAAAACATTCCCAACCTCTTTTGCAAATGACTGTGACCATAAAACTCTATTATACTCAAGTAAGATATCAGTTAAGAGAGAACCAGCATGTACTCTTTGCTCCCTTTTCTTCCATGCCCCTTCCTCCATCCTGCTGCCTGAAATGTGGATATGATGGCTGGATCTCTAGCTGCATTTTCGGATCATGAAGAAAAGAGCCATGTCCTAGGAAATGAGGGGTGAGCTGGAAGGGGTTTAGATTACTGAGGACTTCATGGAGCAGAACCGTCATACTAACCCTTGACATTTTACTTCTGGCCTTGTATGAGAAAGACATTTCTCTCTTATTTAAGTCCCAGTTAGTTTAGGACACACCCAAAATCAAACATAATCCTACCTCAAATATCACAAAAACTATCTAGTTCCCGGAAACTTAGAGCTATAATGAAGTACTGCTGCATCGTTTAAAAGAATCAAAACAATAGAAAGTGTATGCAATGATAACCAAAGGTCTTTATTTTCTATATTTAATTTCTTACAATCATTTTGGAAAAATAGTTGTTTCTCCAAAAGTGCTTTCACTGAAGAAAGCTGATATGACCTAAGCATTATTTGAGAGATTATGGAAAAAATATTTATCACTGAAAAACAAATGTTCCTTTCAGTTTACATGTTACACATACTTAACACAAGCATAAACGAAAAGTCCGGTGTCAGAAGTAGAGGCCATTCTCCTTAACTGAAACATTCGATTTGAAGAGAGTTTTTGGCAATAAGAGATCCAAAATTGAGAGATGTAAAAATCTCATTCAAAATGAATGCTGCCTAAGAATGCGGAAACCTACAACATTTTCTGAAAATCTTTTTTGAAGAATGTCTCTTTGTTTTTGGTATTCTCTTAGACACTCTGAAGTTTATTTAGCACAGCATCCTATCTGCTCAACATTCAAATTTAGATGTGCTGATTATCTGCTCCACTCTTTTGAATAGTTAAGTATGTCCTATAAATAAACACATCAATTTTGCTCTATTACTACCCTTCCAAAAAGCCTCATATAATTGGAAGTAACTTAGTATTTACTTATCATTAAATATATTTTTGTTAGAAAGGATACACAGCATATGAAATCACAGGATTCTCATGAGTTAAAGACAAATTTTAGAACTCACAAATAATATTTACAATGTAAACATCACAGTTATTACATCAGAGTAAAATAAATCACAACATTCACAACACGGCATATCTTATTTGGTTTTGATATTGAAGTTGTTTTCTTGAATTACTTATGTAGAACTCAAAATAGAATTACTTGCTTATCGTTTTCCTTCAAGAATTCTGAAAAAGAAAGTAATGGTGATTCAAGCATGAAAACATTTTTATTTGCAGCCTCTTACTTTCATTTACTTCTCCACTCATTTGATAAATACTTCTCCTAGCCCCTCATCGGCAGCTTTTGAGAGGGGATCGCGTTTTGGGATATCAAGAGAGACTCTTCCAAAGGACTTATTGTTGCAAAGGAAGCCAGAATGTGAAGGGGTTCTCTAATTAGTCATAAATAATTACCCATTTGTAATTTTCACAACTGGTTGACCAACAAAACTTCCTGTTAAAAGAATTTGTCCAATGTCACCCATTCAAAAAGGCAAAGAATGGAGGATGGAAACTCATAAAAAGACAGAGTAATTAATCCTCCTTTATATTGTAGTGCCTATTGTATTTCTTAATTTATTGGAAAAACCTTATTTTTATAAACATTTTTTCGAGAAGCTATATGTAACTCGCTTTCTTTTTTGAGCATTTGAGGAATTTGTTTCTCTGAAATGTCTGTGCATGGTGAGGAATAAGCACATATAGCACCCCTGACCATGTATCTTACAGGTTATCTCTCATGTGACAGTAGCAGAGTTGAGCAGGTGTTACAGAAACCATAGGATCCACAAAACCAAAAGTATTTATTTGGAGTCCTTTAGAGAAATTTTTGACAACCTGATATAGTGATGCTATAAAATTTCTTTAAAGGCTTACCAAGCATTATAAAAATATTTTATGAGCTAATGTAAACAGTAATGTAACTCAGGAAAGAAATATGCCTTGTATCCATGTTCACATAAAAACAATTTTGATAACAATCTTATCACTTAACAAAGGATAAAATCTATTCGTGTTTTCTCTACTCAAAAAATGTTTTACAGCGAATATTATTAGAGTCGTTGTACCTACACTCACTTCATAGGTAAAATAAGCTAAATTTGACTTTCGCTGCATGAGGTTTACTATGTTTTAAGAAACACAGTGAGACCCAGACTGTCTTGGTATTTTCACAATAATGAGCCACGCTGTAATTTCATGGTATTTCCTTATACTTAAATTAAACGAGACGCTAACAGTCAATCACGGGACTAGACCTTAAATTAATAGAAGCAGCATGGCTTGACTATCAAAGAGAAAGCCAGTTTTTCTCATTAGTGTGAGTCAGTCTCCTTTTTTCATATCTCATCAGAAGGATAGGAATGAGTCTGTGGAAGCTAGGAGATACCAAACTGTTTACTCATTGTGAGATTTCTCTCTCATGCTATCAGAAAACTGCATGAATCGTTTCAAGCTGTTTACTAAGCTGGGGTCCACTTCAGATAGAAGCGTCCTTCTTAGATGAGGTCTCACTGAGAGAACTCTTAAGATGTTTTTCACCAAGTGACTCTTACCTACTTAAATAGTTAGATGATTGCTACTAGAATATAATAACGCACAGTGATACTCACCACTGGGAAGCTGTCAGCAGCTTTGCTCCAAAGAACTTTTCATCATTTTTCTATCACTTCGAGAAAGTTAGGAGATTCTCCCTCACTGCTGCAGACCAGAAAGAGAGAATCATGCATGTTAAGGCTCTTGGATGAGAAAGCTTCTAAAGGAGAGGTGATGTGTGACCCAGGTTGTTCTAGGTTCTCTGTAAAGTGCACTAAGAGCTAAACAATTCTCCTTCAGGTGAGTCATTACCTATGAATGGTTCTTCAATCTTCAAGTGTCTAAAAGTTTTCTTACAGAATTATAATCTGGTGGGCAAAAAGAGTCATCTTGCCTGATTTCACCCGAACAGAATTGTCCTTCATACTCACCATCTAAACAAAAATAATTGGAATAAAAAGAGAGAGTACCACATGTCCTATATATTGTGCTCCGATATTTACACACCACGGAGAGACATAGGTTTTACTGAATCTGAGAAGACAAAATAATTCATGGTTTAATTCGGTAAAATGCAGATATTACATATGCAGGTAAAGGGAATTCCATGTGGTACCAAATTGCTAGTTGACTGCCCTTTACATGTTTTAAAAATCAGCACTTTTGATAAAACCTGTTCCCAGACTCAGACTAGATGTCTCTACAGTCATCCTTTCTAACCCTGGAAGCACGGTAGAAACAACTGGAGAACTCTTAAAAAATACCAGGGTCTAGAGCCGCATCCCTAGAACCACTAGTTTCCTGGCACTTGGTCTTGGGTTAGGCTCAGACATCAGTATTTTTTAAATTCTCCAGAGTAGTCTAATGTTAGCCAAGGTTGAGAACTACTGCTTCAGAGCTAGAGAGAGAGAGACATCTCCATATGCAGCTTCTATTTTGAAAGTCGTTTACAATTTCTCATTTTAGCAAGCTCTCTGTTTCTTTACCTCCGCTTTCCATTTAGAATTGAGTTCAAGTATTTCTTTACAGCCATTTGTTTTCGAAGGCGGGTATAGTTGTCAGTGAAGACTGCATCTGAGTGGCGTTTGATTGGTCCCTGGTCTTCTGAGATGCTATTGCTAAGAAATGAGAGAATAAGGAGACCAAATAATTTTAACAAGAAATGATAAAGGTACCAAAGGTCTGAATTTCTTGGAGTCAGACAAAAATGAATTCCAACACCCAACTCATTTTCTATCACAAAAAGACTGAAAGAAAAATGCATCTAAGCCTAAGGATAGGGGAGCAAGGAATAATCCAACATACTTTGGCCTTTACTGGGAGTGCCTTTAGACACATTCTGTCCTAACTGAGCAAATAATTTATCAAAAAAAAAAATGGGGACTACTTGAAGTTGTGTTCTGCCATTGGAAGGAAAAGTTCTTTAAAAAATAAATACTTCTTTATGAAGCTATGCCACTCTGAGTAGTATCTTCTACATATTCAGTTATTGGCCATTTAAAGACAGAATCTTCCAATGTTTGCTTTGAGCAGGAAGTAAAACACAAACACTAAGGTTAACCTTAAAATTTGCTTCAGTTTGTACTATGTCTTATTTATTTTTTACTGTGTCTAGTTCAGTTTGTTTGCAGATTTATAAATGATTATTATTTAAGAAAAGCAAGTGTGTCTGGAGCCAATGAGTATGATATTACTAGGAAAACTTCTCTTCTTAATCCATGGGCCTGGTACATTTTATTGAAGAATATAAATTATTTGATAACTAAATTAAACATTATCAAGAGTTATCCATTTCAAATAAAGAAACCACAAAACAAAACAAAAAACAAATAAAGAAAATTAGTTGTTTACAGTGAAAATATAATTGTCAAATTTAATAACCATAACATGTTTTTAAAAAATAATAAACTCTCTACCTAATTCGTTTTCCAATAAGGGACTCAAGGTACTTTTTGGCAGAAAGTTGACTTAAGAGTCTACTATAGTCACTGGTGAAAACTCCATCAGCATGTCTGACATTTCTGAAACAAGGAAGAAAGAATAGTCATTATTTTGTAAATAGTTTGCTAAAATATCATTTTGGCTCATTAGATACAAAAGAAACATCAACTTATTTGAGAGCTTCTCATGTAAACTTAAATCCAAAAGGAGGTTTTCTAACAACCCAATAAACAATATAATCTATTGACTTATTCTAATGACTTTTATCTATATTTCCAGCCTTACAATTTGAAAAATTAAAGAAATTAGCTTTTTTAGAAGCATATCTCAATATTAAAATAATATTCTCTGGTAGAACCTATAAAACTAATTCTCTCCTAAGAAATACTGGTGGGAAAATATATTTAGTTTCTATTTATTTATGGTGCTTTATTTCTTCTATTCTGAATAAAGCTATATGCAAAGGGAAATTCTCCTGATTTTAGCAACAAATCCTCTTATGGCTTTTGCTATTTCTTCTGCCAAAATATTTGGAAACAAAATCTCTTAAGATAGAAGGGATCACAGAGCATATCAACCAAATTTTCCATCCAAATGAGAAATAGTTTTTGCTTTGTCTTTTGTATAGAGTTACCCTGTCTACACTGGAATGCTGCTCTGGACAAATGGTTCTGTGAAATGCATAGCTTTTATTATTAGACACCTTTTCTTTACATAGAGGTGAAACTCTTGAATGCTATAAATGCTATAGTTTTACAAGAATTGGCACACCTTCTGATGTTAAAAATTTATGCAACAGAATATAAGTGGATGAGTTGCTCAGCCTGGCCTGTTACAACCTCTCTACATGAAAATCATGTACAGCAGCAAGAACTTCAATAAATCAGGCTGAATGAAGCCGTGACACATGGAAACTTGTAGCGCTATGCTGTGAGAGTAGCTTCATGGTGACACAAAAACAAAATGTTTAGATTTCAAAAAAGCATTTTCTAAAATAAAACAATAAAAATGAACTCACCTGGTTACATCATAATAAGGTGTGTCATTTTCAGCTAATGCATTTTGTAAAACGTCAGTGTCTGCTTTTAATGAAATTTGATCAGGTTCATTTGCTCCTTCAAAAGGTATTCTGTCACCCACCCTGTTAGGAAAAAATACTGTAAAGTCTAATACATTCCTTTCTCAGAAGCTAGTGCTTATGGTTTTACAAACATTTGAAATGAGTTATTCAAAATCTTAGGATATATCACCCATTCACAATATACGGATAGCATAATTGATTTAATGGCTTCTATGGTTTACGAGAGTATAAATAGTGGAATTCCTGTTTACCCCAAAAAATACATGCCATACAACTTTTACAGGCTTTATGTACCAGAAGAGCTACTTAGTTCAGTCTTTCAGAGCATGAAGCAAAGTACACTTCCTTGGCAATAGCTTCACTTTGCAAAGTTCACAGGTAGAAAGATTTTATGCAAAGTAGAAACTTTGGAAAATTTTTTATATTCAATATGAAAATTGGGAGCAATTCATGTATTTGTTGATGGTCTCTACATCTCTCAAGAGCTGAGTACTAACTATTTTTCCTTCTCTAAGTCCCTAAACTTTGTTTCAAAGATTCACCTTGGTGTGATGTATTTCTATGTATTGACCAAGTCCGAAGACTTTCTCCATCTCTGAATAGTTACTCAAATTCAATGAATTTTGTCGAGCTTTTTTGTTTCAATTCTTACATAGTAACACAATTTTAATAAGGGATATACAATGCTTTACTGGGAGACTAAGCATAGACATGCCTAAACATGGAATATGATTATACTTGTGAACGCATGCACATTTTGAACACCAGCACACTGTTAAAATTATGTGTGTGCACATTTTCACTGTTGGGGTAAACTTCTAAGAAGTGTGTCGCCTGCCGGGCACTTGTGTATTTTTTGGTGAGGCAGTAGCTGGTAGACAGTAACAAGCAGCCCTCTTTGAGTATGAAGCCTAGCAATCAATGCAAACTTCGGCATTCTTGAGATTATTCATCTCTTGTGATATAACCATTCAGATAGACTCATTCTATTTAATTATCAAAGCAATGTATGATCTGGCTTTAAACAGACTTCACAGAGAACCACTAACAGCTAAGAGATTATTTACTCTATCGAGCATAAGCCTACGTTGAACAAAGAATTAGGAATAAGAAAATAAGCAAAGAAGTGATTATTTGTCCTTAGATATAGTAGTCCCTGTAAACTGGAAGGAAACTAATGTAGTTTCCATTTACTGTCTCCTTCCTTAGCATAAATTTATTTCAGATAAAGCTTTAAAGGTGAGTTATTATACTGTATGAACTTGAAATATGAAACACAACATAGAGAGCAGTAAAACTAAGGAATTACGATAAAAAACCAAGTCCCTTAAAATTCATTCATTGGGGAAGGATGTCTCAGTAGATCAATTACCCCACAATTCTTAATATTGACAAATTGATTCTGCCTAATGTGTCCAACATGATTTTATGCATATTCCACTAATCAACTACTCATCTTATGATTATTTGCCGACTGATCTTAAAAATGAACTAAACCCAATTTTGAATTAGTTGATGAACTAATAGAAAGTATAATTATGCTGCAAATTTTCACTTTAATAAAAGTATGAAGGAGCAAATCCAGATTTCTTTACTTCCTGGGATCAGTTCATTTTTCCAAATCAGTCCTCTTAATCACCAATTGCTTATTCTTGATGATAATGGGAAGGGAACATATAAAGTACATAATCCCATAAAAGATTGTCATTCTCTATGAACATGAAATAAAATTACATTATGATTAAAAAAATGAACTAAAATGAGGTAGGCAACTAGACACCTATTTTTCCAACAGAAACTGAACTGAACTGAGATGACAATGGAGAATAGCTCATTACTCATCTAAAACTGGTTTCGAATGAAAGGAAAGTCAAACCCTCCTTCTGCCTTGCTTGGAAATGTGATCCACGCTACCCATAAAACTAGTCATTGACACTGTCTCTCTGGCCCTGAGAGTGAATTCCAAGACTCAGAATAATCATGTGGACCTGAAGTTGAAAAAAACTTGCTTAACATGTCAACCAACAGATTTACATAACTAACCTAATGTTTTAAATTGAGCTGTCCAAAATAACATATAGGAAATTCCCATTTCCATGGAGAAGGAATGTTCAACGGTCTGAATTGAAAGAGAACCTACCTTAGAGCAGAAGGTGCTCCAAAAAGAGGCCATGCCAGGGTCTGCGAGAAAAGCACGCTGAAAAATATCAGGACCAGGAGTAGCTGGGGTTTGCTTCTCGCTTCCATCTCTCTGCACCTCAAAGGGGAGAGAAGCACATCGGCTTGTCCAACCACAGATGTTCCAGTAAGGTCATTCTGAGTGTCTAGCAGTAATGTCTTAAGGCTCTTGCAGAGTTTAGAAAAAGTAATTTTCATCATACAGAAAGAGTTAAACTGCAATATGATTACTTTTTAAATCAAAAAGGTTTTTGTGTGTGTGAATGGTGTTTGAATAAAAATTAGGATCTTTTTCAACTGCTGTCTCTCACTAGGCACAAGCATATATTGAATGCAATACTCTTACAGTACTGGAAGTAACTATAGGGACAATTTCCTTATAACAGAGTTGCAACATCCATGTCTAGTATTTTTTCTAACTAAGGAAACAACTTCAAGAAGCTAAAGTTTCTTCTTTTACTCTAAGTTTTTAGTATCTGATTAATGTAAAACTGGAGTGTCATCTATTTAATAATGTATGTATATACATATCCTTATAAAATTATTTTGTATATACATTTTTTCCTCTTAATTGTAGATGTTACAATTAACACGGAGCTTAATCTCCATAAAGAGTTTGGCTTTGAACAAACTAACTCAATTAGTAGTGAAAATTAATACAAAAAAAATCATTGAACCACATATTACCACTGAAATAATTTTTGCCATAAAAGGAAAAATATATTAAATACAAAGCCTGTATATTTTTACATCTAATACACTTACACATTTCATTTCTAAATAGCTTCTAAATAGAAATTTAGGAGTTTGATGTCTGTTTCTTGTGCTGTCTGTAAAACTCACAGCATTTAAATTTAAAGAGGAAAATAAATGCTTTTTAAGTTCACATAACTAACATATGAAATAGAAAGAACAGCACTAAAAAACAGGTTGAAACTTCCAAAACAAATGTATCCACTGAACCTTCAGTCAAAAATTTATATACAAGCCAAAAATAAAAAAAAAACAAACCAAAACCCTACTTTAACACATTATTTTTAAAGGGGCATTGAGTAAAAGAAAAAGCAAGGTAAAGCATTTTCAAACTAAAGAATTCAGAAAACCCATTCATATGTGGGAAGTTGAGGCATTTCTATACTTACCAGGTGACTTACAAACCTGTATTTTTGTTGTTGTAAAGGAGGAACACTGTAAAATTCTTTTTCAAGAGAAAGAAAAACTCAATATATCCTGAGAAAAGTTCCAGAGGCAGGGGGAGAAAAAAAAGAAGAAAGGTAAAGTTTTCACTTACCTTGTTCAGAAGTTTTCCTAGGGAGCTTTCTGTTCCAAGGAGAATATTAGAGCTGTCTCAGGTGCTGAAGCCCCTTGAGGCCGACAAAGTCTCCACCAGGTGCTCTTGCCCTTAGAGCTGAACCAGAACTTGGTACTGGCTGAGGGTTGGCTACTATTGCCAGCAACTGCTTTTCACTCTACCCTGACCAGCATTTCAAAGCCCATCATTTTATAGGGCTTAGGCGCAGGGCTGAGCAATCACAAAGCTCTCTGAAAGACGTCACAGTAATATTCTCATGGGATGAGTAGGACTTGAAGTTCTTATTAAATTGTCATTATGCCTGATTTATATAAATTTATAGTGGGTAACTTCAAGATGTAAGCTATAAAGAGGAAATTTACTTTTCTTTAAACAAAAAAAAGGTACCAAGCTTAATGTGAAATATTTTAATCTCTAATGAGTAGCAATGAAATAAAAGACAGATTAGTGTCATGGCCAAGGTCACTGGAATTCCTTCAGAAAATAAGAATTTTATGTGCAGGAACAGATGCAGAAAGCAACAAATACTTAGGCTCATATGCTTACAAACATAATTCTCCTTTATTATAAGGCATCAATTGTCCTAAAGCCTTTTTATTTTTATACTATTCATGTAGATCCTGACTTAATCTTTCTTGAGATCTATCCTAATTTTAA
The DNA here is from genome assembly GCF_059928025.1 of Delphinapterus leucas. Taxonomy (NCBI): domain Eukaryota; kingdom Metazoa; phylum Chordata; class Mammalia; order Artiodactyla; family Monodontidae; genus Delphinapterus; species Delphinapterus leucas. The sequence continues at coordinate 83,128,078 of NC_143140.1, read as the reverse complement.
AAGCATCCAGAAATAAGTTTCCTTATTCTTTCTATTACTACTTTTTCTTTATATTGAAACAAGTCCCTGGATAAATTTTCAAAAAGCCTCTAAGATACTGTAATATACACACTGTTGCTTAGAATAGTAGCAGTACTGCTGTTTCACATTAGCATAAAAATGTCATAATTCCTAATGTATTTTCACATACATGACCTCAAATTATCCAAAAAAAAAAAGTTATCGTACTGGATAGTCCCAAAGGTTCATTTTTTTCTTTCTTTTTGAACATTACATTTATCAGTTTTTTAAAGTCTTGCACTGTGTGGAATTATATATATCCCTGAACACACACCACAAGCATACCAGCTTTTAATATTTCCAGCACAGTCACTTGACAGGTGATTACAAAGAACTAGTTGGCAAGCATTTACGGAGTACTTTGATAAACACTTAATTTCTATTTGTGGGTTTTTAATTCAAAGTAGCCTAGCATCAGAGTTTAAGGTAAAAATGCAGCTACCTGAACAATTTCATGGACAACAAAGTAAAATGTTACTCTCCCTTTTGTTTAAAAAAAAATGGCCAGGGTGTGTATTCTTTTATATTTTTCTTTGTAAGTCCCTCAAGGGGTAACAGCTCTAAAGCCCCCTTTCTTTCTTCTGCTTTAAGATTTCAGTATCTATTTCCTTCATTCAAAGTCAGACTGATCCAGTAAAAGAATATCCTGCTTTGCTTAATCATATTTTCTAATCCAGTTACAAGAAAAATTCAGTGAATTAAATTTCAAAACGTCTGGAAATTTGTTTCCCAGCTGACAGCTCTGACTTAAGCCAGAGTTCCTGTGGCTTAATTCCAGGAAATCTTTTTTTACCTGATAATTACAAACTAGAGGTTGAAATCATTCTCATATGGAATTTTTTTTATCCTTAGCTCTTCATCACCTAATTCCCAGTGAAGCAATTTTATCTGAGAACAGCAACAGCAAAATAGGTTGATTGAGAGTCACAGGGAACCCACCGCTGAAGGTAAGCAGAAAAATCTAAAAGAGAAAAAGACGTGAAGTTGATTATTATTTGGTCTAAGCAAGTACTTAGCATTCATACAGAGTGACTACAGTAGGTTTTCCAATGGTGAAGGCAGTTTCTCCCATTATAATAATAAAACACAAAAATAAAGAGAAATAAGTAAAACTTATTACCTCTGAATAAAAATAAACTAAATCAAAGAACTGTGTTTTTTCCTATGAATTTAAATTAGAAATCAAAACTGAATTTCAAAATGGGATCATAGCACCATCTTCAGGTTGAAAAGCCTTAATTCAGAAATTTTTTTAAAAATGTGTTTCTTCTGTTTTCTTTCAAGGAAATGGAAGTAAACCAGAGGCTCTTTATCCAGATAAATTATGGAATCTTCCAGAGAAAGAAATATATTAAAAACTACTATAGCTGAGTTTATTCTGAATACTTTGTTACTATAAAACTCAGTAAATACAAAAATACAAATGTGAATTTACTGTTTAAATCTGCTTTTTCCCCTACTTTGGCATATCTTTCCATAATGTTCCCACATCTCTAGCAGAACTTATTTCCTACCTTAAGGCTTCTCATTAAAATGATATTTATAAAAAGAAGAACCAGTTGTTCATACAACTAGAACAGATCTCCAAGACCCTTCTTTTACAAGTAAGTAAACTGATGTCCAGAGAGTTTAAGTAATTTTCAGGTGGTAGTTACAAATAAGGGATGAAACCTAGGTCTTCTGATCTTGATTAAGTTTTCTTTCCATTAAGGACTGGTGGTTTTCTGTAACTGTTGTTATCACCATTACTGATGATAAAAGGTCAGATAAGGAAAAAAAAAAACCCTCATAAAAACATCGGCATCTCCTTTTTTCACCAACTGGACCAAAGGCAGAGAAAGAAAACTGGCATTCTAAACTAAAACATACTGAATGTAGGAAAATCAGATGGAAGGGGTTTTCAGGCTCAGAAAATAGGCAGAAAGCCAGAGTCACCCTTTTTTCCTTAGTGAAAAGAGCTAATAGAAGGTCCTTATTAAAGATGATAAGCTAAAGCTGTGCTCTTCTGCGTCTTGATGTGACAGCTTTGCCTGCCTAACTCAGCCAAACTCACACTCAGCCCTGAGACCTGTCCACTGTTTGCCAGGGTCATCCTGAGGGTCTACATGAGAGTTTTGCAAACCACTGGCTGTGAGCCGCATCTGGCTCAACTCTCTGGGTTTTGTCACTCAAGCTAGGAAGGATGTTTACATTTTTAAAAGGCTGAAAAATGTTAATAGAAGGAAAATACTTTGTTTGAAAGTTATATGAAATGTAAAATTTCAGGGCTCATAAATGAAGTTTTATTGGACCATGAAAATGCTTACCACATATGTATTGTCTATGGCTGCTTTTGTGCTACAATGGCCAAGCTGAGTAGTTGTGACAGAGACCGTAGAGCCTGCAAAACCTAAAATGTTTACTACTTGGTCCTTCACAGAAAAGAAGGGCCACAGAAAAGCTGTAGACATCTGGTCTAGAGCTTCCCATTTGGGAAGATATTTAAGAAGTCATGTTTACCTTAATATTCTTAAGTCTTTAGTTTTCAATAACTTGTATTAGGAAATATATATGTGTGTATATATATTTATGTGTATATATATATATCCACATATACTTTTAGTATATACTATGTATAATATCCATGTATGTATATACATATGTGTAATGTACATAATGTATACATATATCTAAAGCACCCCTTCATTGTAGCATTCTTCATAATAGCCAAGATATGGAAACAACCTAAGTGTCCATAGATGGATGAATGAATAAAGAAGATGTAGTATATACATACACAGTGGAATACTATTCAGCCATACAAAAGAATGAAATCCTTTTTTGAAATGAAATTCATTTATGACAACATGGATGAAACTTGAAGATACCATGCTAACTGAAATAAGTCAGATGGAGAAAGACAAACACTGTATGATTTCACTCATATGTGGAATTTAAAAAAAAATGAAACTAATAAACAAAATAACACAAAAACAGACTCATAGATCCAAAGATCAGGTTAGTAGTTGCCAGAGGGTAAGGGGGTTGGGAGGGTAGGTGAAACGGGTGAAGGGGGTCAGCTGTATGGTAATAGATGGTAACTAGACCTGTGCTGGTGATCACTTTGTAGTGTACCCAGTAGTTGAATTATAATGCTGTACACCTGTAACATATCATAAAATAAATAAATGTATTAAAGATTTAAGAACAAATTTCATCTACTTCACAATGTCATGATCATACATATGCCCCTCCCTCTACTATACACACATTCCATGTAATCAGCCTTTAACTCAGTGACCCCCACCTCGACTTAGAGATCAGAATATACGAGTCCACAAAGAGTGGAGGTGTTACCAGCGGAGGAAACGGGAAGCAATGATGTCTAACCCCTGGCCCTTGACTTTAAGAACTCTGAAGTCTATATGTTAGAATGAAAGATTTGGCAAGAGTATTTACTGAGTGAGTTCACACAGTGTCTGCACCACAATACCTATTCTCCCCAGACCAGGAAAGAGCCTCTGAGATGGGGAAGAGAAGAAATGATTAGAGATGGAGAGGCAACCTTCTGTCCCTTGTCGGTAGTAGTAAGTTTATGGTAGGAGTGAAAGGATGCATGACAGAACCCTGCCTTATTAAGCTTGGGGACTAAGTAGTAGAGGCTAACTTGGCTTCTTTTCTCATCTTATTGCCACAGCAAACAATGGAGAAACACTCCGCAATGGTAGAGGAAGCAGATAGACCTGTATGACAGAGAAAAGTCTGCCACTTCCCGCTTGGGAAGACCCTAAGTGCCTTCCAGGTGGTAAAAAGTTGAAAGGGCCTACCAATCTTTAACCAAGGGCCAGACCATACCCAGAGACCAGAGGGGACTGCACATCTCAGTGGACAACAGCAAGGCACAGAGCATCCCCCAAGGACCCAGAGGAGGCCTCCTGGAATTTCACGTTGTTACGTACACATGCTCACAAACTTAGATGCTACTGTGAGGAAAAAGAGGGAGAGAGCAAATTCTGAACTGACAGAATGTTAAATCTTAAAATTACTGTGTTTACCCAGAAATGACTAAGAATACATTTTCTGTGAACTGGAGGAAAATAGAAGTTGAGTTAGAGAAAACATTTTAGAGCTGAAGGTTTTGCACATGATGCTATGTGGCCTGTGAATATTTGTAGTTGCTATTACTCTAAGAATGATCTTGAGTTTGTATGATCATGCTTTGGCTAGGAGAAGACTGCACAGGGCCCTTTATCCTACTTAGTATCAACATTAACTTTAAAAAGACTATGATTGCCTTGGCTAGGACTTCCAAAACTATGTTGAATAATAGTGGCAAAAGTGGACATCTTTGTCTTGTTCCTGAACTTAGAGGAAATGCTTTCAGTTTTTCACCATTGAGAATGATGTTTGCTCTGGGTTTGTCGTATATGGCCTTTATTATGTTGAGGTAGGTTCCCTCTACGCCCACTTTCTGGAGCGTTTTTATCATAAATGGGTGTTGAATTTTGTCAAAAGATTTTTCTGCATCTATTGAGATGATCATATGGTTTTTATTCTTCAATTTGTTAATATGGTGTATCACATTGATTGAAGATGTGATACGTATATACAATGAAATAAAAAGCAATGAATAAAAAGGCCATAAAAAGGAATGAAATCGGGTCATATGTAGAGACGTGGATGGACCTAGAGACTGTCAAACAGAGTGAAGTAAGCCAGAAAGAGAAAAGCAAATATTGTATATTAACACGTATATGTGGAATCTAGAAAAATGGTACAGATGGGGGTGGGATGAATTGGGAGATTGGGATTGACATATATACACCACTAGGTATAAAATAGATAACTAATGAGGACCTGCTGTATAGCACGGGGACATCTACTCGGTGCTCTGTGGTGACTTAAATAGGAAGGAAATCCAAAAAGGAGGGGATATGTGTGTACATATGGCTGGTTCACTTCACTGTGCAGCAGGAGCTAGCACAACATTGTAAAGCAGCTGTACCCCAATACAAATAAATAAATAAAATAAAAAATAGAAAGACTATGAGACAGAAGCCTGGCAATGTTGAGACCCATCCTGGAGTAATGAGCCCTTCCCTCGGGTCTTCCTCCAACCCCTTGTCCTTCAGTCGTTCTTGCTGGTCCCCAGCTTTGACATCTGGTTCCCTTTCTAGGCTTCCCCAGCCCACTTCTTGGCCTTCGTGTTCTCAGTCTGTTTCTTTCATTTTGCCTCAGTCCTATATGGCCCCCTGGGAAGCCTGAGTTTTGACTGCTCTCAGGACAGGTCTGATCCCACAGTTTACAAACCCAGGTACCCGCCTCTGCTGAATACTCTCCAGGTGCTGCTTCGGTTCTGCTCTCCGCTCCTCTCCACTCTGCTTTTTGTGCCCTTGAAGGTGGACCTCCAGATTCATCCATGGCCTGTGGTCCTCCGGTCTCTGGTTGGGTTTAGCCAAAGTGAGGCTCTGGTAGGAAACTAAAGGGACCAAAGATTAGAAGAAAAAATGTTCTGAATTTTTTTTTTTTTTTTTGCGGTACGCGGGCCTCTCACTGTTGTGGCCTCTCCCGTTGCGGAGCACAGGCTCCGGACGCGCAGGCTCAGCGGACATGGCTCACGGGCCCAGCCACTCCGCGGCATGTGGGATCTTCCCGGACCGGGGCACGAACCCGCGTCCCCTGCATCGGCAGGGGGACTCTCAACCACTGAGCCACCAGGGAAGCCCCATACAAATGCTCTTGACAGAGGAGTTAGTTGTTTCCAGGTGAAAATAATAGGGATAGATACTCCTTTCATACTAACTTGTTCTTTAATAATTGAATAGCATTTTGAGTGCAATAGATGCATGGCTCCTAGACCAGACACAAACAGTGGAAAGGCATATTCTTTTATAAGCAAATAGCATGACTGTATTATTGCACATGGAGGGACTAGCTTAATGGCCAAAGAGTACACTCTGGACATATACTGCCTTGGTTTGAACCCCACTGCACCAGTTACATACAGTGTAAAACCTTAAGCAAGTTATTCAATCTCTCTGGGATAGATATAGATATAGATATAGATATAGATGATATAGATATAGATATATAGATATATAAATACATAGACATATTTTGTATAGTTTATATATTAAGAATATATATACACATGTATGTATATATATACATATGTATGTATAAATTAAGATTTCATATAGTATATATTTTATATATTAAGAAAAATATATTAAGGCTATATATGTAAATATAATATACTTATATATATAGTCAATATATATTTTCTTAATATATAAAATATATATGAAATCTTAATTTGTACTCACACACACAAGATGCATAATAAATTTTTATACTTATGATCTAGCCAAGACCTCAAGAAACTTCTGGCCTGACTCGTTACTGCCAGAAAGAAAATTTTTAATTTATTTACAGCTAAAACACCATTCGGCAAGGTATCTCATTCAGTTACAGAGGGATCCATTTTGCAAAGCAATTTATGTTAGTGCATTGTTCCAGGAAATTGCGTCACTCAAAGCCAGACTGTCTATGGGTGATTTGTTTAACTTTTATTTTGTAAAATGTTTAAGATAAGCTTCTGATTAGACCAGCTTTAAAAATATTCGTGTTAAACTTATCAATGCAGTACATGAATTTTTTTTCATTTCATTTGGAGTATACACAAAATTATTTTTTATAACAACCTTCATCTTTCCTGAAAATACACGCTGGCCTTGCCTCCGAGCATATATGAAGCAGGTTACTCTACCAGTCAGTCCTAAATCAGTGCCTCAGCTTTCATCGGTGTCCAGCCCGCTCTGGCAAGCTGACTCATGGGATATATGTTTTCCTTTTTTAGAGGACATGCAGAATTTTTTCATTCTGAGAAGCAGGCAGAGAGCACAATCTCAAAGCTCCTTATCATATATATTTTTGAAAAGCTCATCAAGAAAAAGATATCCCTAATGGATGTGTAGCCTCTTTATTTCTATAAATTAGTGGTTCTCACTTTTTTCTGAAGTAAAGATCCTTCTGATAAAAGCTAAAAAACCTGTCCTCAGAAAAATGTGTTCATGCCCGCTAACATACACAACTTACAGGCTCCCTAAAACTCTTAATGTTTATCTAGCAATTCCCTTTGGGTTCTTGAAACCGCTTAAGAAGGTTTGTTCAAGATACTCCAAAAATCTCTCAAGACCTCTGAGTTGCTGCTTACCTGCATGATACCATGGTATTGGCCCCGATAGGTTTATTTTCAGTGATTATTTTTTTGTCATAATGACAACTGCCTACATTAAGACACACTCCCCAAAAACTCCTTTGCTGTAGTTATGCTAAGCATATCGTTTAGGGCTTTGTTCATTATATCACACAGATCCTATTTAGGACAAACTTCAAACCAGAAATTTTTGTGCTTCTCCTGGGTGAATAATTTGCCTTTATTTTATGAGCACTCTGAATGATATAACTGTTCATATTCCTGTTTTTAAACTTATACCTAGAAAGCTAAGAACCAAATCTGTGGCCCTTTGCTGGTAAACATTTAGGATGTAAGACTCTCTTTTTCGAGCACTAGTCTCATTACTGGCTCTACTTTACTGTTTCGTGACTTTACTGTTTACTTCTTATTTATGTTATCTCGTTTAGAAAACTTTTATAGAAATTGTATCACATTGCAAAGAAGGAGGAAAAAAGATACAATAAAGAAAAAGATGAGAAACAGTTTTTAGATGAACTGTTATATTCCTTTATATTCAATTACTTTCAAAGCAAGCAATTAATCAAATATTTGATTCTGATTTATATTTTAAAGTTTTATAAGGCTTTAGAAAATTTAGAAAAAAAACAGAAAAAGGTAATAAAAATTTTGCTAATCCACATGTTGCAAAATCTCAGTTGCCAAAACACTTTTTTCAGCTACAAAACATTTAAAAAATTATTATTGAAACTTTCAAATATATAGAAGAGTTGAGAAAAGGGTATCATGAACACTCCTTTATGTATCCATCACCTAGATTTTAAAATTTTGCCATATTTGTTTCTTTCAGTTTTCTTCTGTCGAAGTATTTTAGAGTAAATAACAAATACAGAAGAAACAAAGAATCCTCATTCTACACAAAGTCAGTATGGAAAGGCACACAGACAAGATTTTCGTAAGACAGAAAACAGAGAAATCCATACTAAATAATGTAACAACAATGGCTCTAACACATCCAGGGGGTAAGTACGATTTGTAGGAAGCAGAAAAGCTTTCCGTAGAGAAACTACTTTCAGGAGATGATTAGGTGGACTTAGGGTTTTTTTCTGCATCTGTCACTTGGCAAATGAGAAGATGCCATCTTCAGGATGTCCCATGTCGTCGTTTTATACATATATAATGATGCTATTGCAAGTGTAGTCCCATCATTACTGAAGACAAGTGGTGTGATGCTGGTGGGGTATCTACAGAACCAGCGCTGTCGCTTCTTGTTAACTGGACCCAAAATATTTACAAATCCATCAGAACCACCCATAGCAAACGTACCGTAGATGTTGTTAAAAGAAATGGCATTGACAGGATAAATCTGCTCAATATTATTTTCTTTGACACTTGAAGACATGCTTCTTCTGTATCTCAGGGCTTGGGAGCAAGTACTTAGCTGCCACTTGGCCTTCAACTGAGCTTAATACAAAACTGCTTATATGAAAATGTTCAAAGGCAGCGAGCCTGGTACGTCAAGTTGGACACCCGGCACTGCTGCACGTAACCCATGTTCTGTAATTCCCACATTAACACTTTACTGCCCACCTTGTCCACAATCAGCTGATCTCCAGACAGAGAGGGTGTTACTCACAGACAGAAGGTCACAGCATTACAAGGAGTTCTGGGATGCCGCAATTTAACTGTCTGATCCCAAGGCCCAGTAACTACCACATTCACTTCTGGACAGTATTCAACACATCTGGTAGGGGCATCACGGGTTCCAGCCAGATCTCCCTGATCAGTGTTGGAATCATGTGTTTTCAGTCGAGGGTTTGATCCCCCACTCCAGGCATGTGTCAGACCATTGAACGCACATCCAAGAGAGCGCTGGGTGCTGGTACTTGAGCTGAATGGCCGGCCCATGGTAGAGATGCACCGCCACATCTCAGGAGGAGGCCAGCAGGAACTGGGAGGTGTTGGGGCTGATTTTCACCAAGGAGACATAATCCTCAGTGGGTGGTTCAGCTTGAACTTGTTAGAACCGAACGTATCGGGCTCCACTCAGAAGTAACTTCACCATCTACTCTTCGCTTCCCTCAGATGTTACAATATCTCACCTCTGTATATTTTAGTGTGCACCCCTGAAAAGTAAACATCTATTTCTACATGATCACAGTGACATTTTCACACCTGACAAAATTTATAATGATCTCCTAATGTCACCTAATACTTAGTCTATATTCAAATTTCCCAGGTATCCTACACCCCCCCCAAAAAAAAACCTTTTATAACTGCCCAAAATTCTTAACCTTAGAATATATAAGGTAAGCATACTCTAAGTTCCTCTTCACCCCCGCTCAGCCATTTTGTTTACCTCTAAATGCCAACATGCCTGGGTATTTCTAAATGCTTAAGAAAAATAAAGTGATGGAATTGGTCATATTGTGATCCCATTCAGCAGCAAGAAATAACTCTAGACTCTTTAAGTCGCTAATAAAAATTATCTGCCAGGAAAATTTCAACTTTCAATATTACTAGAATCATTTATTATGAATTATGCAAAGGTTCTATTAATAAAAACCATTATGCACTGATTTTCAAATATAGGCACGCTATGCCAAAAATCGTACTTATTTATAATATTTATAACTTTGAAATAAAGAGAAACTTCCCAGTCAGTTCTTTTAACAATGCTAAACATCGTCACCCTTTTAACATTTGACTATGCTCTCTGCCTCCCTTTTATTTTATTTTATTTTTTTGGCCACCCTGCATGGTTTGTGGAATCTCAGTTCCCCAGTCTAGGACTGAACCCAGGCCATGGCAGTGAAAGCCTGGAATCCTAACCACTAGGCCACCAGGGAACACCCCCCCCCCCCGCTTTTGAAAAGCTAGATTCCATCCTAATAATTTACACTATTGCTTGTATATTTTCTGTTCCTATTGAACGCAGCCTTGCACTTTTATGTGCTTTAAAAACAGATATAAATTTATTTTTAAAAATTTCTTTCAGAAGCATTATCTCATAAGCATTGCCTACTTTTATAATGCATCTGTAGGTCATGGATCTGGCCTATGTTGTTGTATTTTTAAAAACAAATTTCCAGTAAATGCAGTTTTCAATTTACACTTATGAAGTCAAAATGTCAAGATGACTCAGAAACAATACGTTAAATTGCAAGTGAACTTTACAGATTTGATTTGGTAAAGATAGCACAAGATTCAATGAGACCAGACCCTGTGTCTACAATACGCCTGAGTGAGCAATCAGAGAACATTCAGGAAGATAACGTCAAAGGCCAGACCCACACCACTTATGCAAATACCTTGGGGTGGAATTAACCTAATAGAATGAAACATTTTCCTCAAAAAAAAAAAAACAATGTCAAAGCATGTGGGAAATGTTGCTAAAGTGTCTCCTCTGATGAGAATTTCAGTGTGGAAAAAACTGTGGAAAAGCTCACACTTAGAGGTAGAGCCGAGGACAAAAAGTCCCTGCACACAAGTCTCATCACCTATTTCTACCACTTATGGCTGTATTTCCCTCCAGTGAGGTGAACGGAAGTGTCTAAACATAAAGATTGGGACTTCCCTCGTGGTGCAGTGGTTAAGAATCTGCCTGCCAATGCAGGGCACATGGGTTTGAGCCCTGGTCCGGGAAGATCTCACATGCTGCAGAGCAACTAAGCCTGCGAGCCACAACTACTGAAGCCCATGTGCAGAGCCTGTGTTCCACAACAAGAGAAGCTACCGCAAGAAGAAGCCTGCGCAATGAAGAGTAGCCCCTGCAATCCGCAACTAGAGAAAGCCTGAGCAACACCACCAAAGACAAATGAATAAAATAAATAAATTTAAAAAAACAAACAAACAGAGATTGAAATTATCTCAAGCAACACCTTTGATCTTGATGTTTATCACACATGAGCATCTCTTCACTCCAAGACATTTGGGGAAGGGATTTTTTTTTTTTTTAATGTTGAGCCTTCTTTTAATTAATTAATTTATTTATTTATTTATTGGCTGTGTTGGTTCTTCGTTTCTGTGCGAGGGCTTTCTCTAGTTGTGGCAAGCGGGGGCCACTCTTCATCGCGGTGCGTGGGCCTCTCACTGTTGTGGCCTCTCTTGTTGCGGAGCACGGCTCCAGACGCACAGGCTCAGTAGTTGTGGCTCATGGGCCTAGTTGCTCCGTGGCATGTGGGATTTTCCCAGACCAGGGCTCGAACCCGTGTCCCCTGCATTAACAGGCAGATTCTCAACTACTGCTCCACCAGGGAAGCCCTGGAGAAGGGATTTGAACTATAAAATTCTACACTTGTCCAGAAGAAATAGGTTAAATGAAATTGTGGAATTAACAGGAGAGTTGGAGGCCTGAAAGGCTTGGAAAAATGGTCCAGATTCTGAAACTAAGATACAACGAAGCAGTCTTTTAGCCAACAGTAGGCATTCCACACTCTGTTTTAACTCACAAGAGATTCATGGTGGAGGAGGGCTATGCCATTAAAGTCAGCCAGCTCCTCCCAAAGGATGGTTAACTCTCACCTGTCATTTCATATCATAAGAAAAGCAGAGCCAGGGGGAATCACTACAGTATATCTCTGTCTCTAATTTTTAGAACCTATGCACCTTACGTCAGTAGATTTTTACAGCACGATTGTCTAAATTCCAAGATAAGCAGAAGCACTGCTGGAGTGATGGAATGAGGACCTCTGAAAACTTTCTTCTTCATAAAAACAATGAGGACATTGGCCAAAATTATGAACTTTTTCAGTACTCTGAAAATTAACCAAAGACTTGCAACAACCCAAGGGGAATTTATTCAAAAAAACCAAAAGTCTTGGTAAGAACAGTGAGCTACGTGGCATTTTTAACTTGCCCATTCCCAGTTCCTTCTTGCCAGTTCCATCGTAGCTTGAAAATCATCAGCCTTGCAACCACAGTACCAATGAAAACCAACAGCCTAAGAGTCACTGGAGAAGTCAAAGTAGGTTTTGTCAAAGATTAAACAGAGCTGGACAGTTAAGTGGTAAAAGCAGGTTTTATTCAGAAAAACTAATAACATAGGGGAAAAGAGACCTCAGTATAAAGAACTGGGCTCAATTCTGAATACAATAAGGAAAATTCACAATTTACAGTCAGGGAGAAAGGTGGGGGTCGGTGGATGGAAAATTACTAAGAGGAAACATCACAGTGAAGAGGGGATTCTGGCTAAATTGGCCTAATGAGATTCTTACCAAAGGCAGGCCAGGGTGACCAGACATCACTTGGGGGATGGTAGAGGAGGGGGAACCCAATTAGATACCAAGAGTGATCAGATATCGAGAATGGAGGAATATGGCTAAACTGACTTAGTAAGATTCTTGCTAAATTTGAACAATGCAGAGATGAAAATGGAAGCTCAAAAGTCAAAGTCTAGTTGAGAAGAGAGTTGAGGGGAGCCTGAGTAGAATTTCAGCAAGGAGAGAATCTTTGTCAGTTTAGAGTTCCTGAGAAAGCCCCGTGTTCACAGAATAGTCACAATTTGACCTGACTGCCAGCTAGCTCCCTGAGAACCCCATTTATAGGGCATGTCTTCATATTGCCTCATTCAGAGCTCACTCAACTCTTACCCTAACCCTAAACCTAACCACTGTCCAGCCCTTTGCTTTAATTAGGGACGGCTCTGAAGGACCATGCTATATCTCCACAGGACTGGCTGAGACCTCTATTGGAAAAGCCATTCATTTTCCTTCTGTCAAGTCCTGCTTCCCTTGCTCATTTATAGATATTCTTCCCGAGACTGCGCAGCCCCCCGTCTATATTTTTCACACAAATCACTGTTTCAGAGTCTGTTTCCAATGATCTCAATCTAAGGTGGAAGTATTGTTAATACCAGAGAGAGAAGGGGTATGTGAAACAGTAAGATCATTAAGAAGGAAAGAGGGAATGAAACTAAAAGCACTAGTGGAATATTGATTGAAAGAGGGGCGTTTTCTCCATTTTGATAAGCAGGGTGGTAAGCATAGGGACAGGTGGGAAATGGTGGCTGAGAGTTACCATAAGATTGTGTCGAATGGAAGAATAGTTTCCCTAAGAAAATTAAGTAAGCAAAAATGGACAAGTGTGCTAGACAAGCAAATGAAATGCTTGTCCACTACAAGTGGAACTCAGGAGCACAAAATAAATCTCAGAAAAGCCTGGAAACCAGAGAGCTCGGTAACTGGGGGGAAAGCAGGGAAGATTCTCTCGTTCTCTGTCTTCCCACTCCAGTAATCTTTCTCTGGTAATCTGCTTCTCTTTCTCTCCTCCTGCTTTGTTTATTCACCCTGGCTAAATTTATACTACCCACTTCACCCTTCATGTCTCCACGACTTCCGGTTCTAACTCCTGCCATTTACTTGTAACTCCTGCTTAATACCTACTTTGTTGGAGGCCACCAGGCTCTTCTACTTGAGCATTTGCAGAATGTGACAGTTGTCTGAGATCAGAGATTTTGGGTTATTTTGCGTGGAGTACAGTGAGACCTTTAAATTTGCACTCCTCCCCTCTCTGACTATAAATTCAAATCCCAGCTCATCTCATCAATCAGATAATGACTGAGCAACCTCTAAGTCAAGAGTGCATTCTTAGTCCAGTGGAGATGTAAGTGGGTTTGGGTTTGGGGAAGAGGATTGTTTTGTATGCTGTCTCTTCAGTGGAGGCTTTGGTTTAATAATCATCGGGCACCGGAGGAAGTAAGTTATAATATAAAATTTAAAACAGCTAGCTAGAATTACTCTCCCAGAGCAAATGCATGTAATCCTCAAGGAGTATTTATATTTTACATTTATATGGCCAAAGTACACTTCAGAAAAGTAACTGTCAAGGCCACGCCGGCCATTTTTATATTTTTTTTTTGCAAATTACCTGATCCATTGTGCATCTTCTATTGAGATATTTTTCTATATTAAACAGTAGAACATTTAATCCATACTAAGGTTGTTAATTGACATGTATATGGCAAAAATTACTCACAGTTCATAATTTGTCTTTTAATAGGGTTTAATAGCATCCTCTGCCCAGGCAATGTTTAATAATTTTCTTTATTCTTAAAAAATATCATTTCAGAGACTTCCACCTCCAGCCACAATAGATAAAAGGGACAAGATTTACCTTCTGACCACGAACAAACTGTAAAATTGAGCATATTAGGCAACAGGCAACACATGAGTTGGATTCCTGAAAGAATGAAAGCAAATGAGATAAGCTCTACAGTCACATCACGTTTCATTTTTGGGAAACACATTACAGAGCAGGGAGAGGGATCCAAAGCACAGCACATTGGTCTTACCAAGTTGAGGGGGGAGTTCACAGTTCAGGCGGGCTGAGGTAGCTACAAGTTGCTACACAGTTATTATACATCAGGAACAAACTAGTTGCAAAATCCTTCTGACTCTGGGGCAGATAGATATCATAAAACGTTAAAAATTGATAAAATTGATTTCACCAAAATTAAGAACTTGTGTTCTTTGAAATACACATTAACAACATAAAAGGCAAGCCAAACTTGGAAGAAAACATTTTTTAATACACATATCTGTTAAAGCACTTTTACCTAACTACATAAAGAACTCTCAGATCTTCACAAGAAGACAATTCAGTTTTTCTTAAAGGGGCACAATATCTGAGAAAGTACTTCACAAAAGAAACTATACCAATGGACAAAATAAGCAGGATAAAAGTTGCTCTGATCTTTAGTCATCAGAAAAATGCAAATTAAGACTATACTGAGGTAACATTATATACCTACTAGAATGGTTAGAACTAAACAAACAAATGAAAACAGAAAATAAGAAGTGCTGATGAGAATATGGAATACATGAAACTCATTTATTGCTAGTGAAAATTGAAAAGGGTGCAGCAGTTTTGGAAAAGAATTTAGTGGTTTCTTATCAAGTTAAACCTATACTTACTACACAATCTAGCAATGATATTCCTAGGTAGTTATCTGATAAAAATCAAAATGAAAAAAAAAGAAAACTCAAAATGTAGTTCTTGTGTTAGTTTCCTATGGCTGCTGTAAAAAATTACCACAAATAGTGTAGCTTGCTATAACAGAAGTGTATTCTCCCACAGATCAGGAGACCAAAAGTTCGAAATCTTAGCACAAGGTGTTGGCAGGCCTGCTTTTCCTTCAGGAGTTCTAGGGGAGAATCTGTTCCTTGTCTCTTCCAGGCGCTGGTGGCTGAGGACATTCCTTGGCTTGGGACAGCATTACCCCAATATTCACAGCCAGCATCTTCAAATCTCTCTCTGCTCTGTCTTCACATCACCTTCTCTTCCCTGTATGTCTAATCTTCCTCTGTCTGTCTTCTAAGGACACTTGTGATGGCATTTAGACCCCATCTGCCTAATTCAGGCTAATCTCCCCATCTCAAAATGTTTAGCTTAATCATATCTGTGTAAACCCTTTTCCCATAAAAGGTAACATTTATGGGTTCCAGGGATTAGGACCTGATTTTTTTGGAGGCTATTCCTCAGCTTACTATAGATCCCTACAAAGATTTGGACACAGATGTTCACAGAAATTTTATTCATAATAGCCAAAAACTGGGAAAGGAATGCCCCCAACAAATAAAGAAGTCATCATATATGCATTCGATGGAATATTACTTGTCTGTTAAAAAAATGAATCCTTGAAACATGCAACAACATGGATGAATTTCAAATACTTATCTTGAGGAAAAGAAGCCAGACACAAAATAGCACATATTGTGTGGTTTCATTTGTACAGAACTCCAGGATGAATAAACCTCACCTATAATGATAGGAAGTACATCCATGTTTGCTTCAACCTGGAGGTAGAAAATGAGGATTGACTGGGAAAGGAGTAGAAGAGAACATTTTGTGATGATGCAAGTGTTATGTATCTTGAATATGGTGATGGTAACATTGGTGTGTACCTATGTCAAAATGCGTTAAATTCAACACTTAAAATGCTCTGCATCTAATTGCATATGAATTAAGTCTCATAGAGTTGGTTTCAAATATAGATTTTAAATAGTAAGATTTATTCATTAAAAAAAATTAACCTTCAGAGTTAAAAAAATCTGATCTCCCACCATCCAAACTCACTTAGAAAAGTTATTTCTAAGTATATATTTTTTAAATATTTTTCTATTTTTATGGTATACCTTTATTTTATTTTAATGTTTTATGTTTCTTATTCATTTTGAACTTTTTTTTTTTTTTTTTTGCCTTACGCGGGCCTCTCACTGCTGTGGCCTCTCCCGTTGCTGAGCACAGGCTCTGGACGCACAGGCTCAGCGGCCATGGCTCACGGGCCCAGCCGCTCCGCGGCATGCGGGATCTTCCCGGACTGGGGCACAAACCCGTGTCCCCTGCATCGGCAGGCGGACTCTCAACCACTGCACCACCAGAGAAGCCCCCATTTTGAACTTATTTTAAGATAAGTGAGAGATTTTTCTCTATGGCCATCCAGTTTTCCCCAAAACATTTGTTAATCAATTTTTTCATTCATTAGAAATTCTACCCTCATCATAACTAATTTTCCATACATACTTTGTTCTATTTCTATGTTGTTTATTCTGTTCGGTTGAGTTGTACATTATTTTCTTTTGATTTTTTTGGTGAATGACTACTTAAGCTTTAAGAATATTTTGATATCTAATAGGCCAAGTCTCTTCTTATTACTCTTCTTTCTCAGAATTTTGATGACTTTGTCTCTTAAGTTTTATTTCCAACATGACTTTCTATCTTCATCTAAGTCAAAAGACAAAAAAAAAAAACAGATACAAAAACAAAACATAAACCTTTATGGAAGGAATCTAACTGAAATAGATTGAATGTATAAATTAACTTAGGTATAAAATATCTTAAAATATTGAGGCAAGGGATATATACAGCCAGCCTTCAGGAGCTGCAAGGACTAAGAATTTCAAATCCACTGGCAATTCCATTTCTTTTTTCTATTTTTCAATGGAATTATTACACCTAAATTAATTATGTATGTCTTCAAATAATGTATAAATTAATTTAGGCATAAAATATCTTAAAAATTAAGGCATGTCCCCCATATATATTCAAATATATCTTTATATCCCTCATTGTGTCTGTAGTTTGTTTTATGAAGACGTTTCTGGGGACTCCCCTGCTGGCACAGTGGCTAAGAATCTGCCTGCCAATGCAGGGGATATGGGTTCAAGCCCTGATCCAGGAAGATCCCACATGCTGCGGAGCAGCTAAGCCTGTGAGCCACAACTACTGAGCCCATGTGACACAACTACTGAAGCCCGCACGCCTAGAGCACGTGCTCCACAAGAGAAGCCACCGCAATGACGCACTGCAACGAAGAGCAGCCCCCACTAGCAGGAACTAGAGAAAGCCCGCACGCAGCAACGAAGACCCAACACAGCCAAAAAATAAATAAATAAATTTATTTTTTTAAACAAACATTTCTTGTGCTTTGCTACTTGCTACCTAAGACTCAAGATAATTTATATCTTCATTGGGATTATGGTCTTTAATATTATAAAGCAATACTCTGTTCTATTCACATATTTCATCTTGAATTCAACTTTTTCTGATATTGATAATAGGCATACTTTAATATATCTTTGCCTATACTTTCAACTTTTCTGAATCACTTCATTTTAGGCAAGATTTACAGGTGGCTTGCAGCTGGAATTTTTTTCATCCAATAGAAGCTGTTATTTTGTGTTGTGTTTATTTCGTCTGAATTCATTTTGTAAAGAATGTAATTGATTTTATTTTAATTCTGATCTTATGCTTTCACTTTTTAGTTTTCATTATTTCCTCTGTTTTCTGCCATTTGCTATATAATCTGTTTTTTGTCTACATGCCTATTTTCCTAAGATAGATACTCTAATTTTACTAGCAGTTGCTAATATAATTTCTCTTAATATGCTTATGCCCGTATTTGGCAATTTATCAGTTTCAGAGATAAAGCAGTATATATTAAATATCTGTTTAGTTAGAAACCTTTTTGGCAAGTTATCGTAGTCTAACCCAATTTGGTTTATAGAAAAATGAGAATTTGCTAGAAAGCTGTTGTGATATTCAGTCGAATCCAAGAAAGATTTTATTAGCCATGCCTTAGGAAGGCAAGGGGTGTATACAGCCAGCCTTCAGGAGCTACAGGGACTAAGAATTTCAAATCCATTGGCAATTCCATTTTTTTTTTTCAATTTCTCTCTGTGGATCAGTTTGATTTCTTTCCTACCATGTGGTAGAAAAAACACTTTTAAATTTTACTTCTTACAGTTTTAAGCATCTGAGAGATATTGGCCTCTCTTGGGATCCCTACCACAAAATCCTTTGCAAAGGACCACTGGATTTGCTTCTTCAGATGCCTTTTCCTAGACCAATTAATGAGGTTACATTTGACGCGGTGATTGTTCCTGCCATGATCATGTGGATAGCCAGGGAAAGGAATATGGTTTTCAGACTAGCAGAGGGTTTGACAGACAAAAGAGTGTGTTCTGTACTCTCACACTATGAAAGATAAGCAAGCTGTCTGTCTTTTGCTCCCGTTACCCAGAAGCTAATTAATTTTGGAAATTTCTGGCTTGATTTTTCTCTTCCTTATCTGTAAATCAGCCACCACTTGCAATAAAACTAGACACTTCTATAGCTCTTCAGCTTTTGCTTGTGGTTTTCATGTATTACTAGGGTTCTTTTTCTTAGTTTCAAAAAGTTTATTCCTAGTTGCTTCAAGACATGAATATATTAGGCAAAATTCCAAATGAATAAATGGGACTTTCTACTGATATCAGAGAACAGATTGCCAGACATGGCAGGCAGGGGAAGGAAGGAGAGATCAAATGGGTGAAGGTCATCAAAAAAGGCATAAACTTCCAGTTCTGAAATAAATAAACCCCGGAGATGTAATGTACAGCGTGGTGACTATAGTTAATAATACCATATTGTATATTTAAAAGTCTCTGAGAGTAGATCTTCAAAGTTCTCATCACAAGTAACTATGTGTGGTTATGGATGTTAATTAGATTGGACTGTGGTGATCATTTTGCAATGTATATGTATATCAAATCTTTATGTTGTACACTTAAAACCAATATAATGCAATATGCCAATTATATCTCAATAAAAACGTTTATTCTCTAAAAAAGTTAAATAATTTTGGAATTGTTTACCTAGCGAGGTAAGAATCTAATGTTTTTAACAAATAACTTACTTATTTTTACATCTGTATTAATACATTGAAAATTCTGTTTCTTTTATTTGTGATGTTACTCTTTTTCTGTTATACGTTATTAGATAAAGTAAGGTTTGTGTCTCTGGAATAGTTTATAAAGAATGGTCTTAACTGAGTTAAAACACCAAATAAATAGGAAATTGTCACAGGCTATTCAATAACTAAACTCTGAATCGAAATTGACACCAGTTTAATTTTATTCTGTAATCAACTAAATATTTCAAATAAAACAAATACAACTAAAAAAGTCTCCAATTTTTGCTTTAATTTCACATTTCATACATTGCACAATTTTTACAAGATACTCATTTTGATTGTTTCTTAACTTGGGGAGAGAGGAGGCAATAATTCTGCCAGATGGTTAAATACCCAGGGGATTTCTGCTCTCATTTTCCTCATTTGAGAGACATAAAGCAGTTTTTACTCCCAGCATAAATTCTAGACAAAAACCATACACTTTGCTTACTTCTCATGTTAAACATTAAGGATGACTCACAAGCAAAAGATAGACTTGTTACTAAATTAATGATCTCTTAAAACCTTACGTGGCTATGAGGTAACTGCCAAGTTTGTCCAAAAACAGCTTACAACAAATTCGTTATCCTGCGAGCTTTTTTTTCTTTTCTTCCTTCCTTCTGCCCTCCCTTCCTTTCCTCCTTCTTTCTTTCTTCTTTCAGGTATATTGCATTAGAGAGCATCTATTTATAGACATTTACTATAGACGTCTTTTAGCATAATTGTCCTTGAAGAACAATGGAAAATGTAAGCTAAATAAAAAACAAAGAAAATGCTATACAGAATCTTTTATTAAGTAAAAGTTATTCCACTCTTGAGCCATATTCAGACACTATTAGCTGGGACAGCTGCATTGCAGAAACTACAATGAGAGTACATTTTTCTTCACGGAAAATTCCAATGTTCAGAGAAACAAACAGCAACATAAGCTAAATATTCATTATATCAGAAACAAACCACAGGTCTTCTGAGTAATAATCCTGTGAACTCGTGTCCTTAAATGAAAAAGGGCAGCCACAGGCACCTGGCCACTGAAGCTCTCTTCCTTTAGGAGGGTGGCTACCTGTGGAGGTGGACTCCTTAAATGACTGTCTGCACCAAGGACCATTTGACATAGTTTAACCTTTGTGCAAAGACTCTTCACAGAAGCTGAAGTTGAAATTCATAGAGAAGCAAATAAAAGATGATGACCAATGAGTCCATCCAGGAAGGAGGATTCTTCATGGTTGTAACACCTATTTGGCTGAAAGACCGTCTCCCCACTAACCCTTCTGTCTGTGAAGTTGCAGAAGATCTCTAGATAAGGTGCTTTCCCAGTTGCTAGCTTTAAATGTAAGAAATAAAATTTATCCCTTAAAAAAATGTAAGCTCGGTGTTAAAATTTGTTTTTAGATCAAATGAATTGGATTTGCTGTTGTTGTTTTTATAACAACATAAGCACAACAGTAAAGAAATGTTAAATCACCGTGTGAGTAAAAACAAGGATTTTGCCTCAATGATGTGGATAACTATTCTTGGGGAAAGCACAAAAGGAGTCTGGGGGAAAAATAAGTGTCAGAATTACTATAGTATCTGCAACACCCACTGAGTTCAGCTTCCTTTACTTGCTTCCCTCACTTCTCATAAATGAGTGGAATCAAGGAACTTTAGAATCTCCTATGTTCTGTCATTTTGTGTCCATACAATCCATTAAAAATCCAAGATGGTAATGTGGTGCACTTGTCTTTCTAAAGAAAATTAAATTAAAATGCCTTAGGATAGAAATTTTTTTAAAAAAAGTTATACACTTTTAAGTGATTTTTTTCCCCTTTATAGTCACACTGGACAGCAAATGAGGATTGTAAACCACAGATAGCTAAAGTTTTTATTTTAGTCTAAAATATATATACTGCATCCAGCTGATTCTTAGGTAAGAATCACTGTCTTTAATAATTCTCACATCGAATACAAAATACATAAATATACAACTATTTGGAAACATATTATTCTTTTGTGAGACAAAGAGAAAAGATGTGTTCAAAGAAAATGTGTTTTACATTGTAATGTCCAACTTGTGTGTGCTCGTTTCAGGTTAGAAACTCATTAGGCATTTGGGCCATGTCTTCAAAATTCTGTTTAGCCTATTTGTGATTTCCTTTCAATAAAAGACAAGAAAAGAGAGAAACAAAAGCACCCTACTCAGGAGTCCGGGAAAGCCTTTATGATTGACTCATAGGCAGGTGGGGCTGGTGTTGAAAGGCCAATCCGAAGGCTGTGATTGGACCAGTGGAAATCAGGACGGCCCAGACTGTGGGAAGTGTTGATGGTGGAGGAGGTATTGGATGAAGGGAAAGTCACCATGTGACTCTCAGTTTCCACGGGAAGTGGTGGACTTTGCAGAAACGGATGGAAAGTTGAGCCCCTGAAGCTTGATTTTCTTGGAAAGGAATTGGCTTGTTCCAGGGAAGCTTGGCGCTGGAAAGTGAGGCTTGCCAGGCTGAGGTTGCTTCGACGTTCACAACCACTGTGGCGGTAAAATCCAGTTCTGTTGAGGCCGTGGGTGTAAGAAGATCTAGATCTCCGGCTTGAACTCCACTGTGAGATGGGGGCACTGGCTCTTCTTCGAGAGAAACAAACAAACAAAGCCCAAATAAATCCTCCAATTACAAGTACAGTTGCCATGGACACTGTGAAGGACATTATAACACCCTCTGAAACAAAGAAAACAAAGAGGCAATTTGCTTTGTAAATAGGTGTCCAACTAAATACACAGGCAAAATACAAATGGTTACTATGGATTACATGATTAACTTCGATTTCGGATTTGGGAAATAGAAGATGGTGCTAGGTGGATATGAATAAATGAAGCGGATATGCTTCCGTTTATCAAAGCAAAAGAATAAAGGATACAAAATGAGATTTTTTTAACTGTAGCATTCCATATTGCTTATGCTATTTTATTATCTTTAAGAAATTAGTAATTAAAAAGTCTCATTTTTTTAAAAAGGCCGTTCTTTAGCTCATAAATTTTATGGAGTTGCAAATATAGTCCAGAGATTATTTCCTTTAGAGTTACAGTAGCAACTAATGTGCCAAAAATTGATAAAAAATTTCATAGTCACATTGACTTTGCCTTTTCCTCTCTCTGCTTTCATCATCCCCACCAATGTCTTCCACCTGCAGGCTGCATGATGCCTCACTTCCTGTTCTCAGTCTGAGACAGGAAGTGCTGGGCTAGAACCACCTGGGGGGCTGACTGATTTATGTCATATTTCCAGAACTCCTGGACTCTCACCTATATCTTTGACTCATTGATGACATGACCTATGCAGACTACTGAGCTCTTTCTTGGTTCCCAACCTGGTTCATGCTGTTATCATGCCCTTGTGATCGTGAAATTCCTGTCCCCTGAATCCCCATGGAATCTCTGTTATAACACCAGTATCCTCCAACTCACAGAACTTGTATTTGTCCAGATTTCCTGTTGTGAGGAGGGGAAAATGCCATTCCCAAATGGAAATTCTACCTTATCCCTTCTTCTCGTGAACTAAAAACATATTCTTGAATAAAACTGGGTAGCAGAGACCCTGCATTGAATCGAAAGACATGCTGGATATTAGAAGACCCTTCTGGCCTTATCACCCACCACACTTACTGACCCTCTACCCCATGATCTAACCCACAAGCCATGTTGATTTTCCCACTATCCCAAAGCCTGTCTTTCTCTCTCAAATTCTATGCATTTCAACATATTTTTCCTGATATCTGGATATAATTTTAAAATTTCTCTTTGGAAAACTCAGTATGCATTGAATTTTAAATATAGTCAACCCAACAACTGAGTGTGGTCCATGAAAGAAGACCAGCAGAAAATCCATCAAGCTGACCCCAGCCCAAGTTGCCAGCCCACAGAATGGTGAGCTAAGTAAATGGCTGTTTTAAGTCACTATGTTTTGGGGTGGATTGTTACACAGCAAAAGATAACTGATTTAGGGTGCCAAACTCAGCTCTATTCCTAACATACTGTGTGATTTTTATAAAATTTATTTAGACTCACTTATTTTATTACTTTCTTCAAATGAAGGAGTTAGATTTTATGATTGCCAAAGTTCTCTCCAGTTTATTGTTGTAATCTATGATTGTATACACAAAATCTATGATGCAGAAATAACAAAACAAACCAATATTAACAAATACAAAAGAATAATCATTGCTCCTTAATTTTTGGATATATTTTAGTGTCTTTCCACCTTATATTGTCACATTTATCTCCCGTGATAAGACTATATTTGTTATGTCCTATTTTCACAATTATCACAAATGCCTTATATCGAAATCCTCTAAAACAACTATTTATGTCAAATCTAAGCAATACATTCTTTATACTAAGAAGATGACTTCTGAAATACAAGATGATTTATGACAGATCTTCTAGACCCAGTATTGTCCTTCAAAAATGTCTCTCATCAAAATAATATTGTCATAGCCTTAAAGTGCAATCTCTTGAGACTGGGATTTCATAGAGTTAGGCTTTCTCTGGAAAAAGCAATAAACACAGTCAGAACCTAAAATTAGCCTTATTGATAATACAGTAAAATTCCACATTAACTTGTACTTACCAGTGCCCCAAAATTTGGAACCTAAAAAAGGGATTATAGAAAATCTGGGCTGCCAAGGCAGTGAAACCATGAAAATCAGAATTTTCCAAAGTTTCTTCTAAAACACAATAGAGAAAAACAAGATGACCAAATAAAAATATACAAAACCATGCCTTCAGCATAATTAGAAGACAGAAAAAAAATTCAAACTTCAATTTACCTAAACGATAAACAGTGGGGGACTTCCCTGGTGGCACAGAGAATCTGCCTGCCAATGCAGGGGACACAGTTTCGAGCCCTGGTCCGGGAAGATCCCACATGCCTCGGAGCAACTAAGCCCTTTCACCACAACTGCTGAGGCTGCATTCTAGAGCCTGCCAGCCACGACTACTGAAGCCTGTGCACCTAGAGCCCGTGCTCCGCAACAAGAGAAGCCACCGCAATGAGAAGCCCGCGCACCGCAAGAAGAGTAGCCCCCTCTCTCCACAACTAGAGAAAGTTCGTGGACAGCAACGAAGACCCAATGCAGCCAAAAATTAATTAATTAATTAAAAATAAGCAATGGAAAATAGAAACCAGTAAATTAAAAATAAATGATGGGCCTTCCCTGGTGGCGCAGTGGTTGAGAGTCCGCCTGCCGATGCAGGGGACGCGGGTTCGTGCCCCGGTCCTGGAAGATCCCACATGCTGCGGAGCGGCTGGGCCCGTGAGCCATGGCCGCTGAGCCTGCGCGTCCAGAGCCTGTGCTCCGCAGCGGGAGAGGCCACAACAATCAGAGGCCCGCGTACCGAAAAAAAAAAAAAAAAACAGATTGAGGGGAAACTTGGGGATCCTTCAAAACAAAAGAAAATTTAAAACAAAGGACATACAATCCCTCCCCACCTTCATCTTCTAAAAATGAAAATCAACCAGTAAAACCCAACCAAACACACACATACACGCACACACACACACAGTCAACCAGTAAAAAAACCACGCTTTGCTACACTGAGGAAAGGATGAATCTAGAATGACTCCCAGGTTCTGGCGTGGGCAGGTGAGGGTGGATAGGTGGATACTAGTATCATTCATCCAAACAGGGAAGAAATGTGAGAATGTAGAACTGGGGCTGAAGCTGATATTAGGAAGATGTTGAATTTGTGTGTCCCTGGGATATCTATTTGGAATTCAGGGTTAAATAAATATGGAGCTTAAAGAGAAGCAAAACTGGGAATCTTCATGCTACAAGAGTTCAACCATCCATGGAGAGCACTTCTACTAAAGGAAAGGAATATGTTTATAGAAGCCGAGTTGAGAACAAACTTCCAGGAAAGCCAGAATTTAACTGGTGGTGGAAGTCAACACCGGGGAAACAAAAAGGGCTAATTAGGGTGGTCCACGGAGACAAGAGAGATTACTAGCTCTGAACCAAAGTGAGGAGAGAATTTTAGGTAGTACTGATTAGCAACCAGATGCCCCAGAGATATTTACTATTCACTTGTTAACACATAAAGCACGCACTAGAAACCAAGTACTGCTAAGTACAGAGAGAGCAGGGAAGAAAATAAAGCCTCAGCCCTGGTAGAGTTAACATTCTAGAAGACTTAAAATAAGAAAAATGTCCTTTAGATGTGGCAATGAGTGGGTCATTGGCCACTTTACCTGCAATAAGTTGGGGGTCAGATGATGGAAGACCGTGAGTACTTCTCCAAGAAGTTCAACCTCTCCACTGTGGACAAAGAAGAGGCTTGAGCAAAATTACCCATTAGGAAGGATGAAGATGGAGCAGGTAGCGATATCTGTGGTTGACTGAAAGCAGAGAAACAGGGAGGATAGTGAAGCAATGATTCAAACATGCAGTAATAATGGCTTAATCTGGGAAGTTGTAGTAAGAATAGGAAACAACCTGGTCATGAGAGACCCAAAGTGAAAAGAATGTAAAAATTATTCCAAAGTATCATACCACCTAATGTCCTAAAAATAAGACGTTGAGGGGGGTAGTGGTGATAAACTGAGGCTTAGATGCTCTTGTCCCATGATGTAAATGATAATGTTATTTTCTAGCAGTAATTTAATAATCAGATTAAATTATGTTTTAGAAATTTTAGCATCTGCTTACTTTATTATACTTACTTGTCTTTGCCATTTTATGCCATAATAGTTTATCAGAGAATAGATTTTCTGGATCAAATTTTAATTATTAGTATAATCATTATAAAGTTCCTTTAAGTTTTGTGTTGCTTATAAAGGCTACCTAAATTCTGGATTTCACTGGAAAAACTGTTTTAGTTGCTCTTAGAAAAGAGCTAAATAAAAATCATGAACTACTCAAATACTTCATAAAACCCAGTCCTTTCTCTTCTTTCCAAATAAGTATGTGAGTCCAGGCATTTTGCTAAATTTGGTTCTTTGGTTAAGAAAAATACTTAACTTTACCATATTTCAGTGAGTTTTTGGCAATCTTTGTTTTTGTGTGGCATATTGCACATAACTTGAATAATTTATTATTGTACATTGTCATCAGTTGTCCCTGAAAGAGTTTATTCATTAGTTTATACTCCAGAGATTCCATGAGTTGACTACCATGAGAAACACTTTAATCAAAGAATATGAATAAATTCACTCAGATATTCTGTCTTCCTATTTAGAATAGATGAATGAAAGATATGATCCATCTTAATGTTATTATACCTTTGAGTAGGAAAATAATGCATTAGGTAGACACTTCACTGGTAAACTATAAGCTCCTTTTAAATTTGAACTTCTATTATTCCAAGGTAGAAAGGTTTCACTTAAACTGTGATTAAGAAAATTTTGATGTTTGGAGGAATATAGTTTATAAAATGCAAATCTATTTCTATTTTATTATTGTGGTAAACAGTAATATGCATTTCTAATTTGATTAATTTAATTTATAGGTCTCGGGCACTATTTTAAGTGTACTATATCACTTAACTGTCAAACAACCCAATTAGGGAAATGCTTTATTTCTTTGGTGTGTTCTAAGAAAATATTAATCTAAAATGAAAGTGAAAATGCATAAAAACTGTATCAATTTAATACCAGATTTAGTAGCCTGTTACGGACAGAAATACTTGGGGAAAATATGGTAAGGCAGTATTATGTATTCTACAGTTATACTTTCCTAAATCAACAGCCTCCACTGGAGAATTTTAAATATCAACAACTTCAGATATAGAATCAGAGATACAAGGTTTCAATGAAAACAAACTCTTAAAAATGTTTCAGCTCACACTCCTAATTTTATTTTTTATTTCTTACTTTTTTGGGGGGCTGCACTGAATGGTGGGCAGGATATTAGTTTCCCCACCAGGGATCGAACCCATGCCCCCTGCAGTGGAAGTGTGGGGTCTTAACCACTGGACCGCCAGGGAAGTCCCACAGTCTCCTAATTTTATTGATATTGAAACAGAGTCTAAGGTTTATGTTGTAGAACTAACACAATTTATTTTAATAATTGAATATTGACAACTAGCACTGGTCAGGGGGCCTTTCACTCAGGTATGACATAAAGTGAAAAGACAAATACTCTGGTTTGCAAAGTACATGTCCTTGCTTTTGTGTATAAACCAATGTAACCACTAGGGTCTGATGGAAGATTCTAAATATCTCAGGATATAAGCAGATATAATAGATAAGATTAAAGAGACATATTTACTTTATTTCGACTATTTCAATTTAAAGTTTACAAGCATTCCTGTACATGGTCTCAGTGTATATGCCCTTTGAGCCTCTCTACCACAGTGTCTTCTGACAAATAAAATATTCCAAAAGGTTAATCTATAGAGAAAAGTAGCATAAGGTTCATTTCAAGAAAAAAAAGAAAATAGAAACTTTTAAAATGTAGCATCAAGGGGAAATAATTTTACTTCACGTAATTACAATATAATGCAACTAAAAAGACCAAATGATTGCCTTAGAAAAGGTAGATCTCCCTTAAAGGAAAAAAGGAACAAACTCTAACATTAGCAGGGCATAGCGTATAAATTAAGTGTTGTTATCCTATTTTGTAACCTGTGTCTATACAACTACCAAAGGGCCGGCACATAAGTCCTCAGTAAATGACAGCTATGATTACTAATGGTTGTATAACTTTCCCAAGTCATTTGACCCTTCCTGGCCTAACGATAATGGTCACTATAGACCCTTCTAATTCTAAGATTCTAATATTGAATCTGGTTTTCAATAAATCTTACCCACACCTAGAATGCTGTCCATTAGTGTCAAAATTTAGTAGAGGTCGCCATCTAGTGGCCTTGAGTTGAATCGTTCTGATATCTGAAAAGTGATTTTATCTTTGACAACAGAACATTGATCAATTCACAAAATCTTTTCCAATTGTAAGAATCATTAAGCTTAGCTATCACTGAAGTAAGCTATGCTGTTCTTGGTACCCTGGAGTATATAGGAGGATGGTTCAGACAATAAGACTTCAGTAAAAATCGTTTTTAGGAAGAATTATATTTAAGGTTCAGAAAACTTTTAATTACAATAATTTAAACAAAGAATAAATATTCCCTATGTGTATCTCATCTCCTGGAAAATCCTATTGGGTCTGTTTTCAGAATATATCCACAATTCAACTTCTCATTATCTACTCTGCTATCTCCCTGATGCTCCCAATTTGATCTCAATTATCTGTGCTTATCACTACTCTTCCCCTGGCTCATTCAGCTCCATCCACACTGCCCTGTTTGCCATTCCTTAAACACATCAGCTGTGCTCCCAGTTTAGGGCCTTGTGCTTGTGGTAATCTATCCCTGAAACTCTTTTATCAGCCATCTACAAGGGTGACTTCAGGTCTTTGCTCACATGTCACCTTCTCATTGAGGCTTACCCTGACTGCCCTATCTAAATTTTATCCTGCCCCACTTCTGATGCCTAACTGCCACCCTTGATTTTCTCTTTTCTTTCTGGATTACTGGAAACTAGACTCAATTGTAGGACAAGTAAGGAAAAATCTGGGAGATTTGGAAGTAGTTTTGACCAAAGTCACGAGGCATAAGTCATACTCTGAATATAATTAGTCAACAGTATTGTTAGAGTAGAAGGTAAGTTAAATTATGTTCACAAGGAACATGGTAGACCATCACTTTCTGTGTGTGATAAACTAACATGTATCAAACCACTGGGACCAATTATAAAATACAGATCAAAAATATGTTTTTAAATCTGGTTGAAGCCATCAGAGGCCTATCCAAACTTTGAGGGAGCAAATTCTAAGAGAAAAGAAAATCTCTCATACGGTGATCTGTAAAGAGAGGCAAAAAACCTGAGTAGAACTCTGCAACCTCAGTAGGCTTAGAAGACAAAGACTGGATTTCAGGGAATACCAAGGAGGATAGACTCTGGGAAATATTCTAGACTCTGAGTTGGACTTCCAAAGGGCTATTCCCTAAGAGTAATAGCAAATAGGAAAAAAAGTAGACCTCACAAAGATAGAAACACAGTTGACCCTTGAACAACACAGGTTTGAACTGCACAGGTCCACTTATACATAGATTTTTTTTCAATAAATACATATTAGTGGTTTCCTCTGGGGATGATGTAGACAGGGATTGACTAGGAAGTGTCATTAGGGAACTTTTGGGTTGGAGATAATGTTCTGTATCTTGATCGGGGTTTGGGTTACTCAGGTGTGTATGTATTTGTCAAAATTCAGCAAATGTTCAGTTATGATCTGTGCACTTCATTTTTGATCATTTTACACATTTTATTGTATGTATGTTTGACCTTAAAAAGAAAAAAAATATTGAATTCCTGTTAATAAAAAAATGCTGAATTAATTAGGGGGAAGTGTACTGATATCTGCAATTTACTTGGAAATATAAACTAACAGATTGGTAGATAGAATGAATATTATAAAAATGTTAATAGTAGAATCCAGGCGGTAGGTATATGGATATTCCCTGTAAAATTTTTCTGTATATTTGAACACTTTCATAATAAATTTTAGAAAAACATAGGAGAGAAGACCATGAACAACTTTAAGTTAACACATTTAGAAATTTACTTCAAATGGGCAAATTCCTAGAAAATACGATTCCTGCCCTAAAGCAATCAAAGAAGCAGTAGAATACCTGAGTAGTCCAATATTGTTAAACAAATTGACTTTTCATTTAAAACCTTCCTATTAAAAATACTACCGATAATTACACTGGTGAATTTTTTCAAACATTTAAACAATAAACAATGCCACTCTTACACAAAGGTTTCCAGATAATAGAAAACAATTCCTACCCTGTTTTAGGAAACCTGCATAACGTTGATACCAAAACCTGACAAGGCTATTATAAGAAAAGACTACTATAGGCAAATTTCTCTCATTAATGTAGATGCAGAAGTTCTAAAGTCAGGAACCTATCAAAAAATACATTCTTCTAGGCTCTGCTCCATACCTACTGAATCATAATCTCTGAGCATGGAGTTCAGTGAGAGATGAATCTTCAAACTTCTCTCTATGGAACTGAGATACAGCAGTTTTAAAGAAAAGCATTTGTTATTCAAACTTCCTAAGTAACTGATATAAAGGAAGTAATTAGAAGGCTGTTAATAAGAAATGTCCAAGAGTTTTTAAAATGGAAAGTAAAGATATGAATTTGAAATATAGTCAGTATCTGTTTACAATTTGGGAAGAGGAAATATAAAGAACATCTTTGGGGTGCATGGCCAGCAAAGCTTTCTCCCTCCTCAACCTCTCAGGAAACAACCTACTCCCATCTGCTGAGGTAGGTCTCTAAGTGACATATTTTTCCACAGGTTAAGGAATAAAATTTTCAGCTATTAACCAAGGTTTTCTGCCCTTGACTGCACTTGATTGCCCAGCAAATCAACTAACGATCCTCCATTTCAATTATCTGGTAGAGGATTAGGGCTATTATCAAGGATACCCAGAATAAAGAAAAAGTTAATGTTTACAATTGGTAATAGGATTATTAAATACATAGAATAGATGATAGTCTTGAAAACCAATTGTTTTACTGCAATCACTAGACAACGTGAGACAGAGAAAAGTGTTTTGGTTTTTTGTTTGTTTGTTGCAGTTTCAAAATGGTAAGAGCCTAAAGGACTCAAGAACATACCTTTTTACTATAATGAACTGTATTGGGAAAAATAAACCATGGTCTACAAGTCATGCCCTTGTCAGTTTGGGCTGCCCTTTAAATACCATAGACTGGGTAGCTTATACAACAGATGTTTATTTCTCACAGTTCTGGGGTCTAGGAAATCCAAGATCCAGGTGCCAACGTGATCAGGTTCTGGAGAGAACCCACATCCTTGCCTCAGTGCATACACGCAGACAGAGAGACAAAGAGTACTATCTCTTCCTCTTCTTTTAAGGCCATTAACCCCATCATGGCGTCCCCACCCTCTAATTTAACCCAAATTACACCCAAAGGTCTTATCTCCAGATAACACTGCATTGGGGGTTAAGGCTTCAACATATGAACGGTGGAGGAGACATAAACATTCAATCCATAACAAATAAACTTTCAGAAGCAGCATAAAGAGGAGATGTTTGGGAGAGAGAAGAAGGGCTATAAACTATGTGACCAGTAACAGTCCTGGAGAAGGGGCCATCACTCCATCTCTGCCTGTGATGAGCTACAGATTGATTTAGGGAATGCCAGAGAAATTGGTATCCATTCCCAGCTTCTTAGAGGGATCCAGATGGGAAAGATGACAATCCCCTCTGAGAAACTCTGGGTCCCTGAAAGGCAGAGGAGGAATGAGGAAGTGTGGACATTAGTATATCCAGGTCTAGGGGTCTGATATACAGTCCAAATTCCCACAGCTCCAGGGTGATGGGAGAGCATTCAACATTGTTCTGTGCCACTGAGACAGAAGGAAAAGTACGTGAATAAGAGCCAGTAGACCAGAAAGGAAAAATCATGACATTAGCAAATGTTGCACAGGCCATACGAGGCAAATTTTATGGTAAGAGCCCTCAGCAGCGGAGGCAAGAAAAAAGGGCAATTCCCCTAAAACAGATGAGAAATACACATCTGTAGTCAGCAGAGACCAGAACTTGATCAAGAACCAATGGCCCTCTCCTTCCAAGAACCTTAATAGTGTATAGCTACCACCACTGTCCCTTTCCAACTTTAGAGAAAAGTCCTAAGGAAGAGGAAAGTGGGGAGACTTGAAGTAAGTAAATTGAAAATAATTATGTTAAATCAGGTCAAACTTTTACAGTGACTTTCAAAACTACACAAATCTTTCTCAAGTTGTTCACACTTCTCCACAAATACGGCTTGTGTGTTTTTACTTCTCCATATTTGCTGATAACACTTCTCCTGAACTCCCTGAAATTTCAAACTACGCCTTATTTATCTCACTAACACCTGACGCATTGACTAATATATAAGGAGTGGTCAGTCAATGCTCCTGAGTAAACTAATGAACTGGATAGATAAACAGATGAAAGGATGAGTTAATAAGTTAATGTAGGAAAAATGAATGACTACAATGTTCTTCCTACAATTGTTTCCCTATTTGAAACTCATCTGATTTATAGGAACAGATAAAGCCTCATTTTTTTTTTCTAAGGAGGGTTTAGGGACCATTTCTGCCACATTTGTCTTTCTAACTCATAACGATCATTGTCATTTTAATGTACATTATCTTGTATTATTCCATGACAGTATAGACATATATTTGCATATTTATGGACACATAATCTCCTGCAAGAGTGTAATCTTCTTGAGGACAGATATTATAGTTTTGGTGAGGATTAAATGAGGTGAATAAATGCAAGTTCCTAAGCCAATAAATTCCCCAATTTTTCACAATGCTAGCCAAAAGGGAAAAACACAAGTGGTAAGGCAAGAAGTATAACCAAATGGTTTTCTTTAAGATTCTGAATACCAAAAAATAAACCAAGTTTAACAACACTTGTCTATTTCATTAAAGCAGAGTGCAGCAAACTTTCACAGGTTATGTTTCCTGCTGCTTTCATGGGGGATGTTTGTAGGGACGGGAAATGCATCAAAGAAAGCAAAAGTGAGAAATGCAAGGTGGTGGTCTTCAGGTGTGTTGTCATTCTCAGGCCAACTTTATTGCCCACCTTTGCACTAATTACTGTAATGTTTGCACAACATTTAATAAGGTTTAATGGGTGATCACCAAAAAAATTCAAGCTATCACTATTGGTAATAACCTGGTATCATTATCTTATTTTTCAACATTCATTAAAGTAAATCAGGAAAATTATATTTGGAAAACAACTTTTATACAGCCTAAGTTTGGGAAATTCATATGGTTAAATGTACAAGTTTTGCTTTTCTAAACTCTTCTTTCTCTATTCTCTGAATTCAAAGTGCCAAGCAGACAATTGATTTTGGAAGCAATAGGCAATGTATTGCACTGTACCTTATAAGATTTTCAAATAATATTTTTGCAGAGACAGTGATGTAGATATCAATTTAGATACAAAAAGGAAATAAAAATTTAAAAGATCAACATTTATATTTTAGGAAATTTTTACATTTCATATATTCACATTTACATTTTTGCATTTTACACTTGATATTTTCTTGAACCCCAGAAGAATTAATGTGATCTTTTATATATTTTCCCCATATCATCAAACGTTATAACATTATATCTACTCAACATATTTGTTTGGCTTTGTTAATGCTTATCAAGGTAACACTCCCCTTCCTGGTTTTCATTATTTCCATCTATTTTCTGTTGTATTCACAAAGTAAGATAAAGAAACACTAGGAACTATCTTTGGAACAATAAGTTTGAATTCTTTCTTAAGCATAGATTTCTATATTAAAAAATAAATTTCAGGATTGGTAAATAGACTCCAATTAAACATTCTGTTTTTAATTGAGGTTTATTTTATGATTATTATCCATGTTTTAATCAGTAGATAACGATTTTTTTTCCTTAAGTCTTTAAGTAAACCTGAAATTTAACTTTGAATGGCCTGAAAAAAATTGATTTTTTACAGATTATTTTTTGCAGTAAGAATTACTTTACTTTTGAATAATCTATATAGTTACTTATTTTTGCAATGATGAATTTAGGGTAAACACACGCTAGCTATTTTTTAGCGTGTGTTTAGCACATTCACTTTCTCTGTAAAGGAGGACAGCAAACTGTATTGTAAGAAACCTATATAAGTAAGACTCCCACAATTCAAAGATTTATTGTCTATTGGTTTCCACGTAGAATAACTTATTACCAAAGCCATTCTTTACAATATGCAAGTATAATTTACTTTCTTTTTCTTAATTTTTTAATAATTACATTATGATGTTTATTAATATCCCTCATTTTCAGACTTGAAACAAACATAAATGTTGATGGTAAAAAAGAATTCATTAATTCCTTCCATGCAGATTTCTGTGATGGTGGACGACCAGGTAGGTTGTTCAGAGCAGGCAGCATCGCTGCTCATTTTTCACGGGATAGTTCCCCAAACGTACCTTGGAATCACAACGAAAAGTCTGAAAGAGTTCTCTGTGAGGATGAAACATTTGTTCGGGACCAGTAAATAGGGCTATCGATCTTTTCATAAACTCCATTATCTCCTTTAAAGTTTTTTTCTGGATTTAACTCAACTTGCCGCCGTTATTTTTAAAATTTCCCTGAACCCAAGCATCCGTGTCAATTTCATGTCTCAGCCCTTCCTCCCTGTGTCTCCAGCCTTGGAAGACTCGTGGTTTTGACCTCAGCTCCATCCTGCTGCTGCTAACTGACTAGAAGCCAGGTCTGAACCCAGCCAAAAGCTACTATTGTATTGTTCCTTTTTTCCCCTTGTTAGGCTTTCTTTATAACGTTATTTGTGGTTCCACTTGTTCTATTACAGGTTTTTTGTCTAATTTCATAATATGATTTCTTATTTAATCATGTCATCACACTCCTTCAGTACAGATTTATTATTTAGATTTGCTTTGGAAATTAAAGAATATAACATTGACGATGTAAGTTAAAATAATCTCTATAGAAATTCTCAGTTTCATTAAAAAAGATACATAATCTATATAACCGTAAGACAGATAAAACTTAATTTTCTAACAAATCAATTATCAATTTCCAAACAGCAATGACTTACAAATTTTTTCTCAGTTTTATTCTTATTGCTTTCTAATTAGCACTTCCTATTATTTTCTCATTATTTTGTAACACCAGCCATAATCTATATGTGTTGCCGAGATTCTCCTTGAACAACTTCATAGCCCACTTTATGGACATTTTATATGAACAAATTTTTTGTCATAAATTTATGAAAACTTTAGGTAATCGATTCACCATAAACAAAATGGCTCAGAGATTTCCAATGTTTCAATAACTTTTAGGCAGTACCTTTCTCTGCATCCTAATTTTAAATTAAAAACAGTTAAAGAAAATCTTACCCCAAAAGTTTTCTGGCCATGGACTCCCTAAACTTGTTGTGTTATTAGCCATGATATCCACAGGAAGAGAAGAGCGAGAAGAAAAGCCAGTATGTCCAAAAGAAGCACTTTGATTTTATGTCTTTGTGGTTCAGCAAGAGAAAAATAATTTTCACACAACCCCTCATATACTTGTGTTTGCATAAAAGGAAATAAGTATATCATGTTTCCTGCTTTTATACTCAAATTAGCAACTGTTTTTCTTATCTTGGAATTCCACACAGTTCCTGAGACACAAAACAATTTCCTTCTCGTCATTTCCTCAGCTGAATTGCTAAGTACCCTCCTTTCCACCATCTCCAAACTGCTTTGGGGATAAGAGGCTCCTTTTCTTGTTCTTTCCTCTTCTCGTATTGATACAGAGGAAGATTCCAAACTCTCAGCTCCAGCTGAGATATAAATCTAACTGGGGTTAAACTTACATCGGATAAAGAAGTAGACTGCTTTCCAATGTTTGAAAGCTATACTTATGTAGTAAGTCGGGGGGGGGGAACTCTTCAGAAATCCATATTCTGTTCCAGTACAATTAATTTTATCTAATACCTATTCTATAACTCAGTTACTTACTAAAATTCTTAATGTCTCTTGCTCTATTTGGGATATTGATTTTGAAAAGTCATTTCTTTATTTCATAAATACCTCTCAAATGTAATTTATATTTAATTTTTTATGAAAATTGGTAGGTAAATATGAGAAAAAACAGTTTCCACACTGAAGGGCCCTACTTACAGCCAATTAGGGGCAACGTAAATGCAAATATTCAATTACAACAGAATGGTAAGCCCTATAGTAAGCAGTACAATGATAACAGTATGTTTTTCTTCATGGAGGAGTGATGACTTTGGTACTGTGTATGACAGTATGAAAATAATTTTACCAAGTGGAGAAAGAGTAATAAGGTAGAAAGAACAACATCAACAAATGTAGAGAAGGGACTTGAGGACACGGGGAAGGGGAATGGGAAGCTGGAACGAGGTGAGAGAGCGGCATGGACATATATACACTACCAAATGTAAAATAGATAGCTAGTGGGAAGCAGCTGCATAGCAGAGGGAGATCAGCTCAGTGCTTTGTGTCCCCCTAGAGGGGTGGGATAGGGAGGGTGGGAGGGAGACACAAGAGGGAGGAGATATGGGGATATATGTATATGTATAGCTGATTCACTTTGTTATACAGCAGAAACTAACACACCATTGTAAAGCAATTATACTCATAAAGATGTTTTAAAAAAAAGAGAGGAATCATGACAATTCATATTGTGGGTATTCTGGATGACTATAGTGGAAAGTGCACTATGGGAAAGAATTACATGAGACTTCTCAGGAGACATAGATTAGTTAAAATTTCAAGAGTCTTTGTCTGCAAGCTTAACAAGCTTAGCCTGGATCCTCTGAGCATTGGGAAGCCATTGGAAGTAGGAGTAACAGTGCCCACCCGTGCTTAATAAATGCACTAAACTGCGTTCAAGAATCTGGTTTCCTCCATCTTTGATCATTAACTCTTGTGTAACTTGCATTCAGCCTAATTGTCATCACAGCATGATTTAGTGTGAAGCAGTAAATCATCTTCATGAAGTCTGTAATATATTCCTGAGTAGATCTAGGAAAATCTGAAAAAAAACATAATATGAAGTTGATCACATACAAATTTTTGCCTTCCTAATTCTCTAAATATTAGGTTGTTTCTGCTCATTTTCTTAATTTTGATATATTTACATTATCTTTAAATTCGTTGGAAATTAAAATAGAGACACCTAAAGGAGAATAGTGGAATATTATGAAAAATTTAGAGATTTCACTGAGCACATATGAAAACTTATCTCTATAATATTCTTGCTAAGGTTTATTTACATATAATTGAGTAAATAAAATACTTATCTTTTGCTTAAGAAAAACAAAAAAAAGGGACTCATATTTCAATATTTATCTTTACAATATTTTTGACAGAATTTATAAAAATAGAAAATTAAAAGACTATCTTATTTCTGGAAAAACATAATCTGGATGAAAATATATTGTCATACTTCTATGGGATTTGTCAATTATTACATGTATTTTTAAGTACACATTTTGTACTATAGGCTACCTGATTCAATAAATACTAATTTCAAAAATGGATATATTTTTATAAAGAGTTATACAGAGTGCATTTGGCCTAAAACCACAAACCAGATGAGTGGAGTGGATGAGTCTAGTTTGGTGGAAATGCCTTCTGTGCAGAAGCAGGGCTCACTCCATCTCAGGGCTGGGATACAGGCTGAAACTTCCTTTCATTGTTTAGTGTTTAATCATGGAGATTTTCTCCCAGTTTTCACTTTTGCAGATGTCCAGAAGCCTGTCAAAACCTTGAAGAAAATTTGTTTTCTAGCACTTTGCGACCTAGGAATATTTTTCTTTTCTGTGAACAGCCTGTTGGTAGCATTCGCTTTTATCTGTGTATGTAATTTGCTTGGTAAAGGATTCATATTTTTCCTGGCAGAGATCCATATAAGAGGGTGTTTATGTCTATGTGATTTTCAAATCCCATGATTTGTAATGCCAAAACAGGAAGTTGATTTTTATCTTTCAGAAATGTTAGGTTTGTTCTTCTACTGTTGGTTATTTCACAGGTTAGGTCTTTAGATCTGGATTCTCCAGTAGTCATAAAATACTTCTGGAGGTTTGTTCTTCCCTGTAGAGGCAATCACACGGCTCCCTCCCTCCCTTCGTTCAGGTCTCTGCATCTTCGCCAGGCATTCCCTACTCACCTTGTCTAAAGCGTTTCCACTTGAGCCACTCTCTCCCTTGACTCGGCATCATCACTGTCTTCAGAGCACTTATCACTCCCTGACATTATGCTATGCTTGCTTTTGCTTTTTTGGTTGTTTTTGGTCTCTTCCACCAGAAGTTAAGTTCCATGAGGACAGGAACTTTATGGATCTTGCTCATATCTGTAAATCCTGTGGCCAATATAGTGCTAGCACTTTGTGACCTAGGAATATTTTTCTTTTCTGTGAACAGCTTGTTGGTAGCATTCGCTCTTATCTGTGTATGTAATTTGCTTGGTAAAGGATTCATATTTTTCCTGGCAGAGATCCATATAAGAGGATCTTATAATAATACAGGCTCTTAATAACAGGCTCATAATATTTATTTAATAAGGGAATGAAATAATTCTAAGGGATCTGAAGGTGAGAGTGTTACTGAAGCAGCCTTGTTTGACGTTCAGCAAACCAAAAGCTGACATCTGCAGCAGAGAAAAGGCTTACTCCCGAAGCAGCCAAGCAAGTACATGGGAGAACAAATCTCAAATCCACCTCCCCGAAGGTGACGAGCTCCGGATATTTATGGGTGAAGAGTATAGGTCAGGGGTTCAGGGGAAGGTGATTGGAGGCAGGAAAAAGGTGAGGTCATTGCTACTTTGTGCAAGCATATCTGAGCTACATGCTTCTTCACGGGACACATGTTCAGAAAATGGAAGCATTAGCGCGATCTGAGGGTGGAGCTTTTGGTCAAAGTTTCCATGGAAAGGTCATCCGTTGAAACCCAGCGTGGGTCCACTATCAGAGGTGTTATCTAAATGAGTAAAGGAGTCTAGCGCTATGTCTAAGCTTGGAGGGTATGCAATTTGCAAGAACAATTAAAGTGAGCTCAATCAGTGAAGGCAAGTTACAATTTACTCTTGATTAGACAAGCGAGGTATAGTTTAATGGATCTAATCCCCAGTTTCAAAAGTATTTTGGACATCCCAAGTCAGGTTAATAAAAATGCCACTGCTCAAAAACCCAGATTAGAAATCTTTATTAATGGGCATTCAGTATATTGAAAGTTTGACTTATAACTTGATACAGAGTCAAGTGATACAAAGAAAACTGTCACATTACATAAAACACGTTTGACTTTAAATACACATTTGACTTTAAACTTCCTTTTTTAGCTTTATCTTTTAAAACTATCATGGGTTTTGCCTTCCCCATATTAAATTGATCAAAACAATTTAGCTAAATTGAGAGTACTTTCAGAACATACATGAATTACCCACAAAAACTGAAATTTTATATCTATCAAAAAAAATCAAGTTTTTAAAAAGTAACTTGGAGGATAAATTAAAATGTAAACATCTCATTTTAACATATTGATGCTTTTTTTTCTCCTTGTTTTCATGGTATGAGAGTTGGTCTTCTTTTTCCTTTCTTTTTAAACTCATTCCTTTGGTAGGGGGATGACAAAACTAGAAAAGACCAAAAATAGAGGTCAGGTTATGTGTGTGAAAATCTTACTGCTGGGATTTAAGATTTTACAAACTGCAGTGGAGACAGAGATAATTTCCTGGGACTGGGGTAGTGGTGGTGGTATTTCTTTCTAAGTAATATGTCTTTATGAATGTCTTTTTGAGGCTATGGTAAAAGATGATCACATTAGAGAGAGAAGTTCACTCTGAGATAAACACTGAGAAGCAGAGGTAGAGCCTCAGGGTCAGAGCCCTGGACTTCATGTTCATCCTGAGGATGGCTGTCAGCACCTACTGCTCAATCACCTGCGAACTGGACAAGAAGAAGAAATTATCCCGCAAAAGGAAATTCGCTCACCTTGCCTTTGACTCAGGCAGGTGGAGGAAGAAAATAAAGCTCCACTGAGAATTCCTCATCAAAATCCTGTGCCCGAGTGTGTGAGGGACCTGAATTTACAGCACCAGCAAACATCAAATTGAAAATGTAAAGTATTTAGCTGTATTAGCACTAACCAACACACCAAGAGAAAGCAAGCTTTCTAAAGGAACACACTTTAAACCAAGATCTCAAAGAATTCCCAGAAATTCTTCTAGAAACAAGGGCTTATAAAAAAAAAACCAATAAGCACACCTGCTAAGCAGAATGCCCCGTCCACACCCTAATCCGTGGAACCTGTGAATGTCATATAACAGGCAAAAGAGACTTTGCAGATGCGATTAAGGGAGATGATCTTGGATCATGTGAGTGGGCCCCATGTGATCACATAAACTCTTATAAGCAGAGAACTTTCTCTGCTTAGAGTCAGAGAGATGTGATGGAAAAGAGGCAGTAGAGATGCAGCCAAGAGGAATTCAGAGAGATCCCAGACTAATATGGATTTATCACGCTGCTGCTCGTTCTAAAATGTAGGCGTCGGGAACCAGAGAGGCTTCTAGGAGCCAAGGGCAGCGCTCTGCTGACAGCCAGCAAAGAAATGCGGAGCTCAGTCCTACAATCTCAAAGGACTGAATTCAGCCAACAACCTGAATGAGCTTGAAAGGAGATTCTCCCCCAAAGTCTCCCGTTAGGGATGCGGGTCTTCTGACATCTTGATTTTAGTCTTAGAAGGCCTGGAGCAGAGAAATCAGCTAAAGCACACTGTGGCCAGATTTCCGACCCAAGAAAACAGATTATTTCCAAAGTAAGTCAATTCCTCTAAAAGCTGAACTGCAGTGGTAACAGTGGAAACCAGAGACAATGCAATCATATCTTCAAAGTTCTGAGAGAAAAAATCAACCTGTCTACCTAGGCAACTGAGTATACAATGAAGCCATTTTTCAAATACACCCATTTTCAGGAAAACAGTAATTGAGTGATTTTTATTATCCTAAGAATTACCAAAGACTTAAGGTCAGAAAGAAAGAAAATTATTTTAGAGAGCAAATTGGATGTAAAAAACTGGCAAGTGTGTGGATCAATCCAAAAGTTTATATTATGAAAACGAAAACAATAAATTCTAATTGTTGGACTAAACAGATCAAGACAGAACTAAAATCCTGTAGGAAAGTACAGCCTATAAGTAAAAGGTACAAAATGCGCTAAAATATTCAGGTGCTTTAATTGTCCAAAAAGGGGATAAAGATACTGATGATTAATTATAGTCTAAAGAGAAGAATGAAACTTTCTTAACCTGAAATGTAGTATGAATCAAAAACAAATTCAGGAAACATCATAAACTTGAAGAAATATTAAACCATTCCCTTTATAATTCCTTTAAAACGTTCCCTTAAGAAACAAGACAAATCTGACCACTTTTATAATTTCCATTCCACATGGGACTGCACAGCCTTGCCAGGACAATAAGAAAAAGAAATAAACAATGGGAAGATAGAAATGAAATTATCATTTTTCTTACAATCTATGTATGATTGCCTATATTACCACAAACAATATAAAACGTACAAAAGAAAGAAAGAAGTTATTAATAGCAACAAAATACAGAAAAGAAGAAAAATATAACAAATTGTGCAAGATTCATATGGAAAATGATAACATTTTATTGAAGGATGTGAAGGAAGACTTTTAAAATGTGATATAATATATTCATGGATAGGAACACTCAATACTGAAAAGATATCAATTATTTTCAATATACATTTATTTTTCAGACATATAGTTCTTTAATTCCTAAAAAAATCCTAAGAGCATTCTTTAATAAATTTAGCAAGCTGATTCTAAAATATACATGAAAGACCAAAGGGCCAAAAATAGCCAAGACACTTAAGAAGAAGAATTAGCTTAGGAGACTTATAAACACATTGTGATGTATTATAATGTATTGTACCCAGTACAGTATAGTTTTGA
This sequence comes from Delphinapterus leucas, assembly GCF_059928025.1. Classification (NCBI taxonomy): domain Eukaryota; kingdom Metazoa; phylum Chordata; class Mammalia; order Artiodactyla; family Monodontidae; genus Delphinapterus; species Delphinapterus leucas. Next base: position 83,086,092 of record NC_143140.1, on the reverse strand, counting down.
CTCAGGGGTGAAATAACAGACCAATTACGCAGCATAGAGAATCCAGAAATGGATTCGGGATAAATAGAGGATCCATAAATGGATCCCAGGTAAATAGAGAATCCAGAAATGGATCCTTGAGTTATGACAGCAACAATGGAGAAAGATGGTTTGTTCAGAAAACTGCGCTGTCGTACAATTGAATAACCACATAGGAAGAAAATGAATCCCAAATTTGTACCATACAAAAATAAGAGTTCTAGATAGATACTTTTAGAAAACAAAGTAGGACTTGTTAAACAAAATGTACCAAAAACACAAACCTAAGAGAAAAGGTTGACTAAATGGAATATGTTAGAATCAAGAATTTATGTTCATTTAAAAAAGTCAGAAAGAAAATGAAAATACAAACCACAAACTGGTGTAGAAATTTAATCGATTTTGTATATTTGTATATTTTGTATATTGATCCAGCAAACTTTTGTGAGGTTCTTATTATTTCTAATAATTTGTCAATAGATTTCAGAATTTTGCAAATAGACACTCTATCTGCAAATAATTATAGTTTTATTTTTTATTTCCAAAGACATTGTAGTATATAATAGAATGTTACATGTCAGGTGCAAGATGCAATAACTCTTCCTATCCCTTCGAAGGAATATCCCAGCCATAGGTCACTCTGTGGGAAGATTGAAAGAAATGCTGCTATATATCTCTTCCCATGGCATTATAGTTTCTATCCTCAAGAGGTCATAGACTCCACTGTATTTGATAGACTCTGGGTCTAAGACTGGCTCAGGTCCGGGATCTGATCGTGATTTTTCAATAGCAGCTATCAGCCAAGAGAATTAACTGTTAAACTATGAAAAGCAATAAGAGTTTGGTAATTTTACTGAATAAAACACAAACACACTAACAATCACACAAACAATTTTCTTATATATCTTAAATAAACAATAGAAAATGTAGTAGAATATAGTCATCTTAATGAGAAAAACTATAAAATAGTTAAGGATACACTAATAGGAAATGTACAATATCTATATCGAGAAAACTATAAAATCAAATTTGTTCATAAAAGAAAAGAAATATTTGGAAAGAAACACCACACCCTTGGAGTAGGAAGACCATGAAACGTAAAGATACCAGCATCTTCCAGTACATTCTATACTATACCAAATATTCATTTGCAATATCTAGTTTAAAAGATCTTATTAACAAGATTTATTTTATTACCTTTATTTTATTGGATTTGGATCCAATAAAATAAATGGAATTATTTAGCTGATCTTATTAAGGACATTTAGGCTGTTCCCAAGTTTTTTGCTAATTCAAAAATTTTTTCAACAAAAATATTGCATTTTATGGTCACAATCTATGCTGCAGTGAACTGTAGATATATTTCTAGGAAGTGGATTTTAAAGAGAAGTTCATGTGTCTACATATGTATTCATTTGTACATTCTTATACATTTACTCTTCTGCGTATTATTTTATTGGGTGAAATAAAGTCCCAGTATGCTATGTAACTGGGTATGTGTAGGTGATTAAATGCTGACCACTTAGGTGCGAATGGAAGTGAGAAGGGTCACATCTCAACCCTGTTGTTAGGAGTAAGTGCCCTCTGTTTCCCCATTTTTCCTTTCTTCTTGCTGAAATGCAGAGGATATGGAAGTTGCTGGAGCAGACATCCAGGACCAGGAGATGAACAACACAGTCAGGAATGTGAACCCAAGAAAAGGACCTGCATCTCTCATAACTGGAGCTACCATACAGCCTGCATCACCTACCTGCATTTTTACATGAACAGCACATTCAAATCTCTGCATGCCTGTCACATTGAGAAGAAACCCAATGAGGTCTGAAGGATGCAGTAGAGCTGAGTCAGTGATGCTTCACTGACTTTATCTCACCCACAGGAATAGTTCACTTTGTTTGATATGATCATTGTTAATAGTGAGGGTCCTACAGCCTAGACATATTTTAATAAGAAAACTAATTTCACATGGCATGACTTGCTTTTATCGCAATAATACAGGCTCCTGCAATGATCAGTGTTCATTCTTGAGCACTCCCCAAGTCACTTATTCAAAAACTCATTGTAAAACCTATTAGGAGCGATGGCAAATATTTAAAATTTTTGGAACCAATTTCTTTCTTTTTAAAAATAAAAACTTTCGTATTCTCTATGGCTCTCTAAAGCTACATTTGATAAGTTGATACTCAAATTCCCATTATGCTCGAATCCAGCAAAAAGGTGGAACAAATCATTGTTACCTGCAAGTTGGATGAATCTTGAGGGAATTGCAAGGACATAAGCACACCCACACACGCACACACACACACGAATGCATGTAAAACTGGGGACATCTAAATAAGATCAATGGGTTCTACCAATGTCAGTATCCTGGTTGTGATGTTGTACCATAGCTTTGCGAGATGTTTCCATTGGCAGATACTTGGTGAAGGGTACAAGGGATCCCTCTTTATGATTCCTTACAACTGCATTTGAGTCTACAATGACACCAACATGAAAATTTTTGAAAAAAGGAAAGAAAGAAAAGGAAGGGAGTATAGGAAAAGGGATGGAGCATACATACAACAAAGAGGAATACACAGTTGGATTTAGAAAAAACTTTGTGAAAGATTGAAATGAGCTATGGAGTGGCGACTAATGAAATAGGACAGGAGACACAGGACGAGGTCTCTAGGGATCAAGTCTATCCCGCCAAACCTCAGAGAATCTTGGGACATGAAAATGCCAGGTTTGAGTAAAAGTATGAGAGATGTGGGAATGAAAATAAGTTGATTGACTGTAAATACGTTTATTGTACAGTCCACTGCCTATTTCCCCCCAAAGCCCCAATCTAAGAAGAACACCTGACAGCCAGGTCACCAGGTATTCTCCATTGCACCTCCCAACCCCCACTCCTCCATCACCGCTCCCCCCTCCTCCCTTCTGCAAAAAGTGGTTTTCTTTCTAAAGAGATTCTATGAAGTTTCTGGGGAAAACTAGAGCACTTAGTCTAGTAGTTCATGTTCCAGAGCAAAGCACGTGAACTCTAGCATTTATGGGATGTCACAGAACTACAGCCATCCTGTTACCCAAAAACAGGGTTCGCCTCTTGTGGGTTTCAGGCAAAAAGAAACAACCAAGCCAAAGAGCAGGAGAAGGAAGGATTTATTACTTGCAGCAAGTAAGGAGAGCACCGGGGATCTTTCCCAAAGCAGTGTCTCCCCAAACAGCAAAATTGGGGAAGCTTTAAGCTGAGTACATACATATTCATGAAAGGGTTTGGGCCATGGACAGAGTCCAAGCTCTAGTTGAAGTCATGAGGGTTAGAAAAGGTCAACAGCATCATCCCTTAGGTTCCAGTTGATCTGGTGGTTGAGCGCTTCAGGCTGATCATTACCACTGAAACAGAAGTGGGAGCCTTTACAACTGATATATTATCTTTGCTATAGTTACTTCCCTTGCCTGATATTAGTCATTTGATTCTGCATTCTTCTGATCCCTTAAGACCATTAATTACTGAGATCTGTTCAAGGGCAAGGATTGTGGCCAGGCTGAGATCACAAAACGGCTTAGGCTAAAACTGGCTTCTCTTCTGTGAAGAAGACCATACCTGTTTCTCTTTCTCCGGGGACCCCCTGCCCTGTCTGCTTACAATCTCCCCATCTACTCATAGTCAAGCAAAGGCCTTATCTGTAAAATGGAGATTCTAATATCAGGCACGTCCAGTTATGGTAAAAATTAAATAAGAGAATGGATATGAACATAACTTCACAAAATGTGATAGGCTACACAAAGTTGGGTTAATAAAAAAAAAACATAACTGTACAAAGTGTGATAGGCTATGCAAGTTTTGGCAAGTAAAAATTTGGCAAGGTTTGGTGTTAAATCCGTTAAATTAACTTGACAAGGACACCATTAGACTGAGGGGGCTTTAATGCCATAGTAACCTATACAAGCAAACCAAAACCTAAGCTTGAAATGTCTCAAGGTTAAGAAATCAGAACCTAAGAACAGCCAATCATGAACAGCCAACAGTGCTTTTCCAAATAAGGTAAATGCTTAAGCTTAGCCAATGGAATAATTTCCTTGCTTGGCTTCCACCTCTTCTCAGTAAAATCTTTCCCCTAGCCCTTATGGGTGGGGCGGGGGTCTCCCAACCTCTCTGGTTTGGCCCCACCCAATTCCAACAGATTTTTCCTCAACTAGCTCTTAAAAAGTTTAATATGCCTCAGTTTCTCTTTTAACAAATCTAAGGAGGAAAGAACAAAATGGAGAGCAAGGCTGAAGACTGTGGGTGGGAGTGTGGTGTGGTGTAGAGATAATTAACACACTACTTGCTGCAGGTCTGTCTTCTCAGCTAAGCCCTACCCTCTGCCCCTTCTGCCCTCGCTCAAGTTTTAGCTTGGTCACAAAGCATTCGGTGGTTTACATTCCACTGGGACCCACAGTCAGAAGACCAGCTGCCCAAATTCCTTCTGTTCCTGTCTGCCATGACATCAAGGCAGTTGCTAAAGTTACATCCAGGAAGCTCATTCCTACTCTCAAATAATTGGAACATGGAAAATGGCTCTGTGGAGGGAAGGAGGGAAGAATTCCCTTTTCTTTTCCCCTTCTATAATCTCCTCCCAGCCGCCAGGCCCTGCTCTAGACTTTTTGTCAACATTCAGGTACTTAAAGGAATCACTTTATGACCTTGGCCAAGTCATTTAACTACAATGAGGTTTTTCCCTAACGTGTAAAATGAGATTCAACAATTTAACCCGGAAGTCCACATACCTAAACTCTGTTTGCCCTAAAAGTTTATTTTACATGACAGTCAGTTGTCCGAGGCCAAAAGGGTTGTACAATGGAATACTCAGAAAACAAGAGAGCTTCAATTTTTTCTTTCAAATCATTTCTAACTTGATAGATTAGAAATTTAATTTCCTCTTTCCTATCATGTATAGCAGGTGTTTTACCTCTTCAGTTGTTTGACTATTGATTTCTTTCTTTCATTTCTTCCACTCTTTCCTAGGTCTCTGAACTTAAATATTTTCATGTGTTAATTGAGCTGATTATAATACTCATCCCAAAACTAACAAATGAGTTAATGAAAGGACTCTTATAAAGCGTTTAGATCCTGAGGTCAATCTATGGTAACTATAGTGCCTGACCTATACAAACCCTATTCCTAATGTCTTAAAAAATGACTTGGATTAGAAAACCTCTAAGAGCTATTCTAGGCTTTATTTTAGCTAATTTTACGGTGATAATTTCCTAATTATAGTGACATTATTATAAGTTCTCATTTTTTAAATGTCATGCTATTAATCGAGAAGATATAAAATAAAGTTAAACTGAAACAGTAGTAGTGGATTTTGACAGGACTAAAATGGATCTATTCAATATCTAAATATATATTTTAGTAGAAATTATATTTATATAAAATAACAAGAAATAAATGACTAGTAGAAATGGAAAAGGAAAACAGTAATACAATGGTAATATTTTGGGGGGAAATTAAATTTTGAACATAATTTATTGTTGTTTCTTACATGTAAGAGCATGATTTTATGATTTTGAATAACTTAAAATAAATTTAACCTTGAAGAAGTGTACTTAATAAATGAGAAAGATAGTTTGTGTTATCCCATAGGTGGAAAAAATACCTCCGTCACATTTATTTGTTTCAAGGGAATTCATGACACAGAAGCTTATGGCTAACCAGCTCAAATGAATTGTCCAGATATAAAAATATTCTCAACAGTGTTCTCCACCAAAAGTACTTTTTGGTTATAAATAAAATGTGTCTAAGCTTTGAAATGGTGTTATTATATTAAGAGAAATACAATACTCTAAATAACTAATTTTTTTTTCTCTAACTTTTGCTTCCACTAGCTTTTTTCCTTATCTCTTACAGGTCATTAAAATTTTGAAAACAAAAAGCAGGCTAACACTGGAGTAGTTGTTTTTAAGTTTTATTAAATGCTCATTTCCTCTTACTTAGTTCACACCCTAACAGAAGAATTCCAGGGGAAGAGACAGTAGAGAAATGTCCTTGAAAATCTATGTATAGTCAGTGGAATTGTATTCCCCTGTGAATGATTATTTTTTTTAATCACACACAGTTTACACTAGTGGATACCAAATGCCTATATATTCACAGTTCTCAATGCCCAAATACTTTCATTTTGTAACTGAGATTGTGTTATACACTACAAAGTACAAACTTTTCCTTGAAACAACTCTGGTTTATTCATTACTATAACCTGAATAAATTGGCCCTTATCAAAATAATGTTAGATGTATTATATGTAGGCAATAGATAAACTCCCCAAAAGATAATTATAATCTCCTTTTAATAAAAGAGTTCATTTATTAAAGGAACCTTTAGAGAATTATTTTTGGTAAAATGGTGATTCATTTTATAATACAGAAGAATCAAACAATAAATGATATTTTAAAAACAAGGTAGATATGTATTATGTGGGTCCACATTTTATCTTTGCATAATTGTTTTTATTTATTTCAAACAGATTTTATTGTATGTTTTAGTTTGTTAAAAAGATATACTTTGTGAAGAATATCTTTTAAAAAATTTATGTGAATAACATCCCCAGTTCATTTTGAGCATTTTTTTTTTAATGTTTTGATACATAAATTATATGACACAGGGATGATACCCACAATGTAGACAATGTAACCTCATCCTCTTTGTATCTTAAATACTAAATGCATGCGTACAAAGCATATAGAGAGCAATAAATGATGCTATGGAGTAAAGAAAAAAAATATTCTGTGAATTAGTGGTGTTAAAAGAAAATCTTTACATTACACATTGAAGCTAATTAAGTCCCAATTAAAGAAAAGTGTTAAGTTTTTAACATTCATTGAAAAGAAGCTAAGCAAGGGCAAAGATACATGGTGATGCCATAATATTGCTCTTAGAAATTAATATTTAAAAATAATTTCCACTGATACCCATTACCATGATCATAATCAAAGACTCAAATAATTTATTTTGCCCTTCTCACAGTGATTTCAGAGTGGCTAAATGGAACAGAAAGACCTAAAAGTAGGCAAGCAATGCTGTAAAACTACTACAACAGGAAAAAATTGGAGGAATGCTTGTACATTCTATAGCCACCCTATCCAATGTGGTAGCCACATTTGTCTATTTAAAACCAAAAATAAATGAACTAAGATTAAATTTAATTATAAATTCAGTTTATCAGTCACACTAGCCACATTTCATGTGCTCAAGTGACATGTGGCTAGTAGCTGCCATATTAGGCACCACGGATACAGATTTCCATCATCACAGAAAGCTTTATTGGACTGTGCTGTCCTACAATTACCAGATTTGGAAAAAACTTCCACTAAATTTGGATTATTTTTAAATGTCTTTGGGGTTATTCAAATTTTATAAAGTACTGATGAGATAGTAGAAATATGCCTCTACTATTTAGGTTTCTACTAAACCTAGTTTTAAAAGGTTATATAACCTCATGAGACGAACACAAAATTTGGTCTCAGATAATTCTGGGTTCTAATCCTACCTCTGCTGAGTGACCTTGGATGTATTATTTTTAGTTTCTGAGACTTTGTTCATTTATTCGCATAATGTAACGCTTACCTCCTAAGAAGTTTATTAATATTAGAAATAATGTATGGAAAGTGATTCCTACAGTACCTGAGACATAGTAGGTATTCAATTATGGTAGTTATCATTTTTGTCAATTAACAAGTAGGAAGAGAGTAAAGCTGTTAACGGTTATACACAAAAACCATGCCTTTGAATAAGGTGTGAGGTTTTATTTGCTAGAAAAAGTGTCTTATAAGTGCCTTAGTTTATTTCAGAAGCTTAGCACCAAAAATGTTTGGAATCGTGGTAATCACAGGACAGGGAGGAAATGACCACGCCAGGACAGGAAAATATATAAGCACAAAGGAATCAGTGAGTCAGGAAGAGGAAAGTGAGAAAATGAACTGGTATGAAGGGGAAAAGGAGAGATGATAAAATAAGAAAGATACAGATATACAGGGTAGAAAAGGAAAAACTAATCTCAGATGAAGTTCCTCCTGGAAATGTACCAGAGAGGAGTGTGAAGCATAATGACATAATCAAATAAGGAAGGAAAAATCATTTCTCACTACAAGACTATGAGGAAACAGCTTTCCTATAAAATTATTTTTCTTGTGCTAAAGAGGCAAATATGTCTAAAAGATTCAAGAGAAAAAAGGAGGCAAAACTGCTGAAGAACATCTATTCCTGGTGTGCTTTACAACCTTAAACAAGTCACTCTAAACTGATATGCCACTGTTTTGTGAAACACAAAATCCATTCGGTGGACTAGTTGATATTTATCCCCTCCAGATTCAGTATGTAATACGTATGGTGAGGACTTTGGCTCTGACAACCAAAACGTACATCCTCTGAGATCGTCGTTCATCAGAAAGAGGCATCCCAGTAAAGACGCAAGGTCCATCTGCCAGAGGAGCATGCGTGAAGGATAACATAGAAATGGAGAACAGAATTGTTACAAGTCAATGTGGCCAAACCTTCCATAGTAGAGAATAAAGGAGTCAACAAGATAAAATTTCAGCCCTAGGGAAAGATCTCGGGCATTGTTTGTATATTCCATGGGGAAAATATCAAGTGCTTGAAATTAACCAGGACATTGGAAGAGACAGGATGTTTGGAAGAGGAAGCAAATCAACTCTTTTATAGAAAACTGGGGCTTTTTAACACCCAGAAGTAATATAAATATATTGGATAAAACAAGAAGCAAGGCGAGGAGCTGAGAAAATTGTGAGAGAGCCCTGAGGCCTCAGACTCAGGAATCAATTTCCACTTGATTCAAAAAGCAAAGTCAGACAATATAAAGACAATAACGAAACCTATTATTATTATTCAACATATGTATCTGAATACCTAGATTGACCCTAAATAGTGTTAGGTACTGGGGATGCAATGATGAACAAAACAATCATAATCCAAGCCCTTTGAATTTAAAAACAGTCTATGTCTAGGAGTAGGTAGTTCAATGGGACTTCCCTTGCGGTCCGGTGGTTAGGACTTCCACTGCCAGGGGCCACGTTGGAACCCTGGTGGGGGAACTAAGATCCCACGTGCTGCGTGGCACAGCCAGAATAAAAGAAAAAAAACAAAAATAAAAATAGGTAATTCTTTTTCAGGCGTAATTTACACTGTTAATTTAATAAATACATATATTCATATTGATAAGGGCATTAATTTAGGAAAGTCAGCTATGTTAAGGGTCTATTGTGAAACCTTATCCACCATCTGATTAAGTACTGCCAGGAGTAGATGAAACTCACCAGAAGATGGCAACACATAACTCCGTATCTCTCTGCCATTAAATTTGCTGCAGCCAAAAGATTAGAGATTGCTTATAGTCAGCCTAAAACACCTCTATTGCGAATAACCCTTTTCATGTTAGTCATGTGCATTAAGCATGCCATGTATATTTTGCTTTTTGCTTTTTTTTTTTAAATTGGGTTGTTTGCTTGTTTCATTGAGTTTTGAGATACAAGTCCTTTTTAAAAAAAATTATTTATTTATTTATTTGGTTGCACTGGGTCTTAGTTGCGGCAGGTGGGCTCCTCAGTTGTGGCATGTGAACTCTTAGTTGCGTCCAGAATGTGGGATCTGGTTCCCTGACCAGGGATCGAACCCAGGCCCCCTGCATTGGGAGCTCAGAGTCTTATCCACTGCTCCACCAGGGCACCATCCACTGGACCACCCCCGCTAGGTATATTTTGATCACCGGGCAGTATGGGCCTTGTCAGATTTATAGGTTTTATTGATGACCAGGTAGCTAAAAAGTCCAGTGCTATAAAAATCTCAGATCCGGAGGCCGATAGGACGACATCTCTTTCATGTCCTGGTCCTCCTCATCCTGTCCTATTTTCAACAATGTACACAGCAAGATTTATGAATATAAAGTAGAATCATCTTTCAAAATTAGCTGTATTTTACATTTGCATTTTTTTTAATTAAATAAAACCACGCTGGCATGCGGGATCTTAGTTCCCAGACCAGGGATTGAACCCGTGCCCCCTGCAGTGGAAGTGTGTAGTCTTAACTACTGGACCACCAGGGAAGTCCCTCTAATTTTACATTTGAATCAACGTGTAATCAATATAAAAATTATTAATTAAATATATTACATTTTTGGACTGTCTTTAAATACTGTTTGTATTTTATACTTAAAGGGCATATCAGTTCAGATTAGGCATATTTCAAAAGCTCAATAGCAACATGTAGCTAGTAGCTACTGTGTTGGACAGAAAAGCTCTAACCATGCCAGTGAAAAGGCTGAGATCCACAGAGTGGTTAAAAAAGAACTTACTGGCTGACAGTTTCCTTAAAAAGTTAAAAATATACCTACAAAATGACAAAGAAAAAAATTCTGTTCTTAGGTATTTACCCAAGAGTAAAGGAAATATCCATCCACTCAAAGATTTATACAAGAATATTCCCAGCAGCTTTATTTGTAATTACTCAAACTGGAAACAACTCAGAGGTCTATCAGTGGCTGAATGGATAAATTGTTTCATAATCATATAATAGCATGCTACTCAACAATAAAAAGGAAAAACTTATTGATATAAGCGACAATATGAATGAATCTCAAAAATCACTGTGCTTTGTAAAAGAAGCCAGTCAATAAAAAGGATACATATTATATGATCCCATTTCTACAAAATTCTATAAAATGCAAACTAATCCATCATGACTGAAAGTAGAACAACGGTTGCCTAGGGAGGGAAAGATGGATTACCAAGGGGCACAAGGAATTTCTGCAGGGTAATGAAAATATTTTTTTACCTTGATTGTTAAGAAGAATATACATAGACATATGTCAAAACTGATAAAAATGAACACTTTAAATGTGATGTTTATCATATTTCGAGGAAGTTTAATAAAAAAATAAGTAATAAAAAAAATAAGTAATAAAACTAGAAATAAACAACATACCAGAAATCAAAGTACCCTTCCATGTGACGATTTGAATGCTCTCTTAAACGATGATTCTGTCAGAGAAAAAAATCTATGTGACAATTGCAGAAATTGAGAGAACAATAGTTTCTACAGAAACAATAACTACCACTGGACTTAACCAGAGCATGAAGTTCTTACTCTGAAAACTGGAAACTGAGAGAAAATAACTAAGTGTTTGCTCTGTCTTTCCTGAACAAACTGTATGTCTGGGTAACTCCAACTGAAGAAGCAGAGGCTTTCTTACAGAAGATTCCCAGCTGCTAAATGTAGAAGAAATGCTCAAGTTTTTTTCTTTGTTTTTTTTTTTAATCACCATTTTGCAATGCTTAGTGAAACAATTAATCAAACGACAGTCATCATTGAGTAAACCCATCAAAAGATAGGTTAAAAGGGAACATTACAATAAAAGTATCAGGTTTGGTCCTCTGAGCCCAGTCATTTTTTTTTTGGTGGTTTCCAGGTAATTTATTATTTTTTAAATTTTATTTTTATTTATTTGTTTTTTTAACATCTTTATTGGGGTATAATTGCTTTACAATGGTGTGTTAGTTTCTGCTTTATAACAAAGTGAATCAGTTATACATATACATATGTTCCCATATCTCTTCCCTCTTGCATCTCCCTCCCTCCCACCCTCCCTATCCCACCCCTCTAGGTGGTCACAAAGAACCAAGCTGATCTCCCTGTGCTATGCGTGAGCCCACCAGTCGTTTTAAACTTCACAAAAAGAATAGCCAGACACCATGTGTCTCCTTATACGAGGTGATGTCAAGCACGCAACAGCACAGATGAAAAATTTGTAACATGAAGGTGTTCCTGAACTTAAGCAGAACTTTGGACCCAATTTCCATTTGCATGAACTATGACTATGAAGAAGCAAAGAGATAAATCCAGAATGTCAGGCATTATGCAAGACAATTGACCCAGTTTCAGTAAGAAGTAAATGGCAGTAGAAATCCAGAGGGAGGAGCAGGGCGATTGCTCCAGATATAAATATACTTAAGAAATTCAATAATTAAATGCATTGCGTGGACCCTGTTTGAATCCTGAGTTTAAAAAAAAAGAAAAGAAAGTCACTGCAAAAAAAGCATTTCACAACCAATTATGAACATTTAATTACAGATTGCATATTAGATGCATCAAAGAATTGTTAATTTTGTCACTGATAACAATACTACAGTTGTGTTAAAAAAATACCATATTTTTAAGAGATGCATACTGAAGTATGTATGGGTGCAATAATTTGATACCTAAGATTTGCCTTAAAATACTTTATCAAAGGAAGACATGTTTAAAATTTGGATAAAGCAAAATCTTGAAGATTGTTAAAATTAGGTCATTGGGTGTTCTCTCTACTTTTGTATTTGTTTACAATTTTTTCATGACAAAATGTACCAAGTCACACATAGTATCTTGTTAATATCACATGAGAAGAAGCATCTGGCTCAAGACAGCAAGTAGCACACTTATTTGCCTCTCATCCATCTGACATTCCAATGAAATAAAAAAAATAGAAGCATGAAAAAGGAATAACCACAAAATGAGACAGATAAGAGGAGAGTATCTTTAGTATAAGAGCGGCGCCAAGGCATTTCTGGAAGACTGAAGGGTGTATGTTAATGAATGAAATCAGCAAAGAAAGCCATAACGGAGAGAATATCCTACGTGGATGATTTCTGTAAACAAGGTACGCAATAGGGATTCCTGCCTCAAAGTCAGAGAAGTAAGCAGAGTAGGAATGGGAAGTAGTGCTGAAAAGGGGAGGTTCATTAAAGAGCTATATATAGGGCTTCCCTGGTGGCGCAGTGGTTGAGAGTCAGCCTGCCGATGCAGGGGGCACGGGTTCGTGCCCCGGTCCGGGAGGATCCCACATGCCGCGGAGCGGCTGGGCCCGTGAGCCATGGCCGCTGAGCCTGCGCATCCGGAGCCTGTGCTCTGCAGCGGGAGAGGCCACAGCCGTGAGAGGCCTGCGTACCACACACACACACACACACACACACACACACACACAAAAGATCTGTATATAGGACAAAGATACCAGGAGGCCCTCCTAGACCTCCATCCCACCTCGTGCCAACACAGGTAGCCTAACTAGGGTGACTGTTCGTCCCAATTTGCCTAGGACTAACGTGGTGGGATGTGGGGAGGGGAGAAAAGAGGAGAAGCAAAGTTTATGACTCTTCCTAAAGAATTTTAATGAACTTTCCGAAAGAAACTAAGGCTTTCAGTGTCAATGGTTATGCCCAAGAGAGCAAAATTCTCCTCAGTCTGGTAACTGAGCAACTTGCAAGTGGACAATCATTCAGCAAGAGTGCCTGTTAGACGATACATGGCCCACCTTTCCCACACAGAACTCCCAGTCAGAGGATTAATCAGGAAAAATGGTAGCAAGAGTAAAGGACATTTACATACAATAGAAAGAAAACTCACACCAACTATCTTGTCCTCTTTGTTTTAAAAAAAAATAAATTTTTATTTATTTATATTTTTGGCTGCATTGTGTCTTTGTTGCTGTGCGCGGGCTTTCTCTAATTGCGGCGAGTGGGGACTACTCTTCGACGCAGTGCACGGGCTTCTCATCGCGGTGGCTTCTCTTGTTGCAGAGCACGGGCTCTAGGCACGGGGCTTCAGTAGTTGCGGCTCATGGGCTCAGTAGTTGTGGCTCACGGGCTCTAGAGCATACACTCAGTAGTTGTGGCGCACGGGCTTAGCTGCTGTGCGGCTTGTGGGATCTTCTGGGACCAGGGATTGAACCCGTGTCCCCTGCATTGGCAGGCAGATTCTTAACCACTGCCCCACCAGGGAAGTCCCTTGTCCTTTTTCTTAAATGCAAACTGATACCCAAGGATTGCCAGTTATATGAGAAGAATTGGCAGTATAAAGAAGAACCAATTTTGTTCTTTTTTTTTTTCTAATATTTATTTATTTATTTTTGGCTGCTTTGGGTTCTTCATTGCTGCGCACGGGTTTTCTCTAGTTGCAGTGAGCAGGGGTTACTCTTCGTTGTGGTGCGTGGGCTTCTCATTGCAGTGGCTTCTCTTGTTGCGGAGCACAGGCTCTAGGCGCGCAGGCTTCAGTAGTCGTGGCATGCAGGCTCAGTAGTTCTGGCTCGCGGGCTGTAGAGCACAGGCTCAGTAGTTGTGGCGCATGGGCTTAGCTGCTCCGTGGCATGTGGGATCTTCCCGGACCAGAGCTCGAACCCGTGTCCCCTGCATTGGCAGGCGGATTCCCAACCACTGTGCCACCAGGGAAGCCCAATTTTGTTCTTTTTATGGCTAAGTAATATTCCATTGTATGAATGTACCACATCTTCCTTATCCATTCATCTGTCAATGGACATTTAGGTTGCTTCCATGTCCTAGCTATTGTAAACAGTGCTGCAATGAACATTGGGGTGCATGTGTCTTTTTGAATTATGGTTTTCTCAGGGTATGTGCCCAGTAGTGGGATTGCTGGATCATATGGTAGTTCTATTTTTAGTTTTTTAAGGAACCTCCATACTGTTCTCCATAGTGGCAGTATCAGTTTACATTCCCACCAACAGTGCAAGAGGGTTCCCTTTTCTCCACACCCTCTCCAGCATTTATTGTTTGTAGATTTTTTGATCATGGCCATTCTGACCGGTGTGAGGTGATACCTCATTGTAGTTTTAATCTGCATCTCTCTAATAATTAGTGATGTTGAGCATCTCTTCATGTGCCTCTCGGCCATCTGTATGTCTTCTTTGGAGAAATGTCTATTTAGATCTCCTGGCCTTTTTTTTGATTGGGTTGTTTGAGTGAAGTAAGCCAGAAAGAGAAACACAAATATCATATATTAATGCATATATGTGGAATCTGGAAAAATGGTACAGATGAACCTATTTGCAAAGCAGAAGTGGAGACACAAATGTAGAGAACAAACATGTGGACACCGGGGGGGGGGAAGGGGGAGGGTGGGATGAATTTGGAGATTGGAATTGACATATACTGAGTATGAAATAGATAACTAATGAGGACCTGCTGTATGGCATGGGGAACTCTACTCGGTGCTCTGTGGTGACCTGGATGGGAGGAGGGAAATCCAAAAGGGAGGGGATATGTGTACACATATGGCTGGTTCACTTCGCTGTGCAGCAGGAACTAGCATCATTCTAAAGCAACTATACCCCAATAAAAAATAAATAAATATTAAAAAAAAAGAAGAGCCAACACAAGTAAACAAGCAAAATTGTGCTTAGAGAAGACAGATAATTCAGGAAGACAGATTAATATTCTGCAAGAGATTTGAGAAATTATTACATCCATAAATAAAACCAGAATGCTATAAAAAGCATCATATAAGAAAGAATGCTTAAAGATTAAAATTATGATTGCTGAAATAAAAATTAAAGACCAAAACTTGTCATATAATCTTCTAGAATGTATATTAAAAAGAGATTTCAAAAATTGAAAGCTGAGGTAAGAGACGCAGAGGGCCACTTAGAAGGTCTAATATTCAATACATATTCTCCCAGCAGAAGAACGAAGATAAGGTGGAAGTGAAATTTTTAAGTAAAAAGTAGAAGAGAATGTCTCAGCTGTAAGAAAAACACAATTTAAAAAAAAATCTAGCCATAACTAAATACATCGCCCTATGAAATTTCATAATATTAAGGTAAAAGGAAAGATTTTAAATGCTATTTGAAAGAGAAAATAACACCTGCAAACAAAAGAGATTCAAATTAAGAATCAACTTTATCAGATTTCTCTTTCATGACATCAATACCTGTAAGATAATCAATTTCAAAATTCTTCTGGGAAATGACATATAGGAAGAACAATTTTCTATAGGAAGAAAAATTTAGGTGTATTTGGCAGAAACAGAATTCAAATGGCCAACATGGGGATTCACAGCCTCTTAATTAATTTTCACCCCCAAACCACTTTGCAAACTCTGAGTCTTTAGACTGAGGGGGCAAATGGGTTTCTTTAAGGAAGGGCCTTGTAAACTGACCATAGATGAAAACAGTGAATCTTTCCCTGAGGCTTCTTCGGAGAATCTGAGGCTATGTAGCAGGATTGCTGGGAAAAGAGAAATACTCAGTTCTTCAAGAAGTGATAGGATTCTGTCCTGTTTCTGGGAGACCCGGAAACACCTAGTCCATTGTCACAGTAGAGACTTGTGGAGTCTGTGACAGTCTTGTCCAAGTCTGTCTTCTAGAATTGGATGGATATAAGGTAGTTCTCTCTCCTGTATACGTTTAAGACCTTTCCTAATAACATATTTAAACACACAAACATTATCGCATAGTTATTATCCTAGTTCCAAAATGTCCGGTGGGGAAACAGAAACAATTAGTACAAGACTGGTCTCTAAATTAGCTCCCTGATGTACGGAGTAAGGTCCGTTCTGGAAGAAAAGGCAGACTGGAAACCCCTGGAATTGAATTGCTCCCCCTTACCCTCCACCTTCCTCCAAGAGAGGAAACGATATGCAGTGCCACATACCTGGGTAACTGTTGAGGTAAGTGCCACCATCAGAGGCTTGAGAGGTGCAAGCCTAGTGATTCTTACCATATTCTTATTTAACATATCCGTTTTAGCTGAGCAAAAGCCAGATGGGTTAGAAAGAATAACAGTAGATTATAGCACCTTTAATCAAGCAGTGAAACCAATTATGGCTGCATTTCCAGATATGGTATCTGTGCTGGAGCAAATAAAAACAGCCCTTGGTACTTGGTATGAAGTTCCTGGCCTGGCAATTTTTCCTATTTTCAAGGAAAATTAGAAGCAACTTGCATTTATGTGGCAGAGGCCAAAGTATACATTTAATAGATTATATCCATTCTCCCACTATCATAATGTAGTCCAGGAGCATCAATCATTTCAATATTCCACAGAACATCACATCAATCCATTACATTGTTGACATTGTTTTAATAGGACTTGGTGAGCAGGAAGTAGTAAGCGCCCTAAATTCTTTAGTAATATATATTAACTACTCAAAGATGGCAGATAAATGTTCTAGATGTTCAAGAACCTGCCTCACAGGTTAAGTTTCTAGAGGTCCAGTGATAGGAGGCAATCAGAATATCTCTTCCAGAGTAAGAGACGTGTTGCTGTACCTTGCCCAGCCCACCATGGGGCAGGTTGTTTAATACTGAGTCTCCTTGGATTTTGGGGTTCTTTTAAGCTAATGAATGGATTTAATGAGGGTGATGGGAATCTTGTTTCTCGCTGTTGGAGGAAGGATTTACACACATGGAAAGATAGGACACGGGAATGAATGTGGGACTATTATCAGTGGGTGAGTGTCCTGGGGCAGCTGTAACAAAACACCCCAAACTGGGGGCTTAAACAACAGATATTTATCCTCCCCCAGTCCTGGAGACCAGAAGTCTGAGATCAAGGTGTCTCAGGGCCCTGCTCCCTCCAGAGGCTCCAGGGGAGGGTCCTTCCTGCCTCTTCCATCTTCTGGGGGCTCCAGGCATCCCTGGGCTTGTGGCCACATCCCTCCCATCTCTGCCTCCATCTTCACATGGCTTCTGCTCTGTGTCTCTCCTCCTCTGAGTGCAGGCTGAGGTCTTTACGTCCCCCATAAGTGTGGGTAAAGGTGCCGTTCTCTGAGCCTCTCCTGAAAAAGACACTTGTTTCTGTGCTCACAATGCGTCTGACACCAAGGAGGTGTGGTTTCCACATGGAGAGCTTCTCGGATTCTGCATGGACAGTAGCTGGTGTCCCAGCATCAGTGCTGGCACTGACTTCCCCAGGGTTAGTGCAGACCCCGCAGGGTGAGGGCTCAGCCCCACAGGACTGGCCCCGCTTCAGCCAAATGTTAGAGACTCACGGGTAAGGTATGGGGTGAGGGGCTCCCCTGCCCTCTCCAGGCAAATGTCACCCTTCCAGCACCTCCATGTGTTCACCGTCCAGAAGTCTCCTTGGATTTTAGAGATGATCCGCACCACATTTGGTCAAGATGCTCCAGCCCATTTACCACCACCCATAAAGTTGATTGTTTTAAGTAGGACTCAGAGGAAGAAAAGGCTCTGAAGCAGGTCCAGGCTGTGGCAGCGGCCTGACCCTTGGGCCTTATGATGCAGTGGGTAATAGAAGTATCTGGAAAGACACAGATTCTGTGTGGAGCCTCTGAAAAGCCCCAGTCAAGAGAACGGCAGTGCAGACCCTTAGGATTTGGGAGTACGGTCATACTCTCTTCTACCAACAACCATTCTTGACTGGGAAAGAATTTTCTTGGTCCTGATAGAAACTAAACACCTGCCCATGGAACCAGAGGTATACGAGATGGAATAGTGTCTCCCAAAATTCCTGGAACCTCGGAATATGACCTTATTTAGGAATAGGGTCATGGTAGATGTAATTAGTTAAGATGAGGTTATTCTGAAGCATGGTGGGCCCTTAACCAAATATGACTGATGTCCTTATAAAAAGAGAAGAGACACAAATACAGACACACTGGGAGAATACCATGTGACAACAGAGGTAGAAATTGGAGTGATGTGTAAGCCAAGGAATGCCAAAGATTGTCAGCAACCCCAGAACCTAAGAGAAAGTCATGGAACAGGTTCTTCCCTAAAGGTTTTCAGGGAACATGGCCCTGGCAACACCTTGATTTGGAACTTCTAGCCTCCAGATTGAGAGAGAATAAATTTCTGTTGTTTTAAGACACCCAGTTTGTGGGTAATTTGTTACTTCAGCTCTAGGAAACTAACACAACAAGTGACTGCACAGTCTGCGTTACATACCTTGAACTGGGTATTATATATATCTAATCGTCACTGGGAGAATTTTTGCTTAAAGTGCTCACAACCTTACACACTGTGGGTTTGAAGGTCCCCTGGCCTAGAAGAGGAGTGAGTCCACCAGGAAACATGGTTGTGATTCCAACGAATTGGAAATTGATACTCTCCACTGGCCATTGCAGGCTCCTTGGGCTTCTGCAAGAGGAAGAAAGAAAAGGGCTTCCCTACTGAACACCAATTCCAGGGGCAATTGTGTTGCTATTATTCAATGAGACATGAAGAGTTATGATTGGAACCTAGGGGATTTACTGGGATGCCTTGTGTATTCCCTTACCTAGTAGTGCTAAATTGAGCACTGCAGGAATGCATTAAAGACAATACCACCAAGAGCTCAGATTCTTCAGAATGAAGGTTTGGGTCATCCCATCAGGCAAAAATCTATCCAGCTGAGGTGCCAGCAGAGGGAAACCACTTAGGTTTGATGGTCGTGGTAGCTGTGTTTCCTAAGGTTTCTTTTCCCCACTTTTATTCTCCAGGCCCTTTTTATGAAAAACATGAGTCTGGCTAAAATTTTAGGTTTTGAAGGAATATGACTGACTTGTCATTCCCCCGCAAAGATACAATAGACGATGGGATACTTGATTCATTTGTGCATATTGAGAGGAGGTTTCGACTATTGACAGGGAAACCTGAGTGTTGAGACTGTGAAAAATTCATTAAAAATACACTAACAAAGTAACAAGGAAATTGTTAACGCCAGGGAAACCAAGGAACTGTACTGGGAGTGATGAATACTCACAGTTCAACTGTGAATTTCACTCACATGGCCATAATATCGTAAATCCTGGATATATGTCAAAGTAGAATTATGATTAAAATCTATTAGGAACATGGAGGACAGGAAGTGTATGTGTGTACAAGAGAGGTAGAGAGGAGTATTGGAATAGGTTTAAAAGCTTGTCTCCCATGGTGAAAAGTCAACAGATAATGCCTAATATATCAAAATCAAGAATTAGCAATATGAGCATGTTATTTAAAGATAAATACAAATTAAACATAGCTATAAGTGTTTCAACTTGATGGTTCTGGGGAGGCAAAAATAAAAGGAAGTAATACTTCTGAGGATTTGAGTTTTGTTTTTGTTTTGCTTTCAGTAACAAAGGAGAAGATAAATGCATCTTCAGATTGTAGGGTGATTTGGGTGGTTACTTTCACATTTGATGGAATCAAATATCCTGGCTGAATCATGTGCAGTATCATAGTAATTACTCTTTATGGGCGTTTGACACTGCAAATTTTCTTTCGATAAGTACAACAATATTTATTTGCACGCTTAATTTTTAATTTGCTAAGTGTTAATAGGTTGGCATATATTTTTGTGCAATTCAAAAAAGTTAGAATTCTTTGTAAGATGTATTATCAATGTTAATTTCTAATTGTAAATTCCTATATAATAGGGGTAGAAGTGGTTATATTGCCTTACAAATGAAGTTGAAGCTTATTTATTATTTTTTATCTTCAGCACCTGACAAACAGTATGTAAACTAAGAAATACTTTTGTCTGTCTACTATGATCAGAGTTTTCTAAATATAATGAGAAGGTATTTTTACCCAGATGCAACAGTTTTTAATTTTTGTTGTTTTGTTTTTGTTTGGTGGCAGGGATCTCATTTTTCACTCTATTAGCATGACACTTCTTTCCTAGAGTTGCCTATAGATTGTTCCATTTTGTCAACTTCAGAGAGCAAAGTCAGCAGGATATCTCATCAGCCATTTTTAGTAAGAAGAAATTACAATAGTTTCTAAACTTGTCAGATCAAAACCAGCATTGTCAGTATGGCTCTTATGTCAGCCACTGGAGTATAGTTATCCTCTCTGTAATTGATTCTGAACCTGGCTAGGTGTCCAGACTTCCGGAGTCTATTTAAAGTACAGATTTCCATGCCTTACCTCAGACCTAGAAAATCAAAATGTAGAAGGTTCGGGGTCCAAAAAAACCCCCCATATTTTTAGTAAGATCCCCAGATTATTCAGATATAGTATTTGGAAAATATTGCTGTTACATATATCTCAAAAATGTAGGAAAATACCTTCAAATAATACAATTTTCATTATAATCTATTTTCTAACAATTGTGCACAAATTTATCTAAGCCTTCATTCTTATAATATTCTACCTGGCTTCCCTCATTCCTGAGTTTATATTAACCGATTCATATTTTAGTCAGTAGCACTTTGGAAAATTTAGTTTCAAAAGCACATTTCATACTTTGTGAAGGAATACTTCTTTATTTGTATTATGTTTCCCTCCTTTAAAATGATCTCTTTACATGTACACTATCAAGCAATAGCTTGGACATAATGATTCTAAGGGCAATAATAAGAAATGACAGCAAAGATGGGAGGGGAGAAGGTTAACCAAGAAAAACCGATGAATTAGTAAACAAACAAAGCAATCAAAAGAAACAATTGCAATGCCTGAAAATGTAGGAAGAGGGGCAGAAAAGGTACAGTAAAAGTGACATGAAAGATTTGCTTCCTGGCATTGTCTTAAGGAAGATTAACCTTGTAGAGAAAGTCAGAATTTCTGTTGCTGTAGTAAATTGGAGGAGACGGGAAGTAGAGAAAGATAATGGAGTGGAGGTGGTTTCTAGAGAAAATAAATGAAGGACAAAGTGAAAGAGGCAAATATACATATAAAGAGGCCGTATTTTTGTTTAAGGACAATATCATTCTCCTTGTCACTCAGGCTCAATACTTGTGATTTATCATTGACGCCTCTCTCTTGGGCTCTGTATTCAATCAATTGCTCAGTCATTGTAGCTTTTACCTAGGAAATGTCTTTCATACCCATCTTCATTTCCTTTCCATATGATTACCTTCGTTCAGATCCCAATTTCCTCCCACTTAGAAACTTATAATTGTATCCTTGCCTCTGTTTTCATACCCCTCTGTTATGGACTGAATTGTATCTCCCCAAAATTCATATGTTGAAGCCCTAAACAATGGGACTATATTTGGAGATACAACCTTTAAAGAGGTAATGAAGGTTAAATGAGGTCACAAGAGTGGGTCCCTAATCCAATATGACTGGTGTCCTTATAAGAAGAGGAGGAGACACCAAGGATGAGTGTGCATGTGAAGGCACAGCAAGAAGGCAGCTGTCTGCAAGCCAAGGAAAGAGGTTTCAGTAGAAACCAACCCTGCTGACACCTTAATCTTGGATTTCCAGCCTCCAGAGCTATGAGAAAATGTGTTTCTGTTGTTTAAGCCACACAGTCTGTGGAGTTTTGCTATGGCAGCCTCAGCAGACTAAGACACCTTCACAAAGATGGTTGATAATGCTTTTTAAACTGCAGCACTCATACTGTTACTCTCTTCCTCCCAAAGTGTCAATGACTCCCCAGAGGGATTTCTCACCCTGGTCTTTAAAGGCATTCTTCCTGGATTTACCTTTCACCATCCCCATGTTTCAAAAGAATATGACTCCTCACCATTTCTACACATGCCAAATAATTTTTTACTTCCATGGCTTTCACAGTCTGAGCTTCTCTATCTGGGAATGCACTTCTTTTCTCCAACTTCAGTAACAGTCAGAAGTAGGAGAAACCCTGTCCAAAGAAGTCCCAGGGAGCCACCTCCATGATATACATAGTGACCAGACTGAATGCACTACCAGAAGGTCATTGGAGCAGAAGCCAAGGCAGCAGAGGCTGTGGAAGCCCCAGAAGGACAAAAATGCCTTCTGTAGTTTATTGTTGACCTTCAGGTCTTGTTAGCACTCGAGTCTTTGAGAGCAATAAGCCTCAGGATCTTAACTTGTTTGGCTTCCAGTCATGTAATCTGCTTTACTCTCCAGTTGGATTGATCCCAGCCTCACCTCTGAGATTCTCAGCCCTGGCTTAGCGGAGACAATACAAAGAGCATTAGGACAATAGCTCAATATCTAAGCATCAAATTGGTTATGATGTTGCTCTAGCTCCAGCCTGGGTGTCCTAGCGATGTGTTTGATTCTCTGTAACTAGATCTCTTTCAGAGCCAATGAATTGCTTCTTTGTTCCATGATCAAGCTGCTGCCCAATACTCAAAGTCCACTAGAGTCAAAATGATCATGATTCATGTTTCTAGGCATCCTGAGGCCTCCCTGACTAAAACTGTGTTGATCACCTGGTGTAGATCTGCCAATCACTTTTTCCTCAGCCATTCTTGCCTCACCTTAACTCACTCTGGATCTTATCCTGGGTTAAGAAACTTTGTTACTCTATCCATCCCAACTGGCCCAGAGTTTCACTTGTTAATTGCTCCAGGAGAATGGCCCACTTCCAATTTCAGACCTGTTAGAACTCATGTTTTCATGGAATCCTTTGGAAACACTCAGCTGGTCTTAATGACATTTCTCTCTGAGCTATATCCAGTCTGTCAATAAATCTTAAAATCTCTCACTTCAAAGTACATTCAGAATCTAATCACTTCTCACCACCCACACTGTCAACATGCTGCTCCAGGCTACAATCATCTCTCACCTCTTCTGTTGCAAGGGCCTCCTAATTTGTTTTTCTGCTTTTGCCTTTGATAATTCAGGCTATTCTCAACACAGTAGCCAGAGCTTTCCTAAAATACAAGTTACATCATGCCATTCTTATGCTCAGGACTGTCCAGTGAATTCCTCTATCAACCAGAGTGACAACAAGGTTCCCAAAATGACTAACCAGGACTAAAGGATCTGTCCTCCGCTACCGCTCAGCATTTCTCTGAGCTCATCTCCTATGGCTCTCCCCATCACTCGCTGCACTCCAGCTACTCCAGCTTCCTACCTATTCCTCAAATAGAACAAGTTTTCAACCTCAGGGCCTTTGTACTTGCTCTCTCCTCTCCCTGGGATGCTTTTCCCAGTTATGCTATTACTTCTTGATTTACTTCCTTTAAGACTTTTCTCAGAAGTTACATTCTCAGTGCTGTTTTTCCTGACCACCCTAACTAAAATTTCAGCCAGTTATTGGGCACAACTTTTATCTTTTCTCTGTTTTATATTTTTCTCCATAGCATCTATCATTATCCAGTATAGTTTATATTTGTGTATATATTGTCTCCTTCCCCCTCTAGAAGATAACTTCATGAAAGCAAAGATGTCTCCTGTTTTGTTCACTGCTTTAATTAGCACAAAGAACATTGCCTGGCCTATACATAGTAGGCACTCAATAAATATTGAATGAATGAATGAATGAATGAATATTCTGAACCCTAACTCTGCTTATCTTCCTGGATTTTGAATCTTGCCTTTTCTGGTCTTTACTATCATTCTATGCTTGTGTCCCTGTCATGCCACATGAAGGCTGGAGAGGAATCTGAGGGCTCTGGTTCTGCGCCTGGAGAGGAAAATTAAATGTTATGTCCATTGTAGGCCCTGTTGGTTGCCAGATTTATCTTAGAACATAAGCACAAAACTGTGCTCAAAAAAATTCAGGGGGTAAAAACTTTGGGATTTTACAGATCCTACTGTCAAAAAGTTCTCCCTCTATTTAATCTAAATATTTCATGCTGAAAGTAACTTCCTTTTCTCTTATTTTATGTTCAAGAAAGATAGGTAATAGCAGGTCTCTCTCATCCACATGATAATCTTTCATGTGCATCTTTCCTAGAAGTCATGCAATATGTCTCATCAATTAGCTAATATTCTTGATGTAGTTGTTGATACATATGATGACAATAAATATGGTTAATTAAGAAAAATAGTTGGTCCATGCTTCTAGTCACTGGGGTAGGAGAATTCTCATATGCCTATAATGTGATATTGTATGTATTTTTAAGAGGCTTTGTCTGTTTTTTGGAATACAGGTGCTTCCTTAAGTATCTTAGGAGTCCTTAGTAAGATTAGTGAGTAAAATACTTCTGGTCTATAGGGAACATTGGCTGGCTGTCTCCTCAGGATGTATTATCCCCTTCCACTTTCCTCACAGTACCCAAAGTTTGATTCAGATACTGTGCAGAGTATGAGCCGTTTGTCCTCCCACCTCTATTCTCTGCCCCTTTCCATTGTGCACCCTGCCCTGGGAGGCTGACCAGTATGGGCCACATCAACAGACCTCCTGCACCCTCAGTGCTGTTTAGGTTTGGACAATGGGAAGCCCGAGTAGAAACAGGAGAAGACAAGGATATCAGAGTACTAGTTTCCCTAGGTCCTTCTCAACCTCCTCTGAAGTTGCCTGTGTTCCTAATGGCTCACTGCTCCTTTCAACACACTATCTCCCACAAGATTCTTCTTCCAGGTTCCCTCCCCTCTTCCTTTGGTCCCAGGGTCAGTAATGGCTCTGCTGCTGCTCTCTCCAAGTTCCTGTGCTAGGCCTTATGGTTGTACAACACCCCTTTGTTATTTGGCCTTTTGAATAAAACAAAAACAAAAGCAAAAACAAATACACCTCACTTCAAATTATCCTAATCTAGAGTGTGACTTCTGATTCTTTTGGGGACTCTGACGAATACAGATATCTATAGTTTGTTCATGTAGACCATTGGCTTTGGGAAAATATTTTGTCAAGTTTAATACCCAGGATGGGTCCTGGTTGGCTAAATGAGGACATTTTATTCTTCTTGGCCACAGAAGTTGGTTAAGATGAGGATGTTGGGCACATAACCTAAGCTAGTCCATCTGGGGTAAGTTTTAGAACCCTTGCATTGAACTTCTAGACACAAGTACTTTCTTTTCTAATCAGTGAACCAAGACGTAGGTAGCTAGTCTACAACCACTAGGGCAATCAGCCTTAGAGTGAAGCCAACACGTGAGCAGCAGAAGAGAGGAAAAGAAAGAAACCAAACCCTTGATGGAAACTTTGGGTGAATCCTCAAACCTACTTTTCGAACTTTCACAAGCTAATAAATCTTCTTTATGAGTTTTGCCAGTTTCAGTTGGCTTTTCTGCTGCTTGTATCATAATGATTCTGAACTGAAACATGGTCACATATAAACTTGATTTTGATGATTTCTCACAAATTTTTCAGCTGGAAATAGGTATGGGTAGTGAAATAAACCAGGAAGAAGAAATGCACAAATAACTGTCTGTTTTCCTTTCTCAGAGGCTTCTTGGAGTATTTCCAAGGGGCCAATAAAACTGTGTTCCACTGAGCTCATTCAGCCAGTCTGGAACACTCTTTGTAGGAATCCAATTAAGAAGTTCTTCAATCCACATGATCTCTTCCCACTGCAAACCCATCTACAACCTGATGTCATTACTGGCACAGTTATTTTGTAAACAAAGGGTAAATTCAAAACAGTATTTAGGAAAGTCATTATCCAAAGTGAGGCAGAATGGAGGCGGCCTATGAAATTCATTTTTAAAGTATCCAGAAAATGTTAATACCTTCTGAAAAAGAGATAAATAAGGACAGAGAAAGGATAGATAATTTTAATATAAGACAAAGAAGAAAGGAAAGACTCCAATATGCCGAGACTGCGACACAAACCCAAGGGAAACAGGACAAGAGTAAAAAGTCGAAGTGAATTTATCAGGGGATTCAGAGATGTCTACTTATCAGGAGCCACGTCAGGCATAAAACTATATATCCAAACAGAGCCAAAAGCAGTGACAGAAGTGTTTGGAGTAGTTGCAAAATTGTGAACCAAAAAGAAAAGATAGAATGAAGAGTTGAAAAGAAAGAAAAACATCATTTTCTACCCCTTTACATCATGAAGCATGGGATTATCCTGAGTTAATGGCCCACTGAGGATCCAGATACCCTGGAGATTTGGGTAACCACTTTCTAGTGGGTTTGATAATAATGTAACAGTATAATTGATGATTTGTAGAATTTCATAAGGTATAGTGAGATTGATAAATTATTCATTAGTTTATTCAACAAATGTTTATTGAGTACGTTCTATACATCTGTTTTAAATGCTAGGAATATAAGAGTTAACAAACAGACAAAAATATCTGCCTTTGTGGAGCTTACATTCTAGGGGTAGATAGAAAAACTAGATTAGTAAGTAAACACATATACAATGTTGGTGTTAAGTGCTGGAGGAAAAAAATAAAGTGGAAAGAAGGATAGAAATTTTGAAGTAGAGTGGAGGGGATTTAAAAATATAGGGCATCCAAGAAAGACTTAGAAGGTGATATTTGATAAAAGACCTGAAAAATGTTAGGGAGTAAGCCCTGTGAGTACTTTTCAGAGTAGAATTTCTCAGCAGAAGGAATGTTACCTGAAAGGGCCCTGGGGCAGCAACTTGCCTAGTCCCCTTCAGGAGCATCAAGGAGTAAGTGCATGTGGCTGCCGGGCAGGGAGTGAAGGGAAGAGTTGTAGTTGAGACTAGAGGGCTAACAGGGTCTTGGGGGCAAATCACATAGGGCCTTATAGATCATAACTGCGCTTCAGTCTTCATTGTAAGTAAGATGGAACGCTATTGGGGGATTTTGAGCAAAGGTGTGGAAGTACCTGATTCGTGCTGTAATAAGATTTATCTGGCTGTTATATTGAGATTAGCCTGAAGTTAAGAGGTGATGGTCCAGGTGGTAGCAGTGGAGCTGCTGAATAATGGATTTTAGGTACATTTTCTGTAACCTAGAGAAAATTTCAAGAGTATTACATAGCCCTCCCATATACTTTTCAAGCAGACCCATCGATTGTTTACATTTTGCCTCATTTACTTCCTATGAATATTCTTCTTTATCTTTCATCATATTATTTTTTCTGAACCATTTGAGAGTATGTTGGGTACGCCATGCTCTAGTACTATTACATATTTCAGACCTTATTTACTAAGAACAAGGACATTCTATAGATATACTTTAAAGAAGGAATTGACATAATTTGTTAATTGACGGAAGGTGAGAAATGAGAAAAAGAATTAAGTGTGACACCAAGGCTTTAGCTTGAGCAACTAACTGAGTAGGATGGAGTTATCATTAACTAATGTGAGGAAGGCAGAAAGAGGGGCAGGTTTGAAAGGAAAGATGGAAAGATGGCAAATTTCATTTTGGACATATTTCATTTGGGATGCGTTTTTTTTGTTTGTTTTTTGTTTGTTTGTTTGTTTTTGCGGTATGCGGGCCTCTCACTGTTGCGGCCTCTCCCGTTGCGGAGCACAGGCTCCGGACCCGCAGGCTCAGCGGCCATGGCCCACGGGCCCAGCCGCTCCGCGGCATGTGGGATCCTCCCAGACCGGGGCACGAACCCACGTCCCCTGCATCGGCAGGCGGACTCTGAACCACCGCACCACCAGGGAAGCCCTGGGATACGTTTTAAACTTTAGAACCAGTGGATAGCTTAAGTAGACGATTGGGTATTCAAGTCTGGAGTTCAGGAGAGAGGTCTGAGCTAAAGATTTCAGTTCGGGAGTTCATAGTATATACATAATATTTAACACTATGAAATCGAGTAAGATTACCTAGGAATTAGTGCAGCTGGAAAACAGAAAAGCTCCAAAGTTGGAGCTTGTGGTCTTCCAAAGACTAGAGGTTGAGGAGGTGAGAAGGAAGTAGCAGAGAAGACCAAGAAGGGGAATTCCCTGGTGGTCCAGTGTTTAGGACTCTGGGCTTTCCCTGCCAAGGGCCCGGGTTTGATCCCTGGTCAGGGAACTAAGATCCCACAGCTGCACAGTTCCCCCCAAAAGAAAAAAAAAAGAATACCAAGAAGCCAAGGAGTAGTCAGAAGAAGCATTAAAGCAAGGGAAGTGTGTGTGTGGTGGGTTCAGAAGGCAAGTGACAAAACACTTTAAAGAGGAGAGAAGGGCTTCCCTGGTGGCGCAGTGGTTGAGAGTCCGCCTGCCGATGCAGGGGACGTGGGTTCGTGCCCCGGTCTGGGAGGATCCCACATGCCGCGGAGCGGCTGGGCCCGTGAGCCATGGCCGCTGAGCCTGCGCGTCCGGAGCCTGTGCTCCGCAACGGGAGAGGCCACAACAGCGAGAGGCCCGCGTACCACAAAAACAAAAAAAAAACAAAAAAAAGAGAGAAAAAATAAAATTTGTCAAGTAGTTCTAATAGGTCGAGGTAAGGACAAAGACCGCCATTTAATTTAGCACAGGGGTCACTGGTAACCCAGACAAGGTAGGTGCTGCGAGCTCAGAAGCGAGTGGGAGGAGAAAGATGGCCAGCAGTGAGTAAAGCCAGCACTTTCAAGAAGTTGGCTCGAAAACAAGGAAAGAAATGGGTGCTATTTGGTTCTCAGATGGTGATCAAGAGAAATTTTTTTTTTTAGTATGAGGTAAATAGCAGAATGTTCCCATACTGTTGGGAATAAACTAGTAAAGAGAAAAGAAATAACTGATTCTGGGAAGAGAGGAAAATACGGTTGGCAGGAAGGATGGATTGAGTAAATAAGTGGAGGAATTAGCCTTAGCTAGGAGCTTGAAGAGCTCTTTTGTAGCAAAAGCAGACAAGTTTGAATATTACATAAGGCACTGATGCAAACAGTGCAGATGTTAGTGGAAGCTTATGGAAATTTTCTTGATTGCTTAAGATGTGCAAGAGAAATAGGAAGAAAAGTTGGCAGTTGAAAATTTAGTTGGGGGAAGGATGTTGGAAGTTTGTGGAACCAGGGAAATGTATGAAATTTGTGCAGGAAAGTGGGAGAGTGTATTGATCAGAGATGCAGAGTATTCAGGGACGTTTGATTTAGTGATCATAAATGCAAAGAACAGCTAGCGTGATTGGATCTTTCTCCACCCATGCACAACCATGCACTGTGAGTGCATGCACCAAGTAGGCAGAGTTGAATTTAACAAGGTATGTGGTTTAGTCAAGTGAGTAGGAGAAAGTGAGAGGAAAGGTAGTTAAGGATAAATGCAAGGAGGTGAATTTTAAAGTAAATATGAAATCTAAATCATTTTAAGAGGAATAAATATAAAAGGGGTGGTGGACAATGAAAAACTGGTAGGATCAATAGTCACAGAACTGCCATAGGTGACTGATGTAGGCTATGCACTATATACACCTAAGGGTACCCCTTCTAAGTGGGTCCCTTTCATATTTGAAATTTGATTTGTATATTTATTACAATAATTATTTGGTGGATGGAACTCTTGTTTTATCAAAAAAAATGGCCTTTTATGACACTTGTTGTTTTCTTTCTGATTTTTCAAGCAATATATGTTCATTTCAGATAACTAGAAATACATAAAAAATAAAGTAAAAAAAATTAACAATCACCCATAATCCCTGCTCCCCACATATAACCATAATTAGAATTTTGATGCATTTCTTCCCAGTGTCTACATATTTTTAAAATTGAAGTACAATTGACCTACAATACTATGTTAGTTCCAGGTACACAACATAGTGATTCAATATTTCTATGCGTTAAAGATGATCACCTTGATATATCTAGTAACCCTATATCCCACACTACGATATTACAATAAAACTGACCATATTCCCCATGCTATACATTTCATCCTTGTGACTCATTTATTTTGTAACTGGAAGTTTGTACCTCTTAATCTCCCTCACTTATTTCATTCATCCCCTAAACTCTCTTTCCTCTGGCAACCACTTATTTGTTCCCTGTATCTATGAGTCTGTTCTGTTTTGTTATGTTTGTTCATTTGTTTTGTTTTTTAGATCCTACATATAAGTGAAACCATACAGTATTTTTCTTTCTTTGTCTGACTTATTTCACTTAGCATAATACCCTCTAGGTCCATTCATGTTGTTGTGAATAGCAGGATTTCATTCTTTTTTATGGCCAGTAATTGTGTATATATATACCACATCTTCTTTATCCATTAAACCATTCACAGACACTTAGGTTGCTTCCATATCTTGGCTCTTGTAAATAATGCTGCAAATATCTTCTCCCATTCAGTAGATGACCTTTTTGTTTTGTTGATAGTTTCCTTCACTGTGCAAAAGCTTTTTAGTTTGATGTAGTCCCATTTTATTTTTGCTTTTGTTTCTCTTGCCTGAGGAGATATATCCCTCCAAATACTGCTAAGGCCAATGTCAAAGAGCTTACTGCTTTTGTTTTCTTCTAGGAGTTTTATGGTTTCAGGTCTTACATTTAAGTCTTTAACCCATTTTGAGTTTATTTTTGTATATGGTGTGAAAAAGTAGTCCAGTTTGATTCTTTGGCATGTAGCTGTCCAGTTTTCCTCAAACCATTTATTGAAGAGTCTTTTCCCAAATTGTATATCCTTGTCTCTTTTGTCATAGATTAATTGACAATATAAGTGTGGGTTTATTTCTGGGCTCTCTATTCTGTCCCATTGACCTATGGTCTGTTTTTGTGCTAGTACCATCCTGTTTTATTACTGTAGCTTTGTAGTATAGTTTGAAATCAGGGAGTGTGATATCTCCAGCTTTGTTCTTCTTTTTCAAGATTGTTTTGGCTATTCTGGATCTCTTGTTGTTTCATACAAATTTTAGGATTATTTGTTCTAGTTCTGTGAAAAATGCCATTGGTATTTTGACAGGGATGGCACTGAATCTGTAGATTGCCTTGGGTAGTATGGTTATTTTAACAATATTAAGTCTTCCAATCCATGAACACAGTATATCTTTCCATCTGTTTTTTTCATCTTCAATTTCTTTAATCAATGTCGTAGAGTTTTCTGAGTACAGGTCTTTTATTTTCTTGGTTAGATTTATTCCTAGGTATTTATTCTTTTTGGTGCAATTGCAAATGGGATTGTTTTCTTAATTTCTCTTTCTAATAGTTCATTGTTAGTGTATAGAAAAACAACAGATTTCTGTTGATTAATTTTGTATCTGCAACTTTACTGAATTCATTGATGGGTTCTAACAGTTTTTTTGGTGGTGTCTTTAGGATTTTCTATATATAGTATCATTGAAATGGAGCAGGGCCCTAGCGGTCTATTACCCCACGTCCTCAGCCTGCCTTTTGTCTGTGGAAAAACTTTAGCCAAAGAATAAGTTTAATCAGAGAAATGAGAAAATATAGAAACAAAGGAAAACAGTCAAAGGAGACCAAATAATAATAATTTAGTCATTAAGCATAGTCAAGGACCTTTAGTTCCTTCTCAAGGGCTATAGATAATATTCTGAGCCGTATCCTGTGAGCTGTCTTATAAATACTGAAACCCCCGCCAGGTGGAAGAAGTTAACTACATGATGACCAGACTGTAGCCATGACGTAAGCTGTCACAGTTCCAAGAACTGGCCTCAAGGAAATGAGAACAAACCGACCCTGGAACTGAAGAGTAACTGTACTTAAAACAATCAAGATGACGCTGATCAGACCACCTCATGATTAATTTCAAGATGACTGTCAGAGCTGACTGTGCTGCTTCTGCACATAGCCCCCTCCCTCCACCTACAAAAGCTCTTGCCCACTGATTGTCATTCAGGGGGAGTCAGCCTTTGGGCAGGTGTCTGCCCTCCCCCCACCGTTGTCGGCGTGCAGAGTAAAGCAAACTTTCCTTTCCACCAACCCTGCCTCTTTATTGGCTTTTGAGCATCGAGCAGCCAGACACCACTTTCGGTTACATCATGTCATCTGCAAAGAGTGACAGTTTTACTTCTTCAGAAATGGTCTATTATAATAGCCTCCAAAAGAAGGAGTTGAAGCATCTTGAGGAAGGTTCCCTCTCTAATACAAAGGCAACATAAAGCTGGCAGTGGTTTATCAATGGCTATAAGGTTCTATTCAGCTGAGGGATTATTGGAATTGAAGCAAAAGAATAAGTGGGCTGGAAACAAAAGAGGAGGTGAAGAGTGGAGCGTTAACGACTGAGATTATCAGTATCAAATAATTGTTACTATTAATAATGACAAGACCAAGACCATGATCATGGGAGTGGATGGTTAAAGTAGGGGAGAGACAACAGTGGTCTAAGGACAGCTCCTGAGGGAACCATAGGGAGAAAGTGACAAGAAGACTACACTGGGTAGTCAATGATGTCATCTTAAAATTCATCGGCAATGCTAGTTTTGTGTGTGTGTTCTTTTAAAAAATAGTCTTAAAATCCTAACATGTAAAATTCTAAAATAATATCAATATGAGAGTTAAAATAGATTAAAAAGACCTAATGTTTTAAACTGGAGTTACTATGAGTTTTAATTTGAATACATGCTTGCTTTTCTTCCCAAGTCTGTGTTTGTACTGTATACCGTTCATTGGCAAACAATCTTCACTAACAATTCGTGCTATGCTCTCTCTCCCTGTATCTCAGGGGCTGGAAGTCTGAGGATTACCTTTCCCAGGCTCTTTCCTGGGGGTGGGGTGGGGTAGGGTGGATGAAATGTGCATTCTGCCAATGCTCTCACATGAGATTTGGAAGGCAAATGGGACATAGAGAAATTGTCCCTCCAGCAGCAATGACAGTAGTTCTACAGTGGCTGATACCAAGCTCCATCACCAGGAGTCAGCGCAGAGGCAGCTGTGATGCTGCTCACCATTTGCGGCAGCATCTTGACCTCTAGGTGGCAGCAGTGAGTTGCTGAGTTCTGAACTGCACCTGCAATGGCAGGTGCAATGACAGCTAAAAGCAGCCATACTAACGGTCACCTCTCTAGCCTTATCAAAAACTTTGAACACCTAAATCCTTGTTTCACATCCTCAAGTTGTCTTGATTTTTCTTTAATGAATCCTAGATGACACAATATTTCATGCCATGCCTGGGTCCAGACCTTCAAAGATGAGAATCTCAAGTTGGTTAGTTGACCTGCCTAGGTTCACATACAGTGATGATATGATTCCAATGCAAAATAGAATTCCAAAGAGTATTGGAAAGTAGTGGAGAAGAAATTAACCCCTGAAATTAAGGGCCTACTGAAGACAAGAATTTCGGAGACCAATTTGGCTACTGCTGTGGAATCTTACAGTAGGAAAGAGAACTAGAAGAACTATGATGTGTGTCAGCTACTTCTGACAATGAAGACCATAAAGAAAAGAAAATGACAAGTTCAGAAACTTTACCATCTTGGATCAAGGCATGGTCAGAGACCCAGCCAGCTTCTAGGACTCTTACCCTTGCAGCTACAATGTTGACAGAGCCAAAAACCAGACCTAAGGTGTATTGTTGCAGGTTGCACATTTATAATGTAAGATGAATTCAGAGCCTTGCTGAACCTCTCATGTGAAAGTCATGGCCCTTATTGAGAATTGCAAAAGGGGCATTTTGGAGGATTTGGTTGAATCCTAGTTCTTTGGACCCCAAATCCTCCTGAGCTTTCCTGACCAATAGAGGTAAGCCCCTCCTTCCCTGTGTGTCTTTCCTCTCTCGTTAGCAGACTGTGAGAACTCCAGCAGAGGCAATTACCAAGTAAGGGGCTGCCTAACCCAACCAGACCATTACTGACTGCGTCCAGACCATGACGATACAAAGCCCCTTTACCTTGGAAACACAAGAGCCATTTTGTTTAGTTTCCCTGCCCTGTGCATAGAGGTTTGTTTTGAAGGGACTTAAGACTAATGGAGAGAGGTGGAAGAAGAGACGTGCTTGTTAAATTGCACGTGGGCTCATCCCCGTAAAGATGCACCTCGGTAAGACTCTGGGCTGCTGCTTTTGATGAATCAACAACATATTTTTAAATGTGGTAAATCTCTGCCATGGTGTTAACACAATTACATAAAAGAGAAAGGATAGACATATAACGGATTATTTGCTGATTTCATATGGGCACTGTGACTTATTTTACAAATACATAGAACACAATGATGCAGCCATTGGGGTAACGCTGAACTAAAATCAACGGGCATTTTTTGCTGTTCTTTGCCACTTCCTATTAACTCAGGGAGGAGGTATTGGGGGCCCAGATGCCATGATGTATAGGAATAGGATTCTGTGTAAACTCAGAGGGTATGAAGAGTAGACAGATGAGGAGAACAGACCTTGGGCTCCGTGGAGGAGGAAATCAGGTTGCTCCCCAGACCGCTGTCTCTCAACCTGTGATGGCCCCCTGGTTATATTTTGCTGCTCTCAGAAACTGGTGCTCTAGCCCAATCAGCCTGTTGCAAAGTAGAGTCGGTAGTCCCTTTATGTGCCAACTTCAGAAACATCGAGAATAATAGTAATAATAACTATAATAATGATGCTAATTATATTGTGTTTCCTGACCACATGCCAGGCTCTGAAGGATGAAGTACTTGCTCATTTAGTCCCCAAAACAGCCCTATGAGTGAGATATGCTGTTATCAGCCTGATTACAGGTTTGTGAAATCTGAACTTGTGAGAGGTTAAATAACTAGCTAAGAATCACACACATAGTTAATGATGGAGCTGAGACTCAAGCATAGCCCTTTCTCGCTTCAAAACCCAAGACTTTAAGCACTATACTATTTTGACTTCCTTCTGCCACCCATGACCTTATGTCCCATACACTTTATCTATTAAACATCCCTCAAATCCATGCACTTTCCCATCACCATCACTCTAATAATTAGGCCTATGATCTTTCTAAAAGATTACTGTAGCAACTTCCTAACTGGTCTACCTTTACCCATTTTGGCCCTACTTCTAATCTGTTTTCCACATTGTAGCCGAAGGGAAATTTTCAAGACATAAATGTAATCATACTGCACCACTTACTGAGAACACTGTAAAGGCTTTATGTAAAGACCCGTCTCTTCGGGCTGGTTTTTAAGACCTGCACAATCTACCCTTCCCTTCATTTGGGGTCTCAAGGGGCCCATTTCCTGGTGTAGCTCCTGTCCCCTCCCTTGCTTTCTCTTCTGCAGCCACATTGGTCTTCACTTCCTCAAATGCACCATCTACTTTTCCTCCATTGATCCTTTGCACACTGTGCTCCCTGTCTGGAGCGCTGTTCCAGACCCCAGCCTACCTGTCTTTCTCCTAGTTAATGTTGCCTTTCCTGCAGATCACAGTTCAAAGGTCACTTCCTTAGCAAAGTCTTCCTGATCTCTAAACTAAATTAATTCCTTTCACTGAAGGCTCTCATTTTTTTTTTCCTTCTCTTGGAGGCTGAGGTTTTATAATAATTTGTGTGCCTCTTTGATGAGTGTCTCTCTTCCTGATTATACTGGAAGCTCTGTGAAGGCAGGAACCAGGTCCACTTTTACTTACCACTGTGGCTCCAATGGTTAGGACAATATTCAGTATATGGTAGGTGTTCAAACGATAGTTGTTGAATAAATGAAGCTACAACACACTTCCCTGGGGTTTATGGAGAAAGAAAAAGAAAAAAAAAGACAAGCCTGTTCCAAAAGTCGATGATGCGCGTAGTCCTGTGGAGGATAAAATTGAGCTGAGAGTGGACATTCAGTTCATCAGGCAACCGGGGCCAGCCAGGAAGCCCTAGGCTTCTGCCTGTCTGTGCCTGGGAGAAGAGCAGCTAAATCTAATGAGGAAGTTTCAGTCGGTGGGTTGAGTTGCTTAGATGAAAGCACAGGCAGAGGGGAAGAACTCAGTCAGATCCTCTCCTCCTGAGTGGCAGGCCTGCAGCTTGGATCTCAGTCTGGTCCTACCCAGGCAGAGGGAGCTAACTGGCACCACTAGGCTCTGGCCGGTTATCTCCACAAGGAGCTCTGGGCATCCACGGTGAGTGTCACCCTGAGGCAGAGGCAGGATATGTTGAGGGTGATCCCCAACATCCCCTCTCCAGGCAGGACTCCCTGGTGCAACCAGTGCTGTACTTAGAGATTCATTCTTTGGTCTCTGAGATATGTAAACACAAGGAAAGGTAACACATCAGGTGAGTTTACCAGATCCATGTCAGATATTATTTTGATGGAATCCAAAAGGGAGAGAATTTGAAGGAAATGCAAAACTAATCAGTGGAGTGTTGGCAGCAAGTGAGGAGGGAAAGGCAGGAGGCAAAGAAAAACTTCATCCACTTTAAAGCCCCATCCTTCCATTCTGCAGATGTAGAGAATAGGAAAAACAATTTTCAGATAGAAAATTCGAGAAGGTAATTATTATTTTTAAGATTCTTGCAACATAGCTTCGATTATTTGAGTTGCCACAATCCTGTTGGACTTGGGCTTCGTTGTTGGTGAAGAGAGACTATGTTTGACTTTGCTTGGAAACCATAAAACCACAAGATAAATTCTTCCTAAGGCTACTAGGCAACCCCAGACTCTCCTCTACACCATGAGGAGGACTTGTGATGAAAGCCTCAGGGAGAGCGTGAGGGAAGAACCTGAAGGTAGTTCTCCAGGGTCATCTTAACGAATAACCAAGAATAAATACGATTCAGATGTCAGGTGTCTTCTCGGGAAATTCAAGCC